>NC_092701.1:30815918-31142168 GCF_964275005.1 Diadema setosum
GAATATCTGGATATTTGTCAATCAGAGAAGGTGGGAGGGGATAAGCCCAATTCCCTATTCCCCTTCCTACACGAGGGAGATTCTGTATTTTCTGATTGTATTTAAATGTGTTGTGCACACATTTTGTGCCATATTTAGAAAACTGTCTATGTTCAAAGTGTAACCACAGTCTACTTGTATGCATAGGGGCGGCGGGGGGGGGGGGGACGGGCGAGCAGGGAGAAGGCGTGGGCGAGTGCTAACACCACCCTTCCAGTTTTCTATCAAAAAACGCAAGAAAATTTTCCTCATTTCGGGAATCATTAGGGCTCATAGTGATATGTTAGCCCCTCCCCTCTTCCCCCGTCCGCGCTCCCCGTCCTCTAGGATCGACGCCCCTGCATACGAGGGTGCTTTTGCATTTTTAGAATTCAGAAAATATCTCGTAAACACATTTATGATGTAATCTGGGAAAATTTCAATCCCAGAAGTGTATACATTTTTTTTTTTTTTTTTTGGGGGGGGGGGGGGGGACTCTCCGTTAATTGAAAGTATCTAAATATCTCCTCCCACCCACGGAACATTTGCATTTTTTAAAAATGAAGTAACAGACCTGGTGCACACTTCAGATGAAACATTTTAAAATCTGTCAATCTAACGTGTATTAAGTAGAAAGGACTGAACGGGGAGGGTATAGGAAGGGGTTAGGCCTATCCCCCTTACGCGAGGGAGATTTTGTATATTCAGAATTGAAATTCAGCCATCTTTGGGTGAAATATTTAGACAGTTTTCTATCAAAAAAAGTAAAAAACTTTCCACATCTCGGGAGTTACGAGGAGGAGCAAAATAATATGTTTGTCCCCAATACTTATATGGGGGAACCCTCCCCCTCCCCCTCCACCGACGCCTCTGCATATGGGGAGCTTTTGTAAGTGAAAGATCTGCTGCACACTCTTTGATAAAATATAAGGAAATACGTCAATCTCAAAAGTGTACAAAGTCTATCGAAAGGGACTCAGTAGCGGAGCTTTGCATAACGTTATGATTACAATTCAACGATCCGGTGCATATTCTGCGGTAGTTGGACAATTTTCCATAAAGAAAGTTCGAGATTTGTCCTCATCTCGGGAATTGCTTGGGGGACAAATGATTTGTCTGCCCCCACCCCATGCCCCTTTGCCCCCCCCCCCCCCCCCCCCCCCCGGAGATATATTCGGCGCCCTGATCATCCCTGGGTATGCCATAGATGTGTCAGAGTCATTATCGTTTCAGGAATGATTGAGGAAATGGAGGAGGGGGGGGGGGGGTTCAATTATGGCGGTATAGTTTTTTGTTATTGTTTGTTTGTTTGTTTGTTTTCGTACATAATTTGCAGATGGTCCCGAGTTGCTCGCGTCGTAGCATGTTTACATGTAAGCCTATGCTATTTGACGTTGTCAACGTCTGGACCATACCTTATGTCGATATTACTTTCTTCGCGAGCGAGCGCTCGAGAAATTATGTATACATTATCCTACAAGATAGAAATACTGTTCAGCTCTGTTACCTGTCTGAAGGCGGGCGTACGAACGTCATGCAATATGTCAAAATCTGCCCCCCCCCCCCCCAAGGAAAAACGCAGTATCTAACATTTTGTCGATTTTCACTTTTTGCATAATATAGTCAGTGGGCAATCCTTCTTCATATGACATATTCAGATTTTGAACAAATGTTTAGAAAGCCACTTTCCGTAACTGCCAAACGCAGTATCTACACTTAACTTGCACTTTCCCCAAGGAAAAACGCAGTATCTACATGATGAATATTTCCCCAAGGAAAAACGCAGTATCTACAAAGCTAGTCTTAATTACCAGACACTGTTAATTATATATGTGAATACTTTGCTGGTTGTTCTGTAATTTGAACGTAAATTACTTTCTTTAGATATACTTGCTCAATAATAAGACATACTTGTAATGTTCAAAATATCTAACCGAAACAATACTGATTAGTAAATATTTTGATGAGATCGTGATCCTAATATAAAACACAGTGTGTGATTAAGACTAACCGAGTGCACATTAAACAATACAACACAACACTGACAGCTTGCAGCTAGCTGCACTGATGCTGTGCAGCAGTCAGCACAGGGCCCGGCTAGTCATCAGCATACAGTGGGAGTGTGTACTTGGAATAAAACAAAATGTTGTCGTGGGGAAAATTACTCGTGAGCCTAGCCCTCAAGAAAAATTTATCTGCAGATAATGAGTAAGTTATTCAAAACTATTTCAATATTGAAAGAATACAGCTGATTGTTTGTCACACGAAGCGAAGTAAACACAAATGCATGTTTGTCACACGAAGCGAGGTATAAACAAATGCATACATTCGTGTTTACTTCGCTTCGTGTGATAAACGATCAGCTTTATTCTTTCATATTCTACCTCAGTGATGAACATTATCCGTACTATAACTTGTTGTGAAGTAACTTTGTTAGGCCTAGACCCTTGTCAAAATTCCTCAGGCTCCGAATCCGAAACTTAAGTTTCTTCGAAAGGCAATAGATCTAGGATACCTATTTGTGTTGTATCGGATAAACGTCAGGTTATGTAACATGTTACGTACACCCTCCCTTAGATCTAAGTCTAGGTCTAAGTCTTTTAGACTTGTCTAGACAGTAACGTTTGAGTCTTGCGTCTCTTTTCTTATGTTAGACTTAACGTTAATCAGAACTTTCAGGGTCCGTATTCCGAAAGTCTAAAGAAAGATCTAGTGTAGGACTTGAATAGGCCTACTCTAGGGCAGGCCTGTAGTAAGAAGTCTAAAACTTAACCACTTTTTAGAATCCTAAGTCTAGTGAAGTGTCAATGTTCAATTATCTACTCCATACCATACTGTCTTAAAATTACAGAGTTGACAATAAACAGATTAGGGTCCATGTGAAAAATAGGTACCCACGGTAAATGGACGAAATAGAGACAGTTAAGAATAAGTTGTATTTTAATTCTTATCGGATCTAGACAGTGTCTAGACCCTAGTGAGACTGAGTTGCGTAAAATGCATGCATGATCCCATGTTGCATGCTACATAACTTACAAGTAAAAAAAGTTAGGGACCTAGGCCTACATTACAAATTTACATGACGTTAAACTTAGGTTCAATCCAGAAGGAATAGGCCTAGAGAGCGGATGTCACTTCATTCTAGACCGGTTCTAGGTCCTAGATGTATTTTTTTTTTCTAGTCAAAGAGTCCTGGCTCGTGTAGGGCTTAAACCTTCTGCAGTTCTAACGTTAGGCTATTTTTTTTTTTTTTTCTGTGAGCATCGTGCATGTATAGCCTGAGGCGGTAGACTCGTGTAGCCTGCTACGTAGCCAGCCTAGAATAAACGATATAAAAACTAGACCTAGTCTAGATCGATCTAGGCCCAGACATCCGATTTAGATTTATATTGGTCTAGACAGACTGTAACCTAGACTGTACAGATCTAGATCTAGTATTCTAGATGCTAGTTAGCGGCTAGGCCATGTAGCATCACATTACAGCCCTGGCAAGCTTCATATTAAACACGTATCGACGTAACGTTAGGCCTACAGCAAGATCGGTCTGGGATACACTTTTAAGCAAAACGTTCCAAGAACGATCTGTTATTTAATAATCTTATGAAGCCTGCTCTGTAATCAGGGCATAAATATGGGGGGGGGGGGGGGATGGAGGATGCATCCCCCAGGGCCAGAGAATACTTGAACAATGATGTATACATGCATACGGGCATTTCCGTGAGTTGTGCGACATGACCACCAAAATTTTACCCGCATATTTCAGGACAACTGATAATCTTACTTTGTTAGCCATAGTTTGAAGTGTGTGAAACCAACTTTACCTTTAAGAAAAGTTGCCTTTTGTGCATTTTTATACGTTTTGAAACCAGAAAGCATTTTTTGACCTAAAAATCCCTAAAAATGCATTTTTGTTTCTCTTTGTGATTATTTTTTATATTTGAGGCTCAAATCAAACTCTGTTTGGTTTTACAAATCAAAAATATATTAATCTAGCAGTAAATAAAGTGGAGACCTCGATATAAGATATGTACTTCGGACACCAGCGTGCTCTTACATAGCTCGAGAAGCTGCTGTAACGTGAGTTACCGAAACATGAACTTTTTAACCTAGCAATTTTACTATGCCCAACTGAGACATGGTATTTTGGATTATCAAATAACTATGCAGCACACATCCAAGAAATATGATGGGACTTATAGTCTTTGCTTCAAATTCTCATAACAGAGGTCTTAAAATTGTAACGTGAGTTACCATGTAACGTGAGTTACCACAGTGTAACGTGAGTTACCGCCATGATTTTTCTTTAATGCCAAGAAATGATATGAAGGTTGTGATTGTAAGTAACCAATGAGTACATGATTACTGAACTCTTGTATTAAGATTCTATTTCCAGTAGATTGTTATTCTCTTGGTCTCTCTCTATCACCAAACCAACTGGTCTACATGTACAATGTATTAATTACACATGTTCATCACATGTTAACTTCTGAAAGAAACTGTTCCACATTTACTATTTAATATTACAGTGCATGTATACTGATCTGTTACGAAAGTTGTTAAAAGACATTTCTTCTAAAGCTGCATGGACCTTGTTCCAGCAAATTATCAAAATTTTGTGATAACTATTAATAGCCTCCTGATTGGGATAATCACTGCATGATTACTCTTGAAAAGTACTTGTTTTTGTAATTCAAGTGATTACTATTTGACATTTCATAGTTTATACCTACCTGTATAGACCAAAGCCATTGTTTATGAGGCTGAAACATTTACATGTATGAACAGAATTTTAAGATTGGAGCTCGCTTCCTGCTGTTTTTTCTGAGATTTTTGAGAACTGAACATTGTGAATTTGACACGCTTATGTGTTTTACACTATTCTACTCTGAGGTTTTAGCTATATTGTTGCAAAATCCTACAATGAAACTTTTCCATGTTTACTATAATTTACTTATGGGCAGTTCCGTAAAGTCGGACGTACATTTCGGACACTTTGAAGGCCTGGATTTTTATTGTCAAAGGGGGCATCTATGTTTCTAAGTGTGCAAGATGTGTAAAGGTGGTAGTACTATAAACTCACTTATTATTATGGTGGTACCTCGCTTCATTATGGAGGTGTGTGTTAAAAATACCGTGGTGTCGGACGTACGCGCACGAAATGACTTTTTCAACATTGAAGATTCGTGTTCAAAAGTCTGTGATGTGTGAGGGCTTACAGTAAAACTGATACTAGTTTTGATTGTATGAAGGATTGAGCTATATAACATATACCAGCATTATATATAAATCTGTTCCGAAAGTTGTGTAAATCATCAAAGTATGTCGGTGTCGGACGTACATTTTACGGTGTTGGACGTACTCGTGTGAAATTTTCAGAGGGTACGTCCGACACCGCTTCGGCACTCCGTATTTTCGGAAGTACAAAGAATATTCAAGTAATGATTCATATTTTAGACTCATAAGGTAATACTCCATGCAGACATATATATTGAACATTCACTGGAATTTACTATCTTCATTTCAACCAGTGCGTAAAATTGAGAAAATCAGAAACGTACGTCCAACACCAAAATGTAATTTCCTATTTTGAAGAAAAAATGGTCAAATTTTCCTTGTATCAAAAGCATTTGTACTCATAACAAATTGAATTCATTCAAAAGCAATGATGAACTCTTTTATTTTTTGATTCTTACTTCTTTTCCAAATGCACACTGATGTAAATTACCCCCAAAAAAGTTTGAAAAATCCACAATTTTGAAAATTTCTTTGCATTATCAAAGATTAACAATGGTCAAAACATAATAGAACAAGAGAACAGTCTAATTTGATATCAAGCCAACTTCAAAATCTTTGAAAAATCACAGCTCAACATTCAAAATAAAACTTGTGGCCTTTGTGTTTTAAATGCCAAAATACAACAATAAAAGTAAAACTAAAGTTATTTGGGATCGATGTACATATATTGTAACTGAACTTTTTATAGACCTACTATGTACATACTGTACTATACATATTGTACAGCCCTTGTAAAGACCCTAAATCATAAACTCCATGAACAGATAAATTCTACTTAAATCCATGCTTCAGAAAATGTTTTATATTATATAACTGTATACTGGATGCTATAAAATGTAAAATTCAACAAGTTGCAATGTAAGTACATGTTGTATGTACACTCTCCAATGTATTTTGAGAGACACTGCGTGATCAATGTAATGTTGCCATTTTAGTAGAAATACAAATTGTAGCTGCCTAGCTTACATAGGAGAGATTAACAAAGACTTCCCTATCATTCCAGTGATTGATAAAACTCGTTTATTTGAACTGCAACCATAGCACTTAAGTGTGTGTAGATAGGTGCATTATCATGTACTTAATAATTCAAATGTTATATTTTTGACCAACAGTAATAGTGAATAACGCCTTAATATTTGTTCAAATTTAAGATGAGTTTAATAGGAAAGCTGAAAGAATTTCCAGAATATGCAATTATTGCATTACACATTATACTACTTAAGGTTACATGTGACTTACACAGAATATTATGAAGAATGATTTGAACAAGGCTGCTTTTAATACCCCATATGGCATATTGCATGCACATGTACATGTACCCAGATTCTACAGTCATAAAATATAAAAAAAAAAAAGAGTGTCAATCTTTAACACATTGCACACATGCTTTTCTTTCCACCAATTCTGAAAAAAAAAAATACTTAGTGGATCATGCCCTTTTCTTTCTTAACCAGCAACATTCATGTACGTGTATGTGCTGAATTTCAAGAGAAGAAAGTTTAATAATACAACTTACTAACCTATACAAGCTTGTATGTACTTTGTCAGTCTGTGTTTCTAGGGCACCAGTTTTTGGCTATCAAAAGGCAAGTTCACCTTCATGTGAATTGAGAAAATGTGGCAATATCAATAGAACACTCCACATCAGTGAAAGTTTGAGGAAAATCAGACAATCTATTGAAAAGTTACATGTAGGAATTTCTGAAGTTTCAGTGCTGGTATCGCTGGATGGGAAGACTATTACAACTTATGATGTGTTAAACAAGAAAATATGAAGAAAATTGAACATGTTTTCACCTTTCTCACATAATAAAAAAGAGCGCTTGACTTGTCTCTCTGAGAAGGAAATGGGAATAATATTACATTTGAAGGGATGGTATACACAGTTTTCGTCAAGATGAGGTTCAGGTTTCCAACTTTTTTTGTGAGATAACGAGAAACCTTTTATGAAATATTAAATAACATTCAATTCTACGAAGAATTTAGGTTTATTTGATGGAAATTGGCTTTGAAATGGCAGAGATATCCAAAAACAAAATGTCTTTTTAATAGTAAAATGTGGGGGCCACCTTTTATTAGGACCAGTCTGCTTTTCTTGGTTTTTTGACATCTAAGTCATTTCAAAAAAACAATTTTCATAAAAAAACTTTGAATTTCTCTTAGAATTATATATGCTCTTTAATATTTCATACACTGTAAGTGGTTTTTAATTATCTCACAAAAAGTTGAAATCTGAATCCCCAATGTCAACCAAAACTACTGTATACCATCCCCTTCACATTCATCAGTGACAGGTTGGGAGATGTGTACTGATTAGGAAATCAAATTTTGTGAATTCTCTGTGTATTTTCTTTATATCCTTCTATGCATGTGACATCATAACCATAGTAGTCTTCTCATCCAGCAGTGACTGCATAGAAACTTTAGAAATCCATACATTTTGAATGGATTGTCCAATTTTCCTCAAACTTTCACTAATGCCCATGCATGGAGGTGAACTTGTCCTTTAAAGAACAGAGCAATGCAATCAATAACTTTCAAATACAAAATGCTGGATTCAAGCAGGGAATTGAGACTAAAATTTTCTCTCACCTCCCTGATTCAAGGGGCTAGCCATGCAGTAAAACTTTTTGTGTAAAATATTTTAAAGATTGTTCATACAGAAAAAAAAAAAATCTTCAGCAATTCAAGCTTTTCTGCAAATCAGGTGCTGAATTCTGCTTTCTGTTGAATACTGGTACCCTTAATTGGGGTAATACAATGTAAAATTTAAAAAAAAATCAAAGTGCCTAGTTCAGCTTGATCTATTTTTAGCGGCACCGACCCTTGTTGGCAGGCATGCTGTAACTGTATTGAACTGCATGCTCCAAATCTCTTTTATAACTTGACTGTTCAAAAATTCCTCATAATTATGTATAGTGCGATTATTTGCTTTGATTTTATCATGAATTCATATGCAGAATACTCTATAATGAAGAAAGGTGTAAACTTAGCTGTGCCATGTCTGATAAAATTGAAATTGAAGGGGTTACTGGAGTGACAATATGGTGTCGGACGTACACAGTGTCGGACGTACATTAAAAGTGTACGTCCAACACCATGATATCTCAGTTTTGACAAAGCGTACAAGTGACCTTTGATGTTGGTTACATTGCCTATGACAAACTTACTTTGCATCCTAAGTGATATGTTTTATCTCGCTTCAGATTAATGTGAATATTAAAAAATGAATGTTCACGGTGTCGGACGTACATCAGCAAAGTGGTCGAACCTGGGAAAACTGTTACTAAAAAACAAAAAGACTGGGGGTTTTCTTTGATTAATAATTGAAATGTGTACCTTTCAACCTTATTGGCAAGATATAAGAGTTGTGTAGTTCTGAATTCTTCAAGAGATAAATCAAAAGTATATTTTGGTTATTTTTTTACCAAAAATGAGAGGAAAATTAGCCTCTGACTTCAAAACCTGTAATTCTTAAAATACACATAACAAATTGAAATAAAAAAAAAGTCCATGAAAATATAATCTATGACGATTGATATGATATGTTACTTACAGTGATTTGACGATTTTGAAATTTCGACGTTGAGGTTTACTATTTTACGGAATTGCCCTTTACATGCTGATCTATTACCAAAAACTTGTTGAATGTGAACCTCATTATCAGACATTTTCTTTCAGAGCTGGACAGTCATGTACCTTAAAGCAAACTATCAACATTTTGTGATATTAATAGTTAGCCTCCTGATCACAAAATATTAACTATTCATGTTTTTCATTGGGATTTACTGCTTCAGTCTGCTTGATTACTCTAGAAAATACTGGTATACTTTTTACATGTATGTACAATTTAAATAATGGCTACTTGACATTTCATAGACCAAAGCCATAGTTTTTTAAGGCTTAAACATTTATGAACATGTTTAATTAAACTGATCAATACTGGTAGCAGATAACTAATTTATCTGCAGTTTCAGTAATTCAAGTCTAATTTCTGTACCAGTTTAGTATAAGAATTTGTAAACAAATCAAACATACAAACGATTGATTATTGAGTAATTCAAACAATTATCAAATAATTGGAATATATTGCATTGTTTAAAAGTTAAAAGATTTATTGAAATATTCATTTCTGAACCTTTAAACTCTCCACAGACTACATGTACAGGTCTCTAGTCTCGTGACTCAGTGTATTAAATGGAATAGTTTATGGATGACTTGTTTTATCTAGATAGCCTGAAATCCATTTAAATCTAGTAAAATAAAAAACGATCAAATCAAATTCTCAATTAAATCCTCAATTTCTGATGCATTTGTTAACTGGAAAAGAGTGTAATTTAATGAAATAGACTCTGTTTCATATCATTTTGTTGAATACAAATTTTGTCTCAGTACAAATGAAAGCTTGGAAAACGACTCAATTAAAAATGAAATTTATCTTCAAGTTGGTATTCTAAATGTAAAGTTTCCTGCCTTTTGGTAATCTCATGGATAAAATGAGATTAATTACTGTCAGATCAATGTTCAAATCAATTTAGATTCTTTATTCATGGAGTTTGTTTGTGAAAAAAAGTTGTCTTGGTAAGTTTTCTTTGGATCATTAAGACAAAAAATCGTCTTGTGATCATGTGGACAAGCTGTAACGTGAGTTACCGTAACGTGAGTTACCGCTTCACATGACGATACATGGAGAATGTAAGACAATTTGAATTTTTACCATACTCGGTGATGTATGTTGTTAGTCCATGACTTTGACACAATAGACTTTAAAGTCTCTCTGTTTCTTGTTTGAGGAAACTTTTGAATGTAAGACATGCCAAATTTTTGCATGTCCAAATTATGTAACGTGAGTTACCGACATTTGTAGTGTTTTTTCTCATAGTTCTCATAAGAGTCTGTGGATGTAATGTTGCTGTGAGGTAGGATGGAGGTGCATGATACTCATTCACATATAGTAACTCATATCACTAATTAGGTTTTAAGGATATTGATCTCAACGACCTAATTTTGAGTTCAAAATGTAACGTGAGTTACCGTGGAAATGCCCATACATAATTATGGCAGAAGATTAATCTAATCATTCCGCTGTAGATACTGCGTTTTTCCTTGGGGAAATTCGTTCCATTGTAGATACTGCGTTTTTCCTTGGGGAAATCAGTCAATTGCGTGGGGTTTCCCCAAAGTATCTACATTTTCATCAATAACTGAAAAACAAAACAAAAACACAAAATGATATTTTCCAGGAAAATTGGTAGCTAGATAGACTAAAATTTCACAACGAAGGAATTTTTCAAAAGAGTATATTTTCCAGGGGCTTTGGCAAAAAGATAAAATGGTGAATATCTCGGTTGTTTAGAAATGGAGCTGGATGTAGATAACTGCGTTTTTCCTTGGGGGGCAGAAATTGATACAATCACATTTCTGCTTCCTCCATTTTTTTTCTCAAATTTCAGGGGGGGGGGGATGATTGTACAGGCCATCCCCCTCCTCCATTTCGGGGGGGGGGGGATATATCCCCCATCCCCCCCCCCCCGGATTTACGCCCATGATTCAAATTCAGAATCCGAGCAATCAATTGCATTCATGGGAACAAAGACGAATTTGATTCTTACATTCTCCAGTCGATGAGCGGCGGAGACGAACTTCAATGACAATCGACGAATTTTTAATGCGATGTCTTTGAAAATGGTTGACGGCAAAAAAAAAAAAAAAATTACAGTGACAATTGACTAAGTTTAAGTTAGGTTTTGCATCCTCTTAGCTTCAAAAATATTTGAAATTGAATTTTAAAAGTGCAAAAATGGCCAGGAAAACTTATATTTTTATCATTATTATTATCATTGTTATTATCAACTCAGAAGTTGAGATGCGTTATATTTTTTTTTTATTGGATAAAAACTAAAATACAGGTTTTCCCGGCCAATTTCGCACTTTTGTCAGTCTATTTGATAGAAGGTTCATGCAATTTGGCAAAACCCCTCGTCTTTCAAAATTGCAACTTGTGCGTTCAATTTAGCATTTCGATCAATGAAATTTGCACATGTGGCTTTCGAATTCGTTAAAAGGGCATTCAAATTGGCTGGTACTCTACGTTCATTGAAATTCGCCATCACACGCCGAAAAGGGTTTTCGAGTCATTCCATTTCGCGAATGGGCAGTCAAATTCCAAACATTTTCATTCAAATTTACGTCATGTTATTTCTTTTCTGAAAAGGTGAGAAGATTGAAATGAGTATTTCTATGTGACCTTTTGTTTCATCCACACACTGTTAAGTAGTAAAAGTAATATTTTTGACCCCATATAACTCGAGTTTCTTGTTCTGTAACGCCCCTTTTCTTTCATACATGTCATTATATTAGGCCTACATGTACCAGTAATACAGATTAACTTCATCTTCTTACAGTCATGACAGCACATGTTAGACACAGACGTATGTCTCAAGAAGACAGAGAAAGAATTATAGAAACATTTGAGGATCATAACCACGACTTCCTAGAACTGGCCGACACACTCAGAATAAAGCGCTCAACGGCCAGATAAGTTGGGGGCATGAACTATCTTCGGACTGGGAGACTCAATAAGCACATTGGGGGAAAATAAAAGAACTATTGCCAAAATCTCTAAAATCTCTAAATCTCTAAAAATATGAAATGTAATGATGCTTACAAAACAAAATAAAGAAAGAACCAAAGCATAAACACGTGTGCTAAATTGACTGCGGAAGATGTTAAATTGGATGCCCAAAAATGAATTCGAATGAACGGGCGCAGCATATACGTGATCACGTGAATATATCATTCTAAATTGAATGAACGAATAACGAAAATGGTGCTTGTCTTACGAATTTCAGTTGAAAAAGTGTTAATTAGATTGAGGTTAAAGGTAATTTGAATGCTCCAAAATGAATTTGAATGAAGAGATCATACAATTGAAATACCGAACATGGCATCTACGCTAAATTATGCTAAAACCTGCAGCAACAAGGAATTGGACTGACAAAAGTGCGAAATTGGCCGGGAAAACCTATATTATGAAGAAAGGCATGAAACGAAAATGTATTTATGACTGATCTTCTTAACACTTATTATCCACGACATAGATTGTTACTAGATTTTGCAGTCCTACTGCAGAATGGAAGGAAGTATAATTTTCTGGTTAGAAATATTCCGGATTCATGGATACGAGAACCAAATAATGATGATTTGAAAACACAAAAGCTGAGCTGTCTTATAAGGCCCAGCATTTGGAACCTGTCAATTAGGCCTACTGCCTAGGACCACAAGCGGCTGTATAGAGGATCGATCTTCGGCTTGTCTTCCCTGAGGCGCCAGCGAGGATCGATCTGTGTTTAAGTCTGATTTCTTATTGCAACCTTTGTATTAAGCAAAGGAAAACTGAATATGCTAATGTAAGTTAGTGAATACCTCTTTATGCTCTTTATATATGACCACCATAATTATATGCTCACTATGAAATGTCTACTGGTCCGTATATTCGCACATTCATGTACTCACAAAAGTGAGGGCAGCTTCAAGAAGATGAACGTGACTCTCAGGCCAAGGATAGAAATATATATAATAATTATATAACTATAAATTATGGAACATACCTTCTCTCAGGACTACTTTATTTAACTTTGTTCCTTTTATTTTTGATATTTCATCCATTTCAAAACCGAATTTCATCACATGAACTTTGGATTCTACTTGGAAAAGGTAATATAGGTTTTCCCGGTCAATTTCACACTTTTGTCATTCAAGTTCCTATTCCGAGCTTTCAGTTTCACGCATTCCACACTCGTAGCACTGAATTAGCAATCAAATTCAAAATCCGGTCATTCGAATTCACTATCGGAGCATTCAAATTCACCATCGGAGCATTCAAATTCACTATCGGAGCATTCAAATTCAAGAGAGGAGCACGCATTTCAGCAATGAGCATTCATATTATTCATCTCAAGCTGGCGACGGAATCTCGTCGGTCATTGAAATTCGTGAATAGGCAACCAAGTTCCAAATAACTGCATTCAATTTAAAAGAAATCCTGAATTTAGTTAGTTTGGGGCTATGCATGTGTGTCTTTTTCATTAAGCTTTGAATATATTGGGATTTATGATGAAGATTATTAATTTTGCAGTATTTGCTGTTGTTGTTGCTTGATTTAACATTGATAAAGAATACTCTTCAATGATAATAATCTTCTGTCTTTAAAGCACTCACGCTTCTACCGAAAGAGTATCCAAACGTGCAGTCAAGGATACAGCCAAGGCAGTAGATATCTGGATGTGGTATATCCATTGTCATCCTTTCTAATCGAACACGCTTTATTTTCGCTTTCCTTCTTTCCTGATTGATTCTCTTTGCTCTCTCTGACACATTTGTCAGTAATTACGGCATAATTTGCCAAAATTTGCAAAATTCTATCATTCCTCTCGTGCGCAAAATCTTGTCGGAGTGCGCAAAATCTTGTCGGAGTGAGAGAGAGAGATCGAGAGAGACAGAGAGACACAGAGAGAGAGAGAGGGAGAGAGAAATCATTTTATTTTTCTTTCGAGCAAACTGAATCGCGTTCCACTGCATCGTTTTTGGTTCATCACATTCAAGCTTTCTCTTGATAACATCGAACAGAAATGAACGTTGTTTTGTAAACACTTACTTAAAGAAGTTCCCGGTCCTTGATTTTGTCATAGCCTACCACTGATATTTCAAGTATGCAGCAGATAAACATCTTCAATGTTAGTACATTCCAAGAGGTAATCTTATTTTCAGATGTTTTGGACACAAACTTTGAATTAGATCCGAGTTTCTTCACTTTGTGTCAATCTACAAATTAAATTTGTTAAGATCGCAAGTGCTGATCTGTAAATTAACAAACATGTCGGAAAAAAGGAACCAGTGGGACTCGAACTTGTCATCTACTGCTTTCCGGGCAGCGACACTACCACCAGGCTGTCCCTGGTTGCCGGCAGTGACACGATAAACATGGAACAAATACCCAAGCTCCGAAATTCCGACATTGTTATGTTAAGTAGTCCAAGGCGGACAAGGCATATTAAATGAAAAAAAAGATATTATGAATAATATCTTTCTTTCATTTAAACTTTGAATTGTTTTTAAATATCCACTCGTAATCCAATTTGCATTGACTTTTGTTCCGGAAACCTTGTGATGTTAATACCACAAAAAGATGAAAACCGATCAGATTTACAGTTGTCCGTTGTGCCAGTCATCAACTTAAATTGTTTCACAATTGAGAAGAAAGCGGACATACGGGAACCCCAAAAGTTAATGTTTGCTGCGATGATATCAAATTATTTGTATTTTTACTTAAAAAGCGGAACGAAACGGACAACTTTTGACACACTTAACTATTTTTAGCCGGTTCTGCGAAGAGCAAATGCCTAGAGGAAGTACTCGCAAACACGCACACGTAAATAAACTTCTGACAATGTTTTGATTTCTGTCCAAGGTTCAAATTGCACAGGAATTTTACTCATGAGTAAAAATTTAATGCTGAGTTCCGCAATATTGAGAGTATCAGGCTACCTAAAATGGACAACACTTCTTACACTTCCATGTATATGTGACCCGCTTTGGCAAAATCAGGCGCTTGTCGGCAATGCTCGAACGGCGCAGCGGGCAAAATAAGGTGAATCTGGGTCACAGGGGCCAAATTGACATTTTGGTATGTTTGAATTGAGCAACATCTCAAGAATCATATGCCATTGGAATTATTTCAGTAGCTCAATTAAAAATATGAGAAATTAGATGATTTTTGAAGCCTTTCAAACTCAGATTTTGACGGAAAATCTCACTGATCATCCTGATTTTGGGCAAAATACGCGAATTTTATCATCATTTCATCCACACCTTCATGTCTTTTGTTGAGCCGAACCCCAACACATTAGGTATCGTTAGAACGAGCAAGGTCTGCAGATTCCAAATATGGAATGTAGGGTGATGTCATCCATAATCCAGCCAATGAAAAGACTGTCTAAAGGAGACGCCTTTTATGCAAAATTGTTGCCAAGACTGTAAACAACGCGTGTCGTTAGGCACGTGATCTAAATCAAGCCAGCCCATTGGTCAACAAGACATCTCTGAACAGCTGGTCCTGTTTACGTCGCGGTGCGGTCATCGCAGTGTTAGCCCCACATGTAGCTTTCCACGTGGCGTGGCACCGAAGCAAAGCCGATTACACGAACACGAGTGCACGCAACACTACCGTACAACAATGGACCGTCTTGCTATTGATTGAAGAGTTGCCGAATCATGCAAGAAAGCTGAAACTTGCTTAAGAATATCCGTAGATGAAACGGAAGAGTTCATCTCTGATTACTTTGCCACCACAAAAGACAACTCTGACGACTCTGCTGGTGAGTTTCATTATGTATTGATCAACTTGCTTGACTGACTCACTTACGATCACACTTTATCACAGTCTTGTGTACATCTAAGGATAGGCGTAATTTTTTCATCGTGAGGCTCATGCGAGACTTGGTGATTCTTATTAGTAAAATAAGAATCATTGCTGCTTCACGATGCAGCAAGGAATGATGGTCATTTTCGCATTATCGCTGATTTAATGTACTCATTTTTTATTCTCTTCTATTGTCATGTTGACACGACATGTTGCCTACAGTGACAATCACAGAATAGAATTGAATTCGGCAGTGTCCCTCATCAAATGCGACCACTCCAGTATAATCATAGTCAGCAGACTCTGATCTCGCTTAGCTAGTGAAGTAAACAAAGCCTTGCGTTATTTGGCATGTATTAAACTCTGACAAAACAAGAATATATAATACTAACATACAATGTCCAATGACAAGATCAGACACTGACGGTTCTATTGATAAGCCTTGTAGTTAAACGTGGTATGCGAGCTATAGCACCACCATGATTACTGCATGATTGTTAGTAATTGCTTAGTTTTTTACAAAAAAAAAATGGTGAGATTACTACATTTCCATCCATCGAAATCAATGGTGATTTCTTGACAACTGCAATACATGTCAAGGTAGCACGTAGAAGTTACGGTGTAGATCCAATGATGTTTGGCTGCAACAAATGAAATGTTAACCTTTCATGCATGATGAGATAAACAGCAGTACAGTGATCGACTTAACTTGTCTTAGGGTATTTTATAATGCAGACCCATAATAAAGATGCATGCACATGATTTTCTATGCAATTGGGGTTCATTTGTATTCATTGCTAAAATTGTATCTTGAAATTCTCATTTATTAGAACTCAAGTGCGTGAGGATTTACAGTCTACAGGAGCATGGATGAGGCTGTGCATCGTTCTGAAGATGAGGATAGCGTTACGCTCAGTGAACATATTGATGACAGCACGGTGAAAATTCAACAGGTGATGTAAAATGTTGAGTCGCTTGTGGATGTGATTCAACTGAAGAAGAGGACTTGCCGCTGCAAGCTCTTCAGTGAAATCCACTTCATAGACCAGTTGTCCCAGGCCAGGATAAACAAATTAAGATGCTATCTGGTTTGGCTTGCCTTGTGTTTTAACCCCCATTTTTTTTTTTTTTTTTTTTATCTTTAGAAATTATTGGAGACTGTCATGAACTGACGATTATTTTTATTTAATTTGAACTTTTGCTAAAGTTCTGGAATGAGCTCTTCTCTGAAATGGTGACCGTTTATAAACCAGCGACTTACCTGTGTTGGACTTTCCAATGAAATAGTGACTTCATCGTCAAGGACTTGGTGTGTGACTGTCCCATGGTACAGAACATGCTGTATCATGACTGACGTACAAGCTCAACCTTCGCAAGATTTCATGCTGATGCTTGTCTGTCTTAATAATATGTTCTGTTGCTTTGTGTTTTATCTGATCTATTGTGGAGCCAGTATCATCCTTCAAGACAACCGCTGTACGTAATTCACATCAGATTATATCAATCATAATTATTTCCTTAAACATTTCTCAGATATCACAATGTCCTTTGGCAATCACAGTCAGTAATGCTGACAGTTTCTTTTCCTTGTGCCTCTAGAAGTATTTCTCTTATCCTTTCATAATGCAATATTCCATAGCATGTTACGTCAATGTCATTGTAACCTGCATGCTTGTTAGCATTAAAAATAATTTCCTTTGGATGAAGTTCATATTCTAGTGGTTGTTACCTGTATTCATATTTTTCAGAAGCCATTATCTTTAATTGAATGAATCAAATAGACAACAGTACTTCTTCCCAATGTGTTGTCAGCCACTTTATATAATTTTCATGTGAAACAGAGTTGTAATTATACAAACCTGACTTTTTTGCACTCATTTGAGGTAGGCTGTATGTATGCAAGTCACTATTCCATGATTTTGCAAGATAATTGGCCATATTAAATTAATGCATACAAAGGCTCTGTAGGTGTCACTACAGATGCATTGTACTACGTTTTAACAATTTTTCCATGTGTGCTTTTAAACATTTCGTTTGGTTGAAATTAAAAGTAAATCTCAAGTCTGGTTTCTGGTCAGCATTTTTATACATTTTCATTTTCATTTTTTCCCCAGATGAACAGCAAGTGCATTGGTATGCATCTTCTAAACTATTGATAATAGAACATATACTTGCTGAAATTTTATATTTTTATTTATCTAAATATGATTTTACTTCTGTAATGCTGAACTATTGTTATATTTCCACAAATAGTTTAATTTTCCAGATGAACGTAAGGGAAACATTGTACAGTTTGTTATACTGACAGAATAAAGATTACATTGTAAATATCAGTATACAATTTGTAATCTGTATTTGTATACATGTCTAAAGATAGGATGAAAATGTTGGATGAAAGTGCATTTCTGTGTTGTGCTTTTTCATCTTGGTGGACAGAGTGAAATGCTCAAAGGTACAGTACAGTCATACAACCTGTAATACAGTTAATGTGATACAAACATATTGATAACTTTGTATCATTTTAGATCAGTTTCAACCCAGGAGATTTCAAACACTTGCTTTAAGAGTCAATGGTCATTAGTGCTAGCAGGTTGGAAAGGAACAATTTTTTGTGTTATGTTATGATTTTTTTCATAAATATATTAATTCTGTAAGTTTCCCTTTGCAACAATAGCTAATAAATCATGTAGAAACAGTACTTGACAACTGGGAAATTCGCCTGCACCTAATTTGAGACTTGCGGAAGACGTCAACCCTTTTTTTTTAATGTCATTGAAACGGTGGTATTCTGTCCCAGGTCTATGGCTGTATTGTACCTTTAAGTGCATATGCTATTTCTTATTTTTAATCCCAAAAACTAGATTATAAGGAGAGACATGTACATCATTTAATTGTGTCTAGCACTATGGCAAAGAAACAGAAACCACAACATGCTTCACTACTGTACAACATCAATTTGAGAGAGAAAGATGTTAAAAAAACTATGTTTTCTATTGTTTTCATTTTAATCTCAAATTTATCATTATTACAAGTATGCTAATCAAGCAATTAATATTTCTACAATGTAATCAAAAATACAAATTACACAAAATATTAATAATTGATATTTATGATTTCAGCAATATTGAAAATGTGTTGTAGTGATTGTAATGTGGGAACTATCGCCGTTTTTGGCAGCACACTTTAATATCTTTTGTTTTTCATTGTTTTTAATTGGCTCTTACTTTAAATTGATAAGACAAAGAACACTAATTTCCTAATATCATACGGTAAAGTGTGTCTGAAGTGTGTGTGTGATATTTGAGGGTGATTGCTTGAATATGAGATACTGTTGCTATGGAGTTTGTGTCAGCATGTAAACTGTTCTGTTTTGGGGAAAGTTCATTGAACTTTGAAAGCGATTATCTCAGTTTCATGTTTTCATACCTTATCAACTTCAAATTCTCATAACTTCGTCAAATTTTATTCAAAATTTTCAAATTGGGTATCATATGAAAGAGGACAAAATTCTCTACAAGATGAAATGAAAAACTCATTTTTGGTTTTTGCCGACAAGAGCCTGATTTTGCCAAAGTGGGTCACATATATTGTTTTATGTGCGTGGATCGGCAGCTATGTCTGTATTCCAACATAATCATCTTCTTAGTCACCTTGGTTTCACCGCGCTTATTTCAGGAATATGTATATGTATAATGTATATGTCAGGGTTCGAAATTGGCGATGGTCCGCTGGCCATTGGCCACCCAAAATCACGTCGGACTAGCTAAAAATCATCAAATTCGGAAGTTACTAGTCCGTGTGGCCAGCCAAATATTGCTCCAGTGTCGTTCCCAGCATACTGGCTGGCTGTGACAAGCGCTGAACGCAAATCGCTGCGTATGTAGGTGTGCAGCGCGCGAACGGAGCTAGTCCGTTTGTGCATCCTGTCCATTTGTGCATCCTGTAAAGGAGTCTGCGCCAAGACTACTACATGCACCACCCTGGCACGGTCTCATATATATAGGCCGTGTTGTAGCTTCTCCCTGGAGAGGCTGCAGTGCCAGTGGTGTGTGTTGTAGTCTTGGCGCATGCAGACTTTTTCCACGACCTACAAGGGTTTGTGCCTGCAAACTAGCAGACGCCCATGGACCCTGGTGTTTACATCGATCACCGTGGTATCTGAATGTATACCGAATACCGGTAGTTGTATTGTGTGTCTGGCCAGCCACATGCACATGCTGCTACATGCACTTTGTCCAATGTCTGTTTCTTTTCTCTCTCTCTCTTCTTTGCTTCTTCATCCGCTTATTCCCCTACCTCCCAAGTACGAACTGACTTTTTAGAGTGTTGTCTGTGTGATCTTAATGATGTTATTGCATCATTTTTCTGCAATTAAGAGGTGAGTTTCTGTTCATGTGTTGCATACTTTGTTTGACGATGTGCAGGTGAAAAGTGTTCGAACTTTGTTTCCCGTGTACCGTGGAAACTCGATATATAGTTGTAATATACAGTGACTAGACCTTCATTCGCCTTCGGAGATCTGATAACAAACTGATTTCTCTGGTCCCATTGAATTCATTTCCTTTGTTTTGTATTGTTTATTGACTACTGATATAAACATTAGGATTACAAAGAACAAATTGTCTTGGTCCCAAGGAGCTCGTCATACCGAGTTTCCATTGTACAAGTGTATTTCGCTTGGCGTTCGGTGCTGCAAACTTCCGCTAGGGCTTATTCTCTTCCGTGGTTTCTAATATTATCATGATTATCACTACTAGTTTGGTACAATTTCTTTCGTTTAATGTCACTCTGTTCGTTCCCTTTATATTTCGAAGTATTTAAAAGTGATTAGTTTAAGTGTCTGGCACTGTACATGCATTGTCGTAACGGCGATTTCTCCGCTTTGCTGCAGTATTTCGAAGGAAGTTTGATCCCAGCTGTGTGTGAGCTTTTGTAGAGTTTGTGTTGTCGGGATGTTGTTGTTTGCGTAGGTGCAGTTTATCTCGAGTGATCATGTTGGTCATGTTTCTGAATGTTATAGGACAAGGGCCGAATGATCTGAGTGATGGTGACGATAATTACTGATGCTGGTGTAAAAGACAGCTTGCTGAGCATACTTCTTCTTTCCCCTGCGGCCCATGAATGATGAAAAAAAAAAATACATACACCTCACAACAAGAACCACTTGCTAGATAGCAACCTTCGTAAAGTTAAATCTAAATGTTCATTAACAGCAAAGGGGAAAAACACGACAGTAAATACAAGCGAAGAGATTGTGTATGCAGTCTCTGGTCTTACGAGAAACTTGACACCCCACCCCCTCTCCCCTTGTGGAAATTTCCACAAAACCAGGAGCCAGACCCCAGCTAGGTGCCAGACGAAAGAATGTGCGCACTGGAATTTATAAACAGGGTGTAAATATAGCCTGGAAATATCGATCGAAGAACTAGCTCGTGAGTTGAGTTCAAGGAATCATCGCAAAGATCATGATTTTATAAGTAACAATGGTTCTATAGCCTTTCTTGTGACCCATAGTAGAAATATCGAACAGTCGATTACACTATAAATCATAATAGTGTGCTTGATCGAGTATTTTAAATGTTTACTGAACTGTAGAAAGGGATTGATTAATCACTCGATTAAAAACTAAATCACAGAAATATATGAAAGTTCTTGTATGCCGAGACAAATTCACTACCCGGTTAGACAGCGGGAAGAGAATCTAACCTCCCTGGGTGTCGGGAAGTTTTCACAAACTCCAGGATCACCCCCTCCCCCTGCCAACTCCAACATGTTGCTCCCAAACGTGCATGGTAAATGCATGGCGTCTCGATGTCACCGTCAGGTACCCGAGGCTGCTTTGTTTTTGTCTTGGAATATTGATTCATTTCTTGTCATGACATGAGTGTAGTAATCTTTTTGCATGACTATGTAAAAATTTATGATACTCAACTCGTCTTTTTGATGTTTTTCTTTCAGTCCAAAAGGAAGACAAGATAGTATCATGACGTATCAATTGTTCAAAAGGTCTGCTTTTGATAACTCACAGACTATCAAATCACCCTTGCCTGTTCCCAGGCCCCTAGCTCCACCCAATCCAGCAATCTACACGCGCGCGCAAATTTTGCCATGTGGTTTTGCCAGCCAGCTGTCGGAATGTGCTTTGAAGTTACATGGCAGCCTGGCCTGGCTGGCCTGAATGGGTGTCGAGTTTCAATCAACATACATGTAGTGCTGTACTGTTGTTTTATTCTTTCACCTGACAGAAACACGGAAATCAGGAAGGTGTAGGGAAGAGGTTTTTGTTGTGTGTTGCAATATGTGTGTGTGTGTGTGTGTTTTCTCGTTGTGTTTTCTTGGTTTTCTTTTCCAATGAGATCGAGGCCAAGGTGTGGAAAGATCAGAGTGAAATGAGTACAAGTACACAGTGAAATGAGTCAGGTAGAGGGGAGATGGAATAACCAATTACCAGAAGCATTTTAAATATTGAAGTACCAATATTATGTGAAAAAAAAATAAGGAGAGCTACACCTATTTTAGTGCTCCTGACAAGGCGTAAAGGAGCGTGGTAATAGTCCTCAAAAATGAAACCCTGATAATTGGCCTTAAATATGCTATTTCTCTCTTTTTCTCAACCTCAGCTGTTTATCAACTTCACTCTCTTTTTTTTTTCCCATTAAAACCTTGACATACTACTGATTTTTTTTTTCAATTATTCATATTTTCTGATTTTTTTTTTTCTGTTCGGGTAAGTGTTTTACACTAATTTGCAAATCTGCTTGCCCGATCGGGCAAGTGAGTAAAAAAAGTTGTGTAGCACCCTGGTTTATAATGGTGCCTCAAAAAGATGCTTAGCTTAAAACAAATCGACCATTAATTAGGCCTGTATTTGTCACTACTGAAACCTTTGTTTGGAGATAAAAAAAGAATGAATAATCGACATGTTCTTCACTTCTTGTGAATGTTGTGTTGGTGTGATTACGGCGTGTGTGCGTTCGTAAATAAACATCAACATTTCCGAGAAGGCCTGTAGGCTGTATGTCTTGCCCCTGACCCGGGAGACAATTTAACCTGTCACAAAACTGTTACAAAACATAGTGATGATGTATGATGATAATGAAGTAATGATAATGAATATGATATATGATATAATAACTGAAATGTACTTAGGGCCCTCCCCAAATTGACATTAGTCATGCGATTAAAAAACAAGACGGACTAGTCAAAAATTTCTGTTGGCCAGTCAAAAATTTTGCGGACTAGCCAAAATTGAATCTAACTGGTCCGTGTGGCTAGTTAAAAAAAAAGTTAAGCGCGACCCCTGTATGTATATTATATATATATATATATATATATATATATATATATAATGACATATTGAATTTTGTTTAGTGTAGCTCTACTGGACGTCTGATTCAGAAAAGTTATGCAGTCATTTCCGAGATATCGGACGAGATGTATATAGTCCTCATTACTTTCCGTCTTGTCCCGTGTTCTCACAATTATTTCACTGTTAAACAATATTAACCTTTCAATATGACTCGAATTCAGAATGGTTCGACCGCAGATGGACAGGTCATACATTAGCTGAGCAGTTTATTAAAGCTCCGCCCATGTTTTTTTGTTTTTTATTTTGTCCGTGCTTTGATAAGTGATTTATACACTGATGCAATACCTTTATCTGTCATTTTATTTGGCTCCCAGTTATTTGATTATCCATTCCACACGTCAATGACTCTTCTTTCCCATGTCTTATTCGGTAGAGAAGCTCCTTCTCTTGTTAAACAGGGCACGAAGGTTCAGCAGAGACGAAATTCTGCAAGGAGGGGATGTTATTGTTTTCATGAACAGCAGCCTGCTCTCCGGAATTATATAGCAATTACTGCTTGCTTAGATCGAAATTGACAAGGGCCATTCTGTTCATAGTTCTATTCTTTTCTCTGTTAGACTAAGAAGGTACTAGGCGAGCTTGCCTTGTACCTCCATGGTTAGAAAGCCTGTGACTGAGTGGTTCCGCCCTGATTGGTTTCAGGGCGTTATCTGTTGACATGTCGATGTTAACAACGTGGGTAATTAATTTTTTTTTTTTTTTTTTGTAGTACGGCTTAAGGATTTTTTTTTTTTGAACAGTGTTCGTTTAATCTTACCACTGATTTCTTCATTTCATGCCTAATTAGAACACAGACAATAAAGAAGACATACATGGGATTGTATGCAAATATACACGCATACACACAAGACCGAAACATGCGCACACACAAAGGAAAAAAGGGAATAGCAAACGTGGCAGAGTTCGCCGAGTGTTTTGACTGTAGTTGAAGTGAATCACGTTCAATTCAATTCAGTTCAATTCAATTAAGATGATTTTATATCCATATAAAGTAATACAAATCACTATACATAACGCTTACATGAGTACATAATATTTTAAGGAGCTTTGAATCACATAAGTTTCAACAAAACATGAATACAATATTATAATGATATCAACTTTGGTTTGGATAAATAAACAAGCAACACAATCTTATTTTGTAACTTTACATGGAAAAGAGGAATTCACAAGAAAAGCATAGCTTGTAAAAACGTCAATCTGTTCAATCACAACACATTTTCAAATGTAATTTCTCATGATGAAATACGGCAAATTTTGTCAAGAAAAGGTGTCTTGGCGTAGTCCCTCATTAGGAACAGCCCTTCGATCATGCATACAACTACACTTACTCGTGACTTACACATTTTGCAGTAGTTTATTGACACGGTATTCTGGATTTAACGGGAAAAAAATATCGGTGACTTCTTTGAAGGTAGATATCGCTTCTATTTGTTTCGAGTTAAAATCTTAAGTTGTTATTGAATTACCGGGTTGTGATACCGTGACCATTTCCAAATCCTGATGGCGAGGGGACAATAAGCAAATTCAATAATCTTACTCCTTCGCTTTGAAAATGACAATAAAATGTTTGTCAACAGATATGAAATCTTACATTTGAAAAAGGCTTTTTGTCCATGAACCAAAAGAGTCACAACGAGTCTTAAGATACAAAGATTTCCATTCGTTCATGGCAAGCTGTGAGTTTCACTCTTAAAAAAAGTTTTATTCAAAGTTGAGACCCCAGAACTGAAGAAAAGAGGCAAACTGCTTAAAGCAATTATTAAAAACACTGAATGAAGACCTAACAAATGTAATTATTTTTTCATTTTTGTTTCGCAAAGAATTCAGGCATCCTCTCTATAATCACCGACTTTACACATGCTTATTTTCTAAACGCAAGATACTTTAACCCAAATGGTCCTAATATTAGACTGTGAACACGAATGTGCCTATTGTAATCGGCTTACATGATCAAATTTTGTAAGTTTGTTTGTTTGCTTTTTACTCTATACTTTACTTTCAGCCAAATGCTAAATTAGTGATGAGATGTGCGCTTGTAAACATCAACAATGCAAGACAATGTGTACTTTATAGTGTTTCAATCAAACTCTGGTACTTACTGGTCACAAAATCATTCAACGGCAAGAACAATGGCTTTTGCACACGTCACATTGAACAGCCTATCATGGTTAGCAGCTGGTCGCTGAGATTTTCGACATGGGTACCGGTTGGATGCACATTGTCATACTCTAGCTGAGCTTCAGTCATCTGCCATGCATTAAGGTAGCCAATTTTAAGCGGGAACCGCTCCAATGCGAATCGAATTCTATGTTCCAAATCCCGAGCGTACCAGTCGCTGCAACACGAGTACATAACGAAATGGTAACCCTCTCGCGTGTTGGCGCCTTTAAACACCAAAACAGCACTCGGGTTTCGTTCGTGTAGTTTGCGCATGGCTGCTAATATTCCATGCAATCTTTGTTCCAGCAATGTAGGCTTACATGAGGTAAAATGAGCCCACAGCGACACTACCACTACCACAGTGGATTCGTTGTTGTTGATTTGATCTATTCGATTAGCCACATACTTAATATCTGATGTGTGCGTCCATGCATTCTTTGAAATTGGGAAACCGTGGAAGGCGTAGAAAGTTGATATATTCCAAGTGCTATCGCTCCCTGTTAGCGGGCCTGTATAGTCTGCTTGATCGATGCTGTGAATGGTTTTAGTGAGTTTCAGCTTATCAATATAGAACATACTCAACTGACGGATTGTGGAGTCACCGAAAAAGTACACATGTTTGTTCTGTAGACAGGATCGTATGTGGTCTGCAGTTGAAAAACGATGAACTTTGCAGTCTGACGGAATCCATGTACCATTTGAGTAATATCCAGCGACCTGGGGCTGAATTTTGGACATTCCCAGCGAACAGATAGGAAAGGAATTAGCTAAATTTTGCAGATCGTCTGAAGAGTTTCTTCGCGCAACATGCACCAGTACAGTGGCGCCAGACACCGGATATACCCAGCTGATAAAAGAAAGAAAATCAGTACCATCTTTAAAGATAAATAAGATCAATCAATCAATCAATCAATCAATCAATATGTATCAAAGTATATCATAATATTATAGGTCAAACGACTACTTTAGGAGTTTGACAAGAAGGCACGTCAATGCTATTACATTTTGCAGAGTAAATGAATTAATCCTGATATTATCGGAAATTTTCGAAACCAACATGATAAATATTATCATATTCATTAAATGGAGTCTTTAAATAGAAATACTCGAGAAGAAAATTTCGAGAGTAATCACGATACGCTATCAATGTCCACACCCAGTTTTCAATTTTCATAACTTCCTGCAATACCCACAGGCGATGTCAAAGAGATTGATTTTCAAATTACTCTTCAGGTCAGTATGCAGTGGCGGATCGGGGGGGGGGGGGAATGCCCCCTTTCATTTTATGTTAAAACAAAAGAAATTAAAAGGAATGCAAATGTCAGCCAACTGAAGTAGCACCAGAAAATTGCACTCAAACCTTTTTTTTTTTTTTTTTTTTTGGGGGGGGGGGGGGGGGGGCTTGTCAGCCGATAAAACCCGGGAGTGGCACCAGATTTTTTTTTTTTTTTTTGCCCCCTCCCCTTTACGGAATTTCTGGATCCACCCCTGGTATGAGCAGAATTGTTATCGTTAATGCTGTATCAACATCAACAAGCCAAGACAAAAGACTTTGGATTTTCTGTTACCAAAAAAAAAAAAAAAAAAAAAGAAGAAGAAAAAAGAAAAAAAGTGATGTCTGTATGTTTTTGTCCAAAAATGAAATAAGATTGAAAATTCAAAAACTTCAATAACTTCCCTATCTTCATCGGTTTCCTTTATAACTTGGTGCTTACTTTCGAAGATTTCCCACATTACGTATTGTCCCTGATGTAGTCATAATATTATTTTATTTGCAGCAGAATTGCACATTCATAGTCGTCGTGGTAAGATGCTGATGTTTTCACCAAACGCTTTAGTCATCTTCATTGGGAAGGATGATATTATAGTGACATTGACGACGATAGATGTCGCACGATGCCAGCTGGGTAGTAGGAACTTTCGACACACACACACACACACACGCATATACATATAAATTATATATATATATATATATATATATATATATATATATACATATATGTATATATATATATATATATATATATATATATACATATATGTATATATATATATATATATATATATATATATACATATATGTATATATATATATATATATATATATATATATATATGTATTATATTCGTATGCATGTAAAATTGTTAGTATTATGAACCTATGAATACGTCCACTGAAAAACGTCACTGAGATAAAAAGTCTCATCAAACTTTTAACAGATTGTCAAGCTGTATTATATACTTTGAAGTCGCATACCACCCTCTCCCCGATTTTTTTTTAAACCGTTCTATTCAGATCCGAAGACATGGTGTAATCTAGCAATAACCTACCCAAAAACCTTTTTTTTTTCTTTCGATTCACAATAACTTCAAATATTCCATTATTACTATTCAGTCACTGAACTGCATTTTCTAACTCTATTTTGCAGATCTTTTTCTAACTCTATTAGGTATTTCGTGGAAAAAAAAAGAAGTCGCCTTACCCCCCCCCCCCCCCCCGCTGATTTTTTTTTTTAAACCGTTCTGCCCAGATCAAAAGACGTGTTGTAGTCTTTGTGTCTGAAGTCTAACAGTAGCCTGCATACGCACAAAAATCTTCTTTTCTTTCGATTCACAATAACTTCTAACATTCAATTACTACTATACAGTCACTGAACTAAACCACTCTATTAGGTACTTCGTGGAAAAAAAAAAAGAATAGCTAACACGTGCACACCCCCACGCCCACACATCGAACAAAATGGAGCAATCTAATAGCAGACTTGTAAATGCAATCTGGGGGGGGGGGGGGGGGCATTTCATGAAGCATTTTGTCTGACAACTTTGTCAGACAAATTTACTCTCAGCCAATCAGATGCAAGGATTTCAGTAGCTTTTAACAGTTTGTCAGACAAAATATCCGACAAAACGCTTCATGAAATGCCCCCCTGAGCTCAGACCATTTTACCAAGGAGGTTCATGAGATGGAGTCACAATAGTCTTATTCCCTTTGATTCCATGTTTGATGCCGCCTCACTGATATATTCGAGATATGTGCCATACTGGATCTACCCCGCAGATACGAAGATTGATTCCCTTGCCATGGCATAATAGGGAGCTTTAGATTTTAGACGCGCGGACGTTTAAAGAGAAAAAAAATGATCTGAGCGTGCGCAGTAACTTGATCCGCGCTACTGCGCACGCTCAGATCGTGTTTTTTTTTCTCTCTCTCTTTGAACGTCCGCGCGTCTAAAATCTAAAGCTCCCTAATAACGTCTCTATGACGGTAATAACTTTTTCGCCATCTCTATACTTACAAAAGATGAGCAGTAAATACGTCCCACGTATGTAAAATGGTCAAGACACGGTGATGCGCGAATATAAATTGCGCAAATATTGGTGAAAAAAAAAAATCAAAATCAATCGATTGTGATATGTCTGGACACTAATATGACATATCAATTCATAAAGAACTATTCTTGAAAATTATACCATATAAATTGGCTTTGTCGGAAAGACTTGGAAAAGTGATAAAACCGACTTTCCAGAGGTGTACAATTTCAAACACTGCTTTCACAACATACAGCTTAGATTCACAATTTTGCACATATTTTTGGACGTGATTGACTTTTGTTTGATATGCTTTATTACTGGGTCAAGATTTATTTCATTTAATATGATTATGAACAAGCAGAAGATGTTCTTATCAAAAATGAATCTTCAGATTGCTCAGAAAAATGACGGCAACGAGCTACGATCATCAAAGACACAAATGCACCTGTTGTTGTTGGTTTTTTTTTTTTTTGTGTGTGTGTGCGTGTGCATCCACATGTGGAAAAGTGACTGCTGTTTGAATAATTACAGCCAGCTGGAACTCTCGTATCAGGGCAATTCCCCCCGAGGACAATTACCCCCCGGCTAAATACTGGCTAGTGATATTGGTTAGAGTAAATATTATAATTAGGGTTAGGTTTAGGGTTAGAGTTTGAGTTAGGGTTAGAAGGTTCAGGATTAGGATTAGGATTATAGGGTCAGGGGAAGGGTCCGGAGGGGTAATTGCCCAAGGGGTAATTGCCCTAGACCCGGAACCCCATCTCCGGAATCTCTTTGATTATACCCACTGGCCAAATGCAGCTTGTTCTTTCTCATTCATTAACGAGACAGATTCTTCGTTGCTCTGGACCGCATCAAGTCGGTGCATGACCCTGTCGGTGCATTCGAATCTAGTGGGTTTCTCGCAGTACCAGGGTGAACCTGTGCGTTTGTCGGTAAAGTTACACAGGTCACTTTCTTTCTGTTGACAAAGAAAAATAAATAGCAAACCCGAGTAACCTGGCAAATCCAGATGATGACGGTAATTTGTGACTCTTATTGCCCTTTAGTTGTTTACTACATCAAGGCATGATCTGCGTTACGTTATATTCCATGATGAGTGAGGAAACTTGAGAAGCCGTTTTACTCAGTACCTCTTAGTTACGGCCTTTATACGTATGCTTTATTTTTCGAATAAGAAAAGACTTATACTTCATGAAATTCAACCTGCAAAGAAAATGAGAAAATATCAGTCAAACTGTTGCTCACAGGAATCGCCATTTCATTTTCATCATTTTTGCTTGATTAATCATTATGTGCAACCGTCACCACAGATACCCCATAGTGGCTTTGAGTAATTTGGGCTAATTTGGGCTAATTATTTTCCCTTTCGTTTGAACATTTGAATCATATCTCTTTACCCAATGATTGCTTAACATGCAGTATTCTTTGTAGAATAGAATATTTCGCCATCCCCAGCTTTGAATCGGAAGATGACTGGTTGAACTTCTTTCCATCATACACTTTGGAGTTTACAATAGTGATTTATGTTAGTTTGGTAAATGCAACGGCACATTTTATAATATACGTATAATTTTCTTAATATGAATTTATATGTATGCATATATACGTACATACATGTACATATATACATATGATATATATTTCCTTTTTTTATTAGGGGTATTTTTTGTTCGTGGTTAAGATTATCAATACCATTCTAAAGAATATAAAATGTGTCGCACACACCATGGAAGGCCTTGGTAAGGAATTGCAGTACACCACCTCTACCTCTTCACCGGGGCGACTAAATGCACCTAGGTAGACTTGTCGCGGCTGGTGATTCTCTCGGAGATGATCAAGAACGTAGACGGCTTCGCTGGAATGTACCAAGCCTACGTAGATCCTTACCACACCGGACCATTTTAAGGTGAAAAATGCACTATACGAACCATCGCCATTGTCGATTATTTGGCCGTCTTGTGAAGAACTTGTCTTGAAATTTGATGTTATAGTATAGATCTTGGCACGAAAATAATCCCCACCGTGCGTCTTCATCTCATTGCGGCCATTTCGAGCTTGGATGCGCAACTCTAGTTCGTCGCAAATTCGGTAATTCGATTTCCTGTTGACAACGTCGAATGTGCTGAATTCACTACTCGTGGTGTCAAGCTCACTCCTCCAGTTCGTTGGGTAGACGACGGGATAGTGGAAGGGGGGAAATTTTCTGATTGTCCTTTCCGGACAGAATGGATGGCGAAAGCTGTCGGACGAGCTGTGTGCAATAACTGCTTTTGAGTCACGGACACCTGATGTATCAGAATTGGCCCGTATCTGAATCATGAGAGAAAAAAAAAAAATCATCAAAAAAATATGGACCAGCTGTTGAAAGCAAATCCTTTAAAAAACAGAAAAAAGAAACAAAGTGCTGCCCCGTCTGAGGCAAAAAGTGAAGTCAATTTATCCAGCACTGGATCTGTATAGTATTATGTGAGAAGGAAAATCATCGTTCGCTCAAACATGACCCCCTTTTTATGTTGTTGTTGTGTTTTAAAGAAAGAAGATAGAGAGAGAGAAATGTATTCATCTTTTCAGTAGCATTCATTTCTATGTGTTCATCTCATTTTCGTCATATCTTAACAAGGTAATAGGAGAAACTTGCTCATCCAGTGGCTGGTATTCTGAAAAAGTGACAGAGACATAAATTTTACTCAATCCAATTCAATTCAAAGTTGTATTGATTTCAGTCCAACAAAGAGTTAAACAAAATATAAAGCATGTCTTACACAATCATATTATTTGATCAATTTGAGAAATTATATATATAACGCAGTGTGGATCGTAATGTATAGAAGATTTATACAATTTATACGAAGTATAGATCAAGAATAACCAATAACATCGATATGTGTATACTTTGAAAGGTTGACAAAAAGGTACTCACAGTAGTGTAGAGCTTAAAAGCTTTGTAGCCTGATGAATTTGGACCTTTATTTTGTTGCACTCTTATATTTCCTCTATATTGCAAAAGTATGTGTTTGAATTTAGAAACCAACGTCCACGACGAAATTGTAGTTTGTATGTTTGAATGAAAATAAGTGACAGAGAAATCGGGGTAAATTATTCCATGAGCTGTATTATGCACTTTAGTTCTTGACGCCTTCGTCTTATTTCAATTATATTACTGATCTGATTGAACACTGGCACACACACACACACACACACACACACACCTTGTCTTGTGAATAAGGATATAGGTGAGCTTAATACCCGTTGAACAAATGGTACCATTTATTGCAACTGATTGCCTGGTACCATTTACTTTGACCTTTATCAGCAGCCCCGCCTGCTATGTTGTTATTTTTTAATTTAGACTTTTTTTATAGGCCTATTCATACATTTTTTTTTCTTTTACAGTCATAGCCATAGCGTGCAATCAATCAAAGATAGAGTCTTTCTGAAAGTGACTTATGAAACCGATATTTTTTTTTTTTTTTTTTTTTTTAGATCATTGAGAGGACAAGTTGACGTCATCCACTATTTCATTTTTCCCGGACACATAAACGCAGACACCACCTATTATTGGCAACAAAAAAGAAGGTGTCAAGCCTTCATAACTACAGCATCAGGGAGGAAACAAGCTAATTTCTGATGCCCTACATCGACGGAAATACGCACTTAACAAATATGCACAGAAGAAATCATGGGTATACATACTCGGGCAGGATTCGAACTTATACGAACTCCTGCATGATCACCGTCCGACAAGCGAGTGCTGTTTCTAATCCTTAATCTACTAATCAATTCAGTGCTCTTGTTTGGAAATCTATCATTAAGTTGTAATAAAAACAACTCGACGGACGAATTTTATTAATTTGAATGAGCTAATTTAATTGCTCTCGCAGTACACTCTGTACCACACCTCGTTGACAAATCCAAGATTGTGAAGAGTCGAAGCGTTACATCCTCTTTCACAAGTTGTGGTTTTACTTTCTCTCTTCAGCTTTTGAAATGTAATTAAAGTAGAGATATTCTGCTAGACATCTCCAAATAATACGTGAATAGGGAAATGCCATAAGTACATGTCATCGAATGGGGCAAGGGGTGTATTAAACCACACGCATGGGTGTACTTCGTTGATCTAACAGAAGGCCATGCAGCATTGGAAGTGGCACCAGAAAATTGCGCTGAAGGCCTCTTCTTCGTTTGTAAGCTGATGTCGATGACCCCCGGAAGTGGCTACTTCAGCTTGATACTAAAAGCGAACAAAACCAAATTTGGTATACATTTCCTGATTTTTTTTTTCATTCTCATCCCTTTTCATAAACCGTGTCTACAAAGTTATGTAGGCCTATACAATATTCATGTGTCAAGCGAGCTGCTGCCAGTTCGAACAATAATGGTACCTCCACTAGCGCCATCTTACTGTCCCGGTGAAACATGTGTTCAGTCAATAAGCCAGCAGTGTGCAAGCGTATGGTGACTAACGAAATCACAACGGCCGCGACGAGAAGACTTCCCAAGAATAGTCTCTGGATCGACAGAAGACTTGCTGCTGTGGACAAACAAGACCAGTCACTGTTATACGTTCACTTCAACTGTCATCATTTTCACGAAACAATGACTCATGAGTTATGTTTTTTTTAAATATTTTTTTAAGAAAGACAGCAAAGTTACAGCTCCTTCTTATTTCATTCCATTTTATTATCTATTGCTGCAACTGCAACGTTTGACAATAATCGACAATTAGAGTGCTAGCTCTGTGAATCCGATAAAGATTTTGTTGTTTTTGAAATTCATTTTACAATCATTTTCTATGATTTAAGACTATCGTTACAACTACAATAAAAAACCATGCTCCTTGACGTGATCCAAAAGAAATGATTTTCACTTCGTCTATATACTATATACTAGTAGTTTTTGCATGCATGAAATTGGCTCAAAACATGTGCGTGCATGTGTGCTTGTGTGTATGGTAGGGAGTGGGGCGCTGTATTTGAGCACCTCTAATTCCACTTGAAGTACTCAATACTGTTTCATTTTTATTGAATTTTATTTTCAAGATAATTGCATACAAAAACCTAATTCTTTTCAGCAATATGACAAAAACTTTCAATATATAAAATTTACAATGTATACATGATTACAAAATGTGTATAACAAAATCTATGATTACTACATTAGCTCAGAGCTAACTAAGGTACATTATCAATCATTACATTACACAAACACAGCAATTTGATGTATAGGCCTTTGAGTTTGAGGACTGATGCACTTATTCTATCACAGCCGTTTGCCCTATACTTGAATTCAGATCGTTCTTAATATCAATAATTTCATTAGGGTTTGTACGGTAAGAAATTGAAATGAAGAGTTGGGTTCAAAAGAAGTTTAGAAAATTTTGAAAAAAAGGCTTCATTTGTGTCGTCAAATCTTTTTGCCAGAATAAGACCTAATATTAACACACATATTCACACACGGACAGACACGCACAGAGAAATAATTGTTCTGGCTGCATCTTTTTGACCAATAATTGATTTAACATCATCAAATTTGAAAAAAAAAATGATTATTGTCGTACGCAATACACAGGCAGTAATTATACATCTAGGGCGCCTGTATCTATTCCGCTGAGGAAGTATTGACTCAAAAAATTCTTTTAAAGGGACTGTACTGTATTGGTTGAGGTGGAGATTCATGTTTTGAACATTCCTAAAGTGAGATAATGAGAAACCTCTTATGAAATATGAAAGAGCATGTAATTTTAAGAAGGATTCAACGTTTATTCTTTAAATTTTGTTTCTTAAATTGGTTTTCAAATGGCTGAGATATCAAAAAAGTGATAATGATAAAAGGCGACAGGCCACGCCTTTTATTAGGATTTCTTTGTTTCACCTTGTTTTTGGATATCTCAGCCATTTCAAAACCGATTTTCATCAAATAAACTTTCGATACCCCTTAGAATTGCATGCTCTTTGACATCTCATACACACTAAGAAAAAAAGGTTCAATAAGGGAGCTAGAAGGGTTCGAAGTCGCGAAAATGGGTGCAAACTACACGATTTGAGAAAATGGTGGAACTCTGCTTCTTATATGGTTCATTTTGGGTTCGATCTTGCCACGGTCATTGACGGTGCAATATTACGCCCCAAACTAGTCTCAAAACAAAGGCCATCCTATGGTGTTGCTCGGCACTAAAATGCAATATTACATATCCTTGTGCTGATATTATGAACATATATTTTTTGATATCAGGAAACTTAAATTTCTTTCATATTCTATAATCATTCATCGAGAGTATATTTTCAAATTAAGTTGAGTCCATGATGAAAGGGGTCTACTAAAAAAACAAAAGTAGAATACCTGATTGCTTGTCTGGTATTGACCAATCACATTGTACACATAACCTAGGAGGTTTAACAGATGAAGTTCCAACTGGATGTAATTATTCAAATAGTCGTCAGATTTCTATTGCTGTACAAAACAATTCCACAGGTGCATTTGTGCCTTCGCTGATCGGGATTCGATGCCGCCGTCTCACTGAGCAATCTGAAGATTCATTGTGGACGTTTACGTAATTTCGGCTATATTTTGCTTCAAATGAAATCCTATACTTTAAGATAAAAACATATAAAACAAAAGTCAATTCTGAACAGAAATATTATTGTGCAAAAGTGTTAATCAGAGCTGTTTCATGTGAAAGTGTTTAAACTGTACCCTGGATAGCCGGTTTATTCTATCACTTTTCCTCATGATTCTGACAAAGCAAACTGATATGAATCTTCAAATAGAATTCTCTATCAATAGAAACATCAGATTACTGCCCAGGCATGCCTATTAGAATAATGTTCGTTTTATTTCATTTTTTGAGCAATTTCTATTCGTGTATCCCCGTGTCTTTAACATTCTCCTAACCTATCTCTTATTGGTTGGGATGTCGAAACGTAATTACCATTACAAAGACATATCTTCCTGTTTGTGGTTCATTCTTGCTAAGGTGCAATATTGAGCCCATAACAAGTCTCAAAGAAAGACCCATATGGTGTTGATCGACACTTGAATACAATATTGCATACCGTCGTGGTGCTACTATGTACATGTTTTTTTTTAAAGACATCATAAAACTTGATGTTCTCCCATAATTTCATAATCATTCATCGGAGCATTTTTAAATGAAGTTGAGTCTTTGATGGAAGGGTCTGCGAACAAGCTAACGAAGAATACTTGACTGCTCGTCTGGTATTGACCAATCGAAATGGAATATGTCACAGCATTCCCTGCATGCTTACTGTGCGATGATGGAATCAAACCCTACTACACGCTAAAGATTTTCGTTGCGACTCGATCTCGGGATAGAAAAAAAAAAGTCAATATTTTTTCAAGGCCCTCAAATCTGGAATTCCATCCACTCTGATGTGAAATGTAAGAAAACGGTACAAAGTTTTAAGGAAGCTTTAAAACGTATTTTACTTGAAAGGTTTTCTGGAAGTTACCAATATCATTTTACGAATTTATAAGAGACTAGCAAGATAGGGTGTGTTTGTGAAAATGACATCTTGTGTATTGCTAATACGCGCTGGTCCATGTTTTTGTCTGTGTATGCATGTGTGTGTATGTGTGAGTGTGTGTGTGTTTGTGTGTGTGTGTGCCAATGTTTTTCTCTGTATATACAATGTATTTTCTTTTCCGGGATTAGTTTTGAATAAGGCCAATTGCCTTCTCACTCACCCCTTCACTTGATATCTTTTGCTGTTTGTTTGCTTTGTTTGTTTGTTTGTCACATTGTCATTTTATTCATACCATTGTCACATTTTATGTATGCATATTTTATTAAGTGAACGTAAAGGAAATGATAAACTAAAATCATTTAGAGAGCAAACTCGCGGATATATAAGGGTGCAAACTACACGATTTATTTGTAAGGGTTGATTTTTTTCCCCTTTTTTTTTCATGGATTCATGCACGGTAAAGCCTAAGGGTAAAATGCATGCACATGAAAAATGTAAGCACATGTTTCCGTGTGCTTGCAAACACCACATTTTAGAATGAATAAAGACTAGCTGTGATAGTGGAATTTCTCATGAATAAATAATAAAGCATTAAAACCCTGGCTATTGTTCAACACCATTGTCAGGGTGTTAACCACATACTCCATACACACCCATTGACCCCTGTGCAAAGTGAACATTTTGTACAGAGGGTTGGAAATAGAGCAAAATCTGTAACCTAACTGTGAAATTAATCATGGATTTCATGAAACTGATTTGTGTTTTAAACCGCCTCCAACGAAATTGTACACTATACAACTATCTCCCATATCAATGATAGTGTTATCTGATATATAGTTACTGAATTATTAAGAATCAAAAGTGGATTTTTTTTAACGCCTATTAATCCATAGAATACATTCGATGCAAAATAATGACATGGATGTTTCCTAGAGTGTCAATTCACGGACCCAGTAGTTTGGTCACCTGGTGTGGGCATGTTCATTCTTTTCTTGAACATGATTAATGAATTCAATGAATTGTTGAGTCGTGCAAACTTATGTGCGCATAGGTTGACTCCCAGGTGGCTCATTGTACAGCTCGTTCATGCGTGTTTGAGCTGAGCATCTAGCGCAAATTCCATTTCCATAGCAGATCAGCTCTTCTGAGGCTTTTCGTAGCGGCTTACTGCAACTCTGACTTCAAAATTATTTTGTCCACTTCATAATATCAAGACCCCGCAGATTCCTACCACGTGGAAAATGGTGAGTTAAAACATCATCGTGAAGCATGATTTGAAATATCCACAATGTTCTCGACCAAGGCCTTACTCTCGATATTACCCTTCATCAAATTTCTTGTATCTGTTATGTTTTTGGTTGTATAGCCATGTCTTATAATGTAGGCTTGCAGGCAGTAATATTAAAATGTTCATTTTAGAATTCTGTTAAAACTGGCTAGTTTTATGCGTGCTGTTTTCTGTTCTATTTTGTTTTGTTTCGTAACCATTCTGTGGAATTAGAGCAGCTTTAGCGATAAAATGTCTTGCTAAAGACGTCATGGCATTCCGATTTCAGATTTCAGATTCATTTATTGTTCATTTAGGAAATTCTTTTTGTTGGTACATGGGCGTGCACATAGGAATATCTACATACATGCATAAACTCACATATATTCATGTACATGTACACATTATAAATGGTACAATTTTCACTACATACACATTATTATACAAGCATAATTTATACTCACAATACAGTGAACACATACATAATCACAATTTCAAGTAATTCTTTATATTTACCGATCAACAACAAAACAAAATAATTAAGAAAACGTAGAATCGGATATTCCTATAGGAAGTGTATCCTTAACATAACCTTTACGCCACCTCCCCCCCCCACACACACACAAACACACATCCCCAAGGATAATACATCGCGTCGTGCCATACCACTATTTTGATTAATAACGAATACAAGGAAGGGAACTGAAGTTGATGAATAATTGTTGATAAACTTATGGATAAATAGACTAGTGTACTAACTAAACTTATAATGGCAAACATTGCACGCTTATCTTTATGCTGGGATAATTCTCTGTAGTCAGGTAGTGTTAGTGGTAGACTTAAGTTCACCCTGTATGCAGCAAGGCAGTGCATAAGAATTGAACTATACATTAAGCTGCCATGGAGTGAGTTATGTAGTCACATTTACATAAGTTAGCTCTTCTGCAAAATTATTACACACGCATGAACAGTGGCCTTGAACTCATGACACTTGATTTTCCTTTTCAGGTATTCAAGCAAGATACAATATGATGAAGTTGCGCGCATTCTCCTGATCACGTAAACTTATATGCAATTCTGAAGGACAGAGTGATTCCTCAACAGAATATGTAAGTTTCATTAATGGATTAATCCGTAATACATGTATTTTCAGGTTATTGATTCATCTAGATTTTCAGCATGTGATATCCGTGAAGTATATTATATTAAAGCGTATTATTACACATGAACGCAGTTTTATCGATTACTATAACGTAGCCAACGTTTAGTGGGTTGCGGAAAATTTGATAAGACTATAGTGCAATTTTTGATACCATCTATAATCGAGAGATATGTTACTCAAGTGGACCATTGCGATCATTCATTCTTGCCTTTTCCGTTCTACGTCTTCTCAGTTTTTTTTTTTTTTTTTGGACTTTTTCCTGAAAACTCCATGATGGATTGTAACTCATACAGGCAGCATCTCTACCCCGCAAGAATCTTCATTTTTTTTTCATTTTTTTTATATTTATTTATTTATATATTATTTATTCTATTTTATTTTATTTTATTTATTATTATCATTATTTTTTTTTTTTTTTGGGGGGGGGGGGTAATCTTCTTTTCTGTAACCAGTATTATCAAAGTAAATCAAATCAATGTTATGAATAAGTAGAGGGGCTATATTTTCTCTTTTTTGTGTGTGTGGTAGCAGGATTAGAGGTGTCAACCATAATGGGCATCATTACACCCATTGCCATGGCCAGCACCCGGACCATCATCTGTGGCAAGCTCAGCAACGGCTGAATGGCTGAGGTCTATAAGTCTTACTCCTTTCCTAACTGTGTAAAATATACAGCAAACTGATGTTAAATTTGCATGTAATTTGATGTTGTCTTACTTTGTTATTTTATGTTATGAAGACTTTGAGTTGGTCAGGAAAATGTGGGAATATTTGAATATGCCCTATGTCATAAATGTATGCAGGCCTACATAAAAGGTGTGTATTTTCATCTCAGTCCAAATTCGCCAGATTTTTCTTTTCAACATGACTTTACTCAGGCTATTCCACATTTATTCTTTTTTTTCAGCTCTAACTTAGTGATGTCGGCATGCTGTCTCCTAATTCCCCGTCTGCCTGGAGAGGACATGCTGTATGTCTGTGACAAAGTAAGTGCTGCACTTTTATTTTTTTTATGGGAGACGGGAATTCCATCTGCTTTCTGACTAGAAATATAAGAGGAATATTTCTTGCAACATTATCATGTTTTACTTATATGACAAAGAGCTGAAATAAATCTATCCGACCGGATTTGTTTAGAAACCAATATCAAAGCTTAAAGGGATGATATAGTATTGGTGGAGGTGAGGATTTGGGCTTTTAACTTTTTGTGATATACCAAGAACCTACTTATGAAATAATAGAGAGTATGCCATTCTAAGAGGAATTCTAAAGATTATTTGATGAAAATTGGTTTTGAAATGGATGAGCCATCCAAAAACAAAATAAAACGCAGCGATCGTGATAAAAAGTGAGTCCTATATTATATTATTATTGCTCTGTTTTGGATATCGCAGCTATTTCAAAACCATTTCTCATTATTTCAGCAAAAGTCGTTAGAAACCTGAAGTAGATCTATGCAATCAATTTAATTTTCCATTTTCTGGTCAATGATCATAGTTGCAACCTGTTAGTTTATGTAAGCAACAAAACCGCCCATAGTGTAAACGACCTATTTCCTTCGAAATGTTATTCAGTCATTATTTATTCATGCCAAAATCTCTTTCAGAACCTGGCAGGACTAAATCCCACAATCTTCACTGTGAATGCTGCGCACTATTTGGCTGGATGGTTGTGAAATCTGCCCGAATTCCTGTATACAATCGTGTCTTCCTTCGCTACAATGTTTCCGGCCTTCTGTGCTCTGTGGCTTTCAGTATCCCAGACAAGGCAGAAACACCCGATGCATACTTCAGCAGTACATTGCAAGCCTTGATCTGAACAGGCAACTATCACGAAGAAAAACCTACTGCATTTCATTAACGATATTGTTCAATAATTGTCTTGATATAGTTTACCAGCCTAAAGTTTTCATGGTGTATACTTTTACAAGGAATTGTCACCAGAGAAATGATGTTGTTGAGCTTGTCCCTCCGTTCGTACATCAGTCTGTTATCGATTATGGCAACGTTGTATCACGAAGGGAAATGAAACGAAAAGTACAAGTGGACAAGTTAATGCAGGGAGATTACTTTAGCAGTTGAACACATCGTCACAAATTGAGGAATATCGGAAAATCCGTTGAAGAGCTATATATACACATATATTTAGAGTTTCAGTGCCGCCATTACGAGATGAGAAAGCTACATCTTTGACGTCAACCATGGAAAATTATATAAAGAAATGTAAAGAAAATAGGCATAGTTTCACGTTTCTAGCATTACAAAAGGAGCACTTGATTAACTTCTTCCAGAAGGGGGTGGGGGTAATATTACCCTTAACATTATGGCAACGACAAATAAGTGGAGGCAATTTGTACTTTTCATTTAGAATCAGATTTTATGGAATTCCCTTGATATTTTCTTCATAGGCCTATACGTTTCCATACATGAAAGTGACACTGAAACTTTAAAAAATGCATAACTTCCACTGGATCATACGATTTTCCATGTTCACATATGTGTTCTTATGATAATGCTCCAATCCACGGGTACATTTGGGTTTCATTCCCCTTTAAGTACTGTTTGAGGTATCCAAATGAAACTTTGCATATGTATATACGATTGGATGAAGTTACTTCTACCACCTTGTGGGTGCCAGCGTTCAAGGTCAAATATTGTAGGTCATTGTCAAATTCTACAATGTCATTTCGTGCTCTTTCTTTGCATCTCACCTTGTAAGCACTGTCGACATAGTATTGTGGTGTTCTTTTAGTAACTTTCCACACTTTTGAGCTATATGACCACCAAATTCACTCCCCAGAACATCTAAAGATGGCTGTCAAGTGTTGATATTGGTGAAGTCCGACTCCGTCAACAGTCAAAAGGTCAATGAGCTTACATTTGAAAATCAGTGTAATCACAAATTCGATATGTGGGCAAGACCTCACTTCGCTTTTACCTTGTTAGATGGTGAATATTTGTGAAGCTTCCGTTTCTAATTCATACAGCATCAGCATACCTTATGTCTGAGAATAGTGGTAAAGAAGATTAGATACTTTGGCAACAGCGTGTAAAATTCGCAAAATTTTATTTTGTGCCTTATTTGCTGAACAAACGTCGTAGGAGGACTACAACCTGCCAGGCAGTATGGCGGAACAATTACTTTATTATTAGCGTCATAGAATAAATGACAATGATGTAGTTCTGAAGCATGCTATTCATTAGATACTTTTGCAATGACTCCATGTATACTTTTAATCGAACTAGGTATATAATGACCAATGTCTTGTACTTGAATAACGACAGAATGATTTCGGTGAGGAAAGTTTTCTGTCACGTCATTTAGGAATAAGGGAACGTGTCAATATTATGCTATTTGTTCCATAGTTATTTCTGAAGTGGTTAAATGTATTTTCCTTTAAAAAAAAAAAATCATTTTATATATACCTACGTTGCATCCAGATGCCTATTCGTTGAAAAATATGGGCAATGTATTCAAAGGACAAAGATCATACACTAATGGGCCTAGGGTATACAACATTTCACTCGTTGTTGTTGTTTTGCTTTGTTTTGTTTTGTGTGTTTTTTTTTTTTGGGGGGGGGGGGGGGGGGGGGACACGGTTCAAAGTGTCCTGAAACCTTGTATAATACATGCATTTAGTCATGTATGATGCCAAACTGTTCCCGCTCATAGCCGTTTCAAGGAAATGACTTAAGATTATTCTTATACTCCATGATTTGGTAATGCTTAAGTGGTTCATAAGAGTCCAGTGAAACTGTGTACAGAACAAAAAGTGGATTTGACAATGGTATACGATATCCGCAATTTACTCTTTGACGGGGTCTATCATCCGATTAATATGTATAAGCACGGTAGTCCCCTATTCGGAAACTACAAGTTAGATAAGCTGCAATCATTTTGCACGCGACCATAGCGTTATAGCCAAAGGTGATCTGCAAATCCCTGTGTGCCTACAGAGGATTGGAAAACGTAACAACTTTCTATGTATAGAACAACGAAACAGAAACTGGTGCATGTATTATTCTCAGTCACTTTGTTAGTCATTATGATGATTTGCTCATTGCAGTTCCGGAATCTCAGCTCGAGGGACTCGAATTGATCACCCAAAACAAAATCTGAATACATAACCATGATAACTGCGATTCTGCCTAATCTCCATTGGTAGCCCATAAGTGCTGGTATCAAGTTTGATTTTCATATTATAATTATACCTTGTATTTAGATGTTTTCATCGAAATGCCCGTATACCTGAATATGGTATGCGTATGTCAGTTAAGTATCTAAACCATAATGAATTGTAGTCGTAATCTAAGTGCCAAGAATCTCATGTTTTAAATAAATGTGAACCCCAAGACATGTCGTGATAAGGACTTTAAGACAATTGGCGTCGTCATTATAAAACAAACTCCTAATTGTAAGACATGTTTTAAATTTTAGATAAATTCATGTCTATGCTGGAAACATATCTTTTTGATGATTCATGATGACGTCACTGTTACATGAATATTGTACGCATGGAAATATGTAGGCCTATTCGTTTGAATGCATACAAACAACTTGTTAAATCCTCTTACATTTTTTTTTTTAGATATGGTGCATACTTTAGAAATGTACGTAGCATGCTTTTGTTTTTTGAGGCTTTGTGTACTGGCAAAAAGCATATCTTATTCTTATAGATTATGTGAATAAGTACGTATTCAAGTACGTTTTGAATAAAACGTATCCAGACAAATGTAAATCATATTTTTACCTCTTTCTTCATGCAGATGTATGCTCTTGCTTAGAGGGTTTGTTTGATAGATAGTGATAGTGCTCACCTCATTGGAAAGGTAATTGGGTAAATATTTGGTTTTAGTATGTCATTCAAACACAACTATAAGTTAACTTCTACATTAACATTTCAAAACTCACAAATTCCACGCACACATTTCATGATTCACAGGATCCAAATTACACCAATCTTATTTACTTTGCAGAGTGCAACAACAGCATAAGTTTGATATACTGAGCAAACAGGCTTGCATTAGTTCCCACTATTCAAGGTTTAAAGTAGTTAAGTAACCAAATTGTACCTTGTTATGTATATTAAGTATATTTACCTTATAGGTATAATGTTGCAAATATGTGGTGCTTATTTCATCCATAACTGCTGCAAAATTGCTTCTTTAAAGGAGCCAATCAGTGTCACTGCCTGTTCCTCTAGAGACGCAATATTGCCCAGTAATCTCAAGGTTCACTTGAGGTTATACTGGGCAACATTGCGCCTCTAAAGGCGTAGACAGTGACACTGACTGGCTCCTTTAAAGAAGCAATTTTGCTGCAGTCATGGATCAAATAAGCACCACATAGGTGCAACATTATACCTATATATATATGGCACAAAATCGCACCCTCAAAAGAGGCTACAATCTTGGAACTTAGGGTGCTTCCTTGCACCCTCACGAAAGGTGTAAAGTTGCACCAAAAGTAGAGGCAAGAGAGGGTGCAAAGTTGCGTCGAAAATTAAAGGGAGAAAGATCGCACCCTCAAGAAAGGTGCATCTCAGCACCAATTAGTGTGGGTGGAAAGATGCACCCTCAAGAAAAGGGTGCAACTTAGCACCACTTAGTGTGGGTGGAAATATGCACCCAAGGGAACCACTTCGCACCCTCAATAAAGGGAGCAATTTTGCACCTTCTTTGGCGGTGCAAAGGTGCACCCACAGGTTGCAAGGTTATACCCTTGCGCAAGGTACCACTTTTGCACCCATTTCTCGAGGGTGCAAGATAACACCCATAGGGAGCCACCAGTGTGACATCACTTTGCACCCTTAAAAGGTGCAAGAATGAATCATTTTTTCTTAGTGTGTAGAGTGGTTTCTGAATATCTAGCAAAACGTTAAAAGCTAAATCCTCACCTCGACCAGAACTGTACACACCCTTGAAACTTCTTTAAAAAAAAGTAAGAAAGTGTATCTGAGGGAAATCGATTTCCATTATATTATTTCCATTTTATAATGTCAGGGCTCTATGTGCAACTTATATCGAGGTATTACTTAAGGGAATATTGTTGCATCCTCCCGTGCTTGGTATTAATGCAAATTGGTATCAAATGAAAAGAAATTTACAAATAGGCATACTCTACTGAGGAGAGCATTTTGTAATGATATTCATTCATAGAAATAGCTATATCTGCAGAGTCATGTGTTGATATCATCTATCTTGAAACTAATTTTCAACGATTGAATAGAGGATCTGTGCCTGAGAGGTAGTGCGATTTTAGGCAATTTTCTTATCGCTTTCATTTCAAATAAAATGTAATCATCTTGTGTCAACTTATATAGAACAATTCTCCAAATAATATTGCAGTAAATAATATACGGTAAAATCAAGAAAACTATGAAAAAAAAAATCCTTATCTCACTTTTCTTTGTCAGAACGTATTGCAATTTCTCCCGTTCTGCTTGAGTTTCTTTAACACGACTCTCGCGTCCATGTCCCACCCATGAAGAGTTGCAAAACTGCTCTCTCCATTTACCTCCCTCTTTCTTCTGAGAGTTTCCTCGTGTCCAAAATCTGCGCTACAATCTTTCATACATGGTGCAATGAAATTGCTAACATGCCCTTTGAAACAGCAGCCTTATATTCATTTTTTTTTTTTCGCCAATGCGCCTTGACCTAGATGATTATAGACATGTCATCATATACATTGCACACATGTCCTATCGCGGTTGACGGTCAGTACACAAGTGTGAAGCCCCAGTCACATAATGCTCTGCGTCCGGCGTTACGTCCAAAAAAGGTCATTTTTCTGCGGACTCCCGCGGATCCTTTGCCGTCACTAGAAAATTTATTCAAAATATACCGGGGAAAATACGTGCGATACGGACAAATACGACCAGATGCGAATACTTGCGTCCACTTGCGGATATTCTTACGAATTGGCACAAAATAGTTCTGAACACTTGCGGAGAGCTGTGGATATTTTTGGATAGTTACGGATAGTTACAGATTGTTATAAATAATTATGGACAGTATATATTGTTTTCTGTGACGATCCCTGCTAAGTCAGTGTATTATGACAGCAAGGTTATCACATATTGGACTGTCTTACATTGTACACTGGCATGACTGGGGAAAACCGAAATTGAATTACGTACAAGTTGTGAAAAATTCGTAATCCTTTAATTTGCTGTACAGTGATAAAAGATATATGAAATGTTGAATTTGAGGTTTGAATTTTATTTGTGCAACTCAAATATGAATAAGCTTCATAAATGTAAAGAATACATAACATAATTATACCACAAATATATACAATATAGATCGATAAGTTAAACATCAGAGTAAGAAAATTATTACTCACAGTCATGGAATAGACAAACTGTGGTTACGTTGTCGTTGTGCAGCGATATTCATGACTTATTGGGTTATGTTAAGGAGATTTTTATAATAAAACAATGCTTATTAAATTTCCAGAGAAAAAAAGACATCAAGACTTCAAACACCCCTCCCACACCCAAGTACAATATATATACAAAAAATGTAATACATATTCCATGGAGCGTAAAATGGGTAAGACTATAGAGAAAATTCGTTCTCAGTTTTCAAGTTGATTTATGTCACTTCCAACTAACAAAATAATTAGAAATACAATGAAACACTCGAATACACAGATGTCAGGAAATCAGTACCACAATGCGATGAACAGAATAACATCGTAAAAGAGATACAGGTAAATTATCAACAGAGATACAAATAACTGTTACGTCATTGTTGTGAATGCATAAACAATATTGCTGGAAATGGAGGAGACTGCTAAAAAGCAGGGCTTGTAGAATGCAGTCCCCTCATACAAAAAAACCCCACATATATATAATTGCAAAAAACAGCAACAACAACAAGAATTTCCCTAAACGGTAGTAAAAAAAAAAGACAGACAGAGTAATACACACATACAATACATGCACACATACCAACGCACATTAACAAACACAAAGCGGCTCTTTTATAAGGAAAGATTGATGAGAGGATAGAAAGATAGTAAGGAAGGTAGGAAGTCCGAGGTGGAAAGGGCGGAGGAGAGGGAAATGGTGGGTCATAACCAGGGCACTGGAGGCACAGAAGCACGGGCTCGCTGATAAACAAAAGAGTTGTGAGGTAACCGACGCAACAACAATTTTGAAAATCAAAAGTAAAAAAAAAGAATTAATTATTTTTCTGCATACGAAGTCTTCAAATAATTCTTTAACTTTAAAGAAAATGTATTAAAACTTAAAGCTTCTTTTATATTATTGTCAAGAGAATTCTAGAATTTTGGTCCAGAAAATGAGAATAAAGATTTTGCAAAAACCGTCCTAGTCAAAGGCAAATGATATTCATGGGATTGACGGGTTGGATATGCATGAACAGTTTCATTCTTTAAGAACATGGAATCAATCACAAGGGGGAGAGAATGGTTAGTGAGTTTGTGCATGAATTGTCCTAATTGCAAACGATTAAGGTCAAAAATTTTCAAAATATTATTTTCGTGAAGTAAATTATTAGTATGACTTCTCCACGATTCGTGAAAAAATGATACGAAGAGCTTTTTTCTGTAATAATAATATTTCTCGGTAAATTTTCCGGCGAATTACTGAACAGCACGCATTTTGTTTTCATTTTTTTTTTGCAAATTTATTGACAGTTTGTTCGCTCTTATCTAATGGAGTAACTTCGTTAATTCACCGTTTAAAGTATCAATAATCGATCAGAATCAGAATCAGATAAAACACAGTATTATCATCCGCAAACAATATGAAAGAGAGGATGTTTGAAGAATTTGACGTATCATTGACATATAGAATTTTGACATGGACATAGAGAATTTTATATAGTTATCGCTGTCACACACCTTTCCCGGCCAGAAAAGTGAATGAAATGCTGTCACCCCATCCCTTACCCAAAATATTGCCTTTTCGTAAACAATATACATTCAAAGAGTGCAAGAAAAAAAAAAGTTTAGAACAAAGGGTCAACCGATGTCATGAGTATATGGGTGCCACCTAAAATGACCATTTTGTGGGAGAAATGTCATAATTTGACCATGCGGTTCTGCCTCTCCACTGCTCCGACTGTGTTGTAGCATTCCTTCAGGTAAATGCGCTGCAGCTTGGCAACACGAGTTATGTGGCTTCCCACGAGTCTCTGTGTTCCCATGCCAGTGGAAAACGGAAGGACGTAATCGTCCGCAGCATCCGTAGCTGTCCTCAAATATCCGTAAGCGGACTAAAGTGTTGAGATACGTTAACTTGCGGTTACTTTCGGATACTTCCGGTGGACGTAAACGAACGCAAACGGACGGGAGGTGAAATTTCTTGCGGATGGTCTGCGTCCAGGCTACGGATAGTTACGTTCAGTTACGGAAAATTACGTTTGGTTGCGGTTACTTGCTTAAGTCTGCATCCGTAGAATCCCTCTGCGAAATTTTGAACATTTCAAAATTTCGCAGGCTTGGCGCCGTCATTGTGCGTTTCTTTACGGATGAGTTACGGACAGATACGTCTACATACGTCCCTGCGGATGCCTGCGTCCACGCTGCGTCCCTCTGCGTTCACTCATTCGTATCTATCCGCGGCGGACGTAACCCATCGCAAAGCACTGTGTGACTGGGGCAGGACTAGTTACTAATGCCTTCAGTCACGTTTCCCGTATCAATGTGTGTGTGTGTGGGGGGGGGGGGTGTTTGTGTTTGAAATTGTGTCGCTTCTCCATCTTTCATATCAATATTCCCATAGTAGAGAGTAACAAAGGAGTGCCGGTATGTCAACGTCTTTTGTTATGGCGTGGGTTGGAACCAGGTGCGAGCATGGTTAGCAACAATAGTGTTCAGAGATATTCGGGCCAGGGGAGGTTGTTTAGAATAAGTTTCCATGGCGATGAATAGCTATATAATCACACTCTGGTATTCCACGGACAGGTGTTACACGAGTCCAGCTGAACTTGTGTTGTAAACATGCCCAAGAGAGGGCACCAGATTGATTCCACTGGAGGCTCACAATTGATATGCTTTGGCATACGTATTATTTGTTATTATTTCAGTTTATACCATCTATCTCATTACGAGTAGGTATCAGCAGAAAAACCTCATAGCAGATGGAATCTTAAAAACAAAAAAACAAAAAACATAGCTTTTCATTTTTCTACCTGCGTGCCTTTCTCTTTTAAAATGACGGTCATTAGAGAATTCCACAAATCAGTTAAAGATAAGTCTGAAAGGAAGAGTATGTATTTATTTTATAACCTCAACAGTAAAAATGTCATCACAATCGGATGAAAATTAGCCAAGACCTTATGAAATTGTAAAGCTTTGCTATTAAATATTTGTCAAACCGTTCTCGAACAGTTGGTATGAATTCATCACCGCAGTTGTCCATTGATTGTTTACATTAAAAAAAAATGGCGAGAGGATTTGATATACTTTTTTTTTGTTGTAAAAGCGCAAAACGTAAAGTTATTTTGTCTAAAGAACTCGTTCACTTAATTGTTCTATTTTCATCTGAGAATATGGCTCCAATATCAAACCGCACTAGCTGGTCTTTTATGTCGTCCAGTTGGATGTGAGGGGGACCACTTCACTGGGTTGGGCACCATACTCTTGACAATGAATGAACAAATCGGGATCTTTTACGTGCGTGAGACGAAACTCTCTTAACACTTCCATTTCATGTCCTATTCGAGGGCCAGAGTGTTTTAGCTTCTATACTATAGGTGACAGTATGGTTACACCATGGACCTACTACACAATGGACATACATCGCTTGTTAATTAATTCAAACACCCGTTTCTGTCAAAGGCGTCATAGTAACATTTTAAACATGACTTTCTGCTTTGATTTCACCGTGACAGCCGACAGTAAACCTGGATAAAATCAAGTCAGCGCTCTGAGAAATCTAAAAACAAAAGATAATAATTCTCTCCTAAAGTCAACGAAAATGCGTGTGCAGTTGTATAGTGCATTAGAAAAATCATCGCTGCTTCAATTTCATATTTTCTGAAATGCATGTACTTTACGAGAGAAAACAAATATTTTGGCAGGTTGATTGTCATTAATTTCTTAATCTAATGTTTGGACTATGACTATTAATTGATTAATGGACTACGAACAGACGTATTTCATTGATCCCATCATCATCGCCGTCACCTGATTATGTGCATCTTGATGAGTGCTTTCAATTCATTGTTTGGACAATGACGATTGTGTAATCGTGCACCATTATTAACAAAAGAACAGTTTCCCTCATTTCGGGCTTATTTGGCTGAAGTGCCTTTTCAGACTCAACTGTCTTTGAATAAACACCAATGATGGGGAGAAGCAAACATCAAACCAGAAATTTGGTGTCACAAAATTAATGTTCATTGAAGTGGACACTAATGTGGACACGCATTTAACGTTGCTCAATAATGGCAGACCTAAATGTCGCCTACCGTTCCTGTCCATGTTCTCTGAGTTCAAACACTAGTGTGAGAAAATGGAACAAAAGTCTTACCTGGGAAAGACCTGACGGTATTAAGGGCGACTGTATTTCAGTCTTCATTATTCATCTCAAAGTACAAAACACAAACTAAACGCTTATGGTTTTATTTCATCTATTTCATCAATCAAACCTAACAAAACCAAACTATGATATTATGGAGCTTTACCTTTTCTAGACGTGATTTGAGCCATGGCGTTCTTCCTTGCCTAATCTTTAACTTTGTAGCTAGCGAGGTGAACGGAGAAGGCGGTGTGATACGATGGCTCGTACATATTGTTATGGAGAAAGAGAGCAAAATTTATGTCAGAGTGCGTTAAGGCGATCCCGAAAGGAAAAGAGAAAAATGTTTCGTTTGTTTGGCATTACTGACATCAATGGTAGAAACAGAGCGGTAAGCTCCTAAGAGAAATCACGATCGGTAAACAAAACAACGCATGCGTATACGTCAATGTAAATTAGTGTTTTAGTTCTGTTTTGAAAGAGATGATGAATAGTCGTTCGTCAATTTATCTTGAGGAATTGATGGTGTATATGCAAGCGTGTCGTGTTTAAACCATGCATATCGACGCCAGTGGACAACTTTGTTTATTATGCTAGCTGGAATAACATGATGCAGGGCATTGTGCGTTTGCAATATTGTTGAGGTTGTAGACTTGTACAACATGATTTGCTAGAAAGTTATCGGAGTGAACTTCACTCGATGTGTTGTACAGTGATTGGTTCAGAACATAGCATATTCACGATTAAACAAAGTACACATTATGGTCACCGGGAACTTGGTATGATGCATAGGGTTTGGTGGATTCGTCCATTACATCAGGCAGTTTGTTGGATGAGATTGGATTTTATTTGGTTCCATTGATTCCCACAGCAAGATTTCTGACAACAGAAAATAAAAATTAAACACAAACTGTCAACAACTGTGCCGACTGACAAAGGATAAAAAAAGGATTCGCCTAAGGGATGAAACTAAAAGTAGTTTCCCTCCTGACACTATAGTTTTACCACACGTATTCAGGAAGAGAGTATAGTACTTAGGCCTACTTAAGCACACAAGTCCATTCCAGTCCATTCCTTCCTTGGAAGTGATACCATAACAAGAAACTCACCCATATGGGCCCAGCGTTGTTGTTATCTCTAGACTACACAGTGTAATGACGACCATCACGACCACAGGATGATTTCATGCCGTATACAAACAGGGACAAGTCGAACTGTATTATAGAAATCGTGACTGAACGGTTTCCCCATCCTTGCCCATCACTGAACAATCAATTTGACTGCAAACCGTATAGGTGATGCAGCATATTATTTGCTCAGCTTCTAAACTGAGCAAACAGCGAAGTGCTCTTCAGCCCTGCAAAATAAATACACATGTTCATGCTTCTCATATGATTTATTTTCGTATTATCCGATTTCAAGGGAAGTGTTATGTTTTTAAGTTTCATCCACACACTGTTAAGCAATAAAAGTATCATATTTTTGACCGCATTATAACTCGAGTTTGCTGTTCTGTATGGCCCCTTTTCTCAGGAAACAGATAAAACGGTAACATATAAGCTGCATGGTTTGAGATTAACATGGTTATCATTATACACCCTGTTCTTCAATAACTGCGAATAATTAAACCATCTAAATGTGATTTCCTTGTTTTTAAGACTTTTTTTTTTGATAATCAAGGAGAGAATCAGAAGGACACTTTTCATAATCTTTCCTTCCGATCTATAGGCCTATAGTATATCTCACAATATACAAGCATTGCTTTTTAGTGGATCTCTCAGTTCTTTTTCCCCCTCCAAACTTAACTTAGTATTTTGCCAATATGTATGTATATCTCTATTTGTTAATAGAAACATGGAAACCTGTTTAGGAAACCTGTTTGTATGGGAAAGCACAAATTTGCGGCTTTCGAAAAGGCTTTCCGAAACGGTTTTCAAAACAGCTTTGTGTTTATCATCTCGTAAAAATTCCCTGAAAGCCGTTTGGAAAACCTGTTTCTGCCGAGAAAAAGTTGATAAACGCACCCACTGAACTGATGTAGGCTAGCTGCTCCCCTATTAGGCCTAGGTAGCACTAGGGACTGGTAGCACCTATCCATGATTGAAAAGTCAGGTCAACACTAACAGTGCATCCGCGTCATTGAATGTTGATATTAGACTAAACTTTTCAGTTACATTTTTTTTTCCCAACACAACCAAAGAGTAAACCCAGAAATGTTTAGTTGGAAGCATGAAATTTCCGCGAATTGGAGCCGACTGCCTTTCAGGCTTTTTCGCGGCATGACATTTTCGCGAATTACCACTGGCATTCAAGAACTTTCGCTTTCTTGGCTCCTCGCAAAACAAAAACAAAAACACAAAAAAAGTCATGCAAGCGGAAATTTATGGTTTCAGAGTGAGAAAAAGGCTAGAAAGCCGCTATATTATTCTTCGCTTTAAAATCGATCGAGTTCCGTGGTTATGATACTGCCCGGCGATGGCCGATACGAGAACCAGATTTTGCTGTCGCAGCTATCGAACTGAGTTCATTGTGCCATCATGGCCATGGAGTAGCGGTACAGTACCCTACACCAAGGTGTAAAACGGAAATGCGCGTACAGTACGCTACGCACCGTACCATGCATGCATGCAAGGGAAGCAAGCACCGGATCCGCAGCAGGTGCCTGTAGTAGTGGTTAGCAACCGTAGCTTGGGCGGTTCACAACTTAAACAACCGTCTAGACAATATCAATCCGCGCACAATGGAAAGTAGTGCAAAAGTCTTTCCAGTTCTGGGTGGCATTCGTCTTCTTTTTTGACAAATAATTACTTGTAAAATTACTTGTAAAATTCTATGTCTACTTTAAAATTGTGAATGTTTTAGAGGTCGGAAAAAATAAGTGTTTGCAGAGCGGAGGACTAACTAAGTTTCACTATTGTGATACATATTCATCAATCATGTAAATGAGCACTGAAAGCAAAATGGCTGCCTGTGTACACCATCTTTGGATCTTCTGTGTGAGGTCGTGAGTTAAAGCAACATGCAAACATTTGGATAAAACTGACACATTTTGGTGCAGAAACGGCACCAGTAATTCAATACTATGCAGACCATATCTCCAACTGAAGACTGCGTGAAGCCGGCAACTATAACATGGAAAGAACCAATCGAAGTCGCGTCGCCTCTTCGTGCAGGGAACTCTTCAGCGAACGCCAGTAGCACTCCGCCGCTGCCGCCTCCCGGGCCTGTAGGCGATCACTGCGGCACCGGTAATGGCAGCCCGACTTACAACAACGCATTGCAGTCTCTCAGTCCGATCCAGCAGCAGGTTGCAGGAAGAACCCATAATGGACATCAACTAAACGGTCAGGCAGGCGTAGACTCGTCCAGACAAACTGGGGTTCCTGACGATGTGATGGTAATGCCTGCGATTGACTCAAAACCACAGACAGCCTCCCCGACGGCTCAACGAAAGACCATCCGATCTCGAGCTCGTCCTCGCAGACCAGAAGAGGTCGGTGTCCGTAATGTTAAATCCACACAAATTGATTTTTTTTTTTTGATCACTTGTAGACTAGAAGTCCTACAGTTGAATGTCTAACATTACCAGTAGACTGTCAGTAGAAATCTACATCATACATATAAACGCTTTAATGTTAATTCTAAATTACTATAGAGTCTAAATACTAACGTTAATACGTTACCTGTGTTACGCTGTGTATATTCCAACTCCAGAGTCCAAGTTCAAACAAGTTACAGCTAACTTGTGTTAGCAGCTGTAGAATACACTGACCACTGTATGTTAAAGAAAATATGTAATTGTTTCTACATACAGTCTACTGTGTGTGTATTTCCTGTTGTGAATATTATGTATTCTACATTATGTAGACCTCGACCCTATTCCTTCAATGTATCGTAGTTATGGGTAAACTCGGCATAGCGGGTATTTAAAACTCGGCCCCCAGCCCGTGCATTATAGTTGTAATGCGCGTGCTGCAGGCCGAGTTTACCCGCTAGGCTGAGTTTAGCCTTAAAGGGAATGTACAGTACTGGTAGAGATGAGGATTTAAGTTTATAACATTTTTTTTTTTTTTTTTTTTGTGAGATAATCAGAAATCTGTCACAAAATATGAAAGAGCATGTAATTTCAAGAAGGATTCAACGTTTATTTGATGAACATTGTCCTTTAAATGGCTGAAATATCCAAAAAAGCCATCCTGATAAACTGAGACAGGACACAACTTTTAGAATGTCTTTGTTTTACCTAGTTTTTAGATATCTCGGTCATTTCAAAACCGATTTTCATCAAGTAAACTTTTGATTCACCTTAGAATTGTATACTCTTTAACATCTTAATACTAAAGTGGATTCTAAATATCTTGCAAAGCGTTATAAGCTGAATCCTCACCTCAACCAGTACTGTACAGTCCCTTTAAGTACAGTGTATGTACAACAACCTGCCTGGACTAGAGGTTTGTATTTTGTAGTTCTAAAGCTTGAACTTTATATTTTTCCTTTGTTCCATTTTTGCAGCCTGCTCCATTCCTCAGTGTAGACACACTGCCTGCTGATAAAATTGTCCTAGGTAAGACATGTACACCCAAGTTACCTATTTACATTGTACATAATCAGTGAAATATTGTTTATTCTGAGAGGTTTTTTTTTTTTTCTTTTTTTTTTTTTTTTTAAATACCTGTACCTCCACTGGTCCATAAATTCTAATTGTAGTGATTTGATGTGAATAAGACTTCATTAAGAGTAGATCCTACTCTACATGTACAAGTACACGCTGTATGTGCTGGTGAGAGTGTCAGTTCAGCAATTATTTTTTACGACAGGATCTGTATCATGTCAGATATTCATGCTCATTCTATAGGTAGCATTTGTAATTTAAGGTATGCACAACAATGGGCTATTGTAATCTGCAACACAGTAACACAGTGTTAGAGTTAAGATGCATTGTAGCAGTGACGGTAAGCTCAGTTTACCAACTGGACAGGTTCATGACTGCATGCATGTTAGCAAGAGCAACACAATGCAGTTAATGCTCTCTCTTTCAGGATTGTAGCAGTAGAATTGTATTGTTACGCATAATTGTTTTGTTTTTGTTTTTGTTTTTGTTTTTTTTTTTTGCTTAGAAACACTGTATTAAGCCCATTACAAATGTACAGTAATGTATTTATTATTATTTCTCAGTCCAGATTTTCTCATATGCATTTAATTGCTTCAGTCACATGTTTAATTCAGACAACTTCCTTTTTTTTTTCTTTTTTTTTCTTTTTTTTGCTGAAAATTTTCCTAAGCAGCCTCTGAATGTGCTAATGATAGAGGTGTCTCATCTGTTCTTAATGCTTTTCTTCTCACAACAGAGGCTAAATCACATGCCACCACAAAGCAACAGCCAAAGAAGACCAAAAATGTTTCTAGGCGAATTAGTCCTGACTTCATTTCCCCGTCCATTGGCAAAAGGTCCCAGACCCCAACAAATCCACCATTCTCCCCCTATGGAGGAAAGTCCACCCCTCGTTCTCCATCGAGAGCAGGATCATCGGTTCACAATTACAATTCCTTCTTCACTCACAAGTAAGTCTCATCAGTGGCTTTTGTTGTGAAAGACTATTAATTGGTTAACCCGTGGAGGACGAGTCCCGAGTATGCTCGGGCAAGCGTCTATGGGAAATGCGTGTTGTAGCAAAATCAAACCATCCTCAACGGGCTAAAAATCAGGTAATTGGGAAGACAAAAGTTAAGTAATCATTTAGAATTTGACATTACATGCTTCATTGCAATTGGTGGTGAAAAAATTAGAATGTTAGTTAGAATATCGAATGTTTCAGACATGTATCAACCATGTTTGCACATAGTATACTTTTACTTTGTTCTTTTTCCATCTCACATAATACAGTAAAAGTGGGGATTTTCACGGTGTGGAAATTTTTGCATGACATGAAACTAGCCCAAAAACGTACTTTGCATTTGTTGTTATTTTGTGCTTCTTATACATAATATACAAGTACATGTATGTACAGGAATATTTCGATTCCAGGGAATTACAAACACATAGAATTTGGCTTACCCGTCAATAAATGCAATCAAAATATTTCTACTTTGACGGTAGTTCAATAATGGATCTCTTTGATTGCAACTTATTGCATAAGTAGTGATCAGCTATGTGTATTTTCTTTGAGAGCCACTTTGCTTCATCTTAGATGTGTGTACGATACAGTACAAAGTTATTATGCAAAGCAATGAGAATGCAATTTTTGTGACATGCTGTGAAGTGTATTGTGCATATATTGTCTTTTGAGAACGTGACTGGTGATCCCCTGAAACAAACAAACACACAAGCAGGCAAACAAATCAAACCAAACGAAAATATGGTTGGATTCCCAAGCACAGAAGAGTTTGTTATTTTGATAATTTAACCTCAGAAATTTGAATGAATATTTCAGGTTGTTTTAAGTAAATTAAAGAAAAAAGAAGCATTGACTCCAACAGTTTTTGCCACATAAATCATAACGTTCAATATGCCGTTTGTCTGAATAGAACTTTGGTGCAATCATTTTAAAGGAACATGAACATGTGTTGCCCCCAATTTTTCTCTTCCATTTTGTTAGAAACTCTGCCTTCTTGGCTGGTCCACCATCTCTGTGGTCACTGGGCAACAGGTTTTGGCCTCACCAAGCCACACCGTCTGAGGGCAGGCGAAGACTCGCCCCTCTGCAACCCAGCATGGCTTTGGACTCCTCTGCCTTCAAGGCTAATGTTCATGTGTCACAGCCTTTCAAGCATGATGTTAATGCATCCATATCCACGGTAAGCCCTTCTTGTAGATATGTTAGCACACTAGGAAATTAAGACAAACATCTTTAAAAAGTCAATTAAAATAGAATGTAATCTATGACACTGTCCAAAAATTGTGTCAATTTATATTTGGACTTATGTCTAATGGATCTGTTGTGTTATTATTTTGTTTTGTTTCTATTTTTGGTTTGATGTTAAAACAAGGCTGCCATTCAAGATTGGTTTCATGCCTGGTGATCTACACATGCCTTCTGACTATTTCATGAATAAGACCTTACTGCATTAAAGGAAGAGTTTTATGGTTTGTTAATGATTTCCTTCATCCTTTTAATGCCTCACATTTTCTTTTTTTTTTTTCCCCTTTTTTTTAAGCCACAAGCTAAAACTTCAGCAGCACGTAAATTTATAGCCAGTAAGTTTACACACTTGTACCTGTCCCTTTATCAGGAGCGCCCTGTGTCGCCAAGCCAGGAGATGAGGGAGAGCACCCTTGTAGCCCTGCACGATGTCAGCCGGGCCCTGGCTCGACAGCAGGATCCTCCTGTCAGTCGCAAAGGTGGCAGACTCCTCAAAGGAAAGTAAGTTTGCTCTCTGACCTTTCATTAGTGGAATGAGTAATGGATAGAAGCAAAGAGATGTTTAACTTTTCTTCTCCTTCCACCCCCCCCCCATGCCCTTCGCTTTATGAATAATCTCAAATGAAACATCATACTCAAGGTCATCAATCCAGTTCCTGTCAGAGCTGTCTTATTTACAACGTAGACCATAAGTGTGTTTGTATGTGTGTATGCATGTAAGTGTATGTGGGTGTATGTGTGTGTGCCTGTGTTAATGCACACTTTGAAGTCAAAACAGTAATGTAGATTTGCCTTAAAAGCCCATGTGCAATTTTGAGTAGCTGACACAAGAAAGATATGATCAGTAATCCTGATGGTCAGATCATCGATTTGTTACTCATCAAACCCATCCCTAACCCTTTCCCTGCTGAAAGCAAAAATCTTATGGTGTGTTGTCCTTGGAAATGTTGTGAAGGTTTTGCTGGTCATTGTACACACGTACATGATCAATTATTCACAAATTTCAGCCATGTTTCTTCTTCTAAGTCAACATAATCGTTCAAAAAAACCAACCCTAGTCCATACCTCTTCATGCAATTTTATGTATACTATATATCCCTATAAATATGTATATTTTCTTTTTCCTAGATTAAAACCACTTCACACATTCCAGTTGGAAGGACCACGAGTAGGAGACTGCCAAGGAATCTTAACAGGTACAGGAAAAATAGTGTGGAATAATTGATTTTGCTCATTTTCTTCTCTCCATTTAACCCAAGTCAGGAAATTTTCGCTGACCTCTTTTTTTACCATAATTAGCATAGTGAAGATTAATCAATCAGTGTGATTAATAGGAAAACTAATCAGGGTTTTATGAGTTTTATGACAGAGCACTGTTTTTTGAAGGAAATGTACACAACAATACAAAATTGTTGCCGTTTTGGGTAGTCAGGCATTTACAAAAATAGTTGTGGCTTTGTAACGGTAAGTGCGGATGCCACAAATTTGGACTCAAAAGTTGTGCGAGACTTGAAAAAATTATGTTGTGGAGGACGCAGAATTATAAATTTCATATTTTCTGTTTGTCTGTAATGTCAACTGAGCTCTGTAGTGGAAGTGATGTTACGTGCAGTGTTTGTAGCCAGCGCTTTGCTTGTAGGCGCCGCCATTTTAGGATTCCACTTTTAGGCCCCACCCACTTTACTGTATGCTACTGTTGTGCAGAGGGTACGCAGAAGAAGCTGAACCCCTTTATACACATATGGAGTTCAGTGTGCGTGTTCTTCAGTGGAAAGTCAATGTGGTGTGAATTATGAGCCGCCAAGTATCGCATGGGCTATTTCGTTACGAAATGACTCTTTAGTCAATAGAATGAACATATCCTAACGAAACAACTGGTTTCGGGACAAAACGAACATTTCTTCAACGAAACGACTATTTCAAAATGCCATTTTGTCGACAAAATTCTTCATTTCATATTAATGAAATAGCCATTTGACACTTGGCACTTTATTGGCGCCCCATAGTAAAGTCCCAAAATGGCCGCCACTGGTCAGTACTTCTGGTGGCGTCAAAACTTGCACCCACATGCGCCGAGCTTAGTGGCTTTTTTGGTGTGTAGTTATGGTATTGTTTTATCTAAGAGGAGAGAAATCTATCACCCTATACAGGCAAGCCCCATTATAGCAAAGTCCTTGGGACTTGCAGTTTTCTTTTGTCGTATTGAAATTTTATTACAGCCGAACAAATAAAGTATTTGAAGATAAAATGACAATAATTTTTGACCTGACTTTATATTTTGCTGTAGGAAATTTTGATGTAGCCATGTTCATCATAATGGGATTGCACTGTTCATTAACTTTAGATTTTGTTTTGCTTTGGTACAGTGTAGAGCAGAATTACTTTAAAATAATTCATACCAACTGTTCTCTTTGAGTAGCTGTGTAAAAATGTTTAATGTTTCTACTTGATTAGTATCTGTGTGAACTGTTGTGAAGGAAGAATGCATCAATATGAGAATGCCAATCAGCATCCAATCCCATTCCAATCACAGAGGACAAGAGACGCCAGACCCCAAACAAGGCTCGTCTGATCCAGAGAAAGCGAGAGCTGCTCAGCATGCTGCCCCCAGATGTCTTCCAGGGGACTGGTCCGGATCCGGGACTGGTGCGCCCTGAGACACAGGAGTCAGTCCACCGAACCTCCATTGTTTCTGCCCTCTCCCTTGATAGGGAGTACAGCATCCTTACCCCATCCATGTACGTAGTGTCAGTCAGCCTTACAAGACTCTACTAACTTACATAGGCTAGGGTATTTTTTTAGTTGTTATGGACTCTAGATGGGTTTAGCTAGCTCTGACTGCATTAAAGGTCCAGTTTACCTTTGGGAGCAGTGATTTCAAAAATGTTCAATATATCACATTTGATGCATATGTGTAGGTCTGTTGTATCACAAAACATCCTACCATATAAAACTTTTGCAATAAAGCCTAAAATATGGGGAGATATCAGCATGCTTCTCAATAAACCATAACTGTATACGGTTTAGTCTGGAAGCATTCTTATTATAACTATTGTTCACATTTTGTATACTACAATACTTAACATCGATTTACGGATTCAAATTTTTACAGTGGTTGTTTCTAGCCCTAACTCACATTTTAGATCTATTTTAAAGCACTAATGTTGGGTTTTTCTTTCATCTGCAAATGGTAAATTATGCCTTTAGTTGGCACATGTTTCGACTGATGTACACAGAGTATTTATTAGGGTAAGACTTTTATAAATGTATATACTTCACACCAACACTGAATATTGCTCTTTCTCAATTTCATTTTTGTTGTTGTTGTTGTTGTTTTTTTTTTTTTTTAGTACCCTTGGTTTGGAACTTGGTTATCACTATAAAAGTGACAGTCAACATACAATGTAGCAGTCAACCAGAAGCGTCTTTTTTTTTTAGATAGATTTATTCATACCGTCCACCAATTCCTGTAGTTTTTCTGTTTCTCCTATGTATCTTGTATGTATATCTTGTGTGTTCCTAAATTCCTTATATCCCATGTTTTGTTTTGTTTTACTCTATAACATTTAACTTTTGTGCGTAAATAGTCATTTGAATGCAATAATTGGATAATGAAAACATTTACTGCTTTGACAAAATTATAGCACACAAGTAAAATATGAAACATCCCTAATCATATGATTTGGCATTCCAATCTGACACTGAATAGTATCACCAAGTCCCATTAGTCTGGTATCAAAATGTGCTAAAATTATCAGAAAGAGAGAGGGAGAAAAAAAATGGTCATTACAGTTTAACATAAAGACTGTAGCCATATTAGAAGACAGTGGAAAAAAACATCCAATAGCAATAGTGGCAGTGTTTGATATCAGTAGTATATCTTATTATTGGCAGAATGTCATTTATTGCGTGCGATTTTGAAGAGATGCAGAATTGTCATTTGCAAACTGAATTGTACCTATGGAACTTCTTTCTTTGTGGAAATGTAGTTGCATACAATTTGATTTGCAATTCTCTACCTATGTGTACTCCCCAACAGGCAACATTCTCCACTCAATAATGGCCACCTGGTTTCTCAGAGTATGGTTGAGGGAACAGTTCCCCAGGGACCATTCAACAGTGTTGTCACCATGGCAGACGATACCCCTGCAGCCAGCCAGACATCGATTGGTGGTCAAGGTGACATTCCCCTATTGGTAGGGACAGACGGCTCTGATGGCGAGACGAATCTCAAGAATGAAGCACATGGAGTAGATGCAGTGAGACCACAGAACTCAGAGAGACTGTCACCAAGAGGCGATGGTGAGAGGATATCTGATGCTGTCAGTGAGGCCAGCATGGGCGACTACCTCAGCGAGGGGGGTAGGGCGGAGATCCTGTGCAACATGGTCAGCCGTGTCAAGAAGAGCTCCCAGTCCAGTGCCAAGAGTGAGACGCAGCTCATCGATAGAGATGATGAGCCCTCAGATGCCACGGAAATGGAAGAACTCAATGACGTCTTTCCTCTTGACACATCACACCAGAACGGTGTGAATACTGGGCAGGCAGGCGACAGTGAATTTAGAAATGATGCACAGGACAATTACGATAGCAGTAAAAACGCCATTCAGGGTGACAGTATGCTTAACTCTGGTAGTGATCTTGAAAAACCTTCATCTCCAGCTTATAGCAATACAGAACAAGTGCCTTTGACCACACCTGAACAAAGAGAGAGACATATTAGTGGAAATGACAGTTTTCAATGTAATGATGTGCAAAGAGAGATTGTCGAACAAACTGATACCTCTGTACAGGTTTCTGGAGAGGATCCTGCAAGTGCCATTGATGTTGAGCCTCGAGAGCAAAGTGGAAAACTTACCAGATATTCTGCTATGGAGGACTTGCAAAGTATACAGGCATTATCTGATGCACCAGAGTGCCATCAATTCCTTGACCAAAGTAAATTAGATCATCAAAGCAACTTAGAATCTGAGAGATGTAATGAAAGCTTATCTCTAGAGAGAATTTCACCAATGTCTGGGAGGATCGAAGCTACAGATGACGCTGCCCACAAAACAGTGTCAGCTGTAAACACGAATGCAAATGGATCATGGCAGACTGCACATGACACCGCAGCAGATGCAGGAACAGTTCCATTTGTCACTGAAAGCAGTGAGCAGAATACATGTGCGCAGCTCAAAGACAATGATTCACAGATTGCAGAGTCTGTAACTTTGATAGACAGAGGAAGGATAGAAGACACAGCAGTAGAATGCAAAGATGTGAACAGTCCTAGCAACTTGGAAGCAGATTCCCATGCTCTTGGAGTTTCAACGGGTGAATTGATATTTGCAGAAGAAAATTCTGAACTTAATGGTGACACTAATAACAAAAATACAGAAGCGCCATTGCAGGAGGAGAATGGGAGTGTGCCCAACAGTGATGAAAATATGTGCAGTGAAAAATCTAGGATACATGAGCCAGAATCAGAACAGGTGGATTCAGATCCACCTTTTCAAGATGGCTGCAGTGTTCTTCCAGAGCAGTCAGCAGAATCCCAAGTACTTGCGACCACTGAGACCCAGGTGGGAGTGACATCAAGTGAATTAGCACAGGCATCCCCTGAGATGAAATCAGAGAGTGATGTAGTTAAGACAGCCAAAGAAGAGACAAATGTAGATGGTAACGGTACAAGCGATACAGAAACCATTCATCGTGAGCCTCAAACACAGGATGATGCCACAGAGGGGACTGGTTTAGAAAACACACATAGCAATATTGATCATGAAGATGATGGACAGGAATCTCGGCAGGAAGGAGATAAGAAAGAAATTGAGATGGATGAAACTGAAACTGATGATTGTGAGGGCAAAGAAAGTGGTAAAAGTCACAGAAAAGATGATGATGGTGATGGTAGTGGCAATAGCGGTCAAGGAGATAACAGTGGTGGAGGAACTGGTAATGGAGCAAGTAGTGGGGGTAATGGTGGGACCGGTGGTAGCAGTGGTAGTGGTCCATCAGGTGGGAGTGGCTCTGGAGAGGGAGATGGTGATGGCCATAGGGGCGATGGAGGCTCTGGGAGAGGAAAGAGTGATAATGGGAACAACCCTGACAAAGAAGCTGATGAAAAAGTAGATAAAACCGAAGAAGCAGATGAAACTCAAGAAATGTGCTTCAAATCCTTAGAACAATTACTAGCAGAAATAGTAAGTACAGCCTCAAGCAGGACACAAGAACTGGAGTCCTATGATGACATACCAGAAGTTGATGACCCTGTTCTATTCTGTGGGATATGTGGCTTGGATGAGGATTCTTGTGTCTGTCCAAACAGCTCTCTTCAAAGACTCCTTCATGAGGATGATCTTCCCATGAACAGACCAGAACTTGATGACGACTTTCTTGAAGACAACACCCACCAGCAGAAGATTGTCCTGGAATATAAGCTGCAACTTGGTGATCTGCAGCCAGGTTGTTACAGCGAGGACTTGGTGAGTCCTCGTCAGGTTTCAACACCTGCTCCGACGCCTGGAGAGCAGAATACGGCGGGAGGCTCTTCCAATGGCTATGGCAACATGATGCTAGCTACAGGGGTTTCAATAACACCTTCACAGAGACCAGCATCATCTAAGAACCGACCTAAATCTGGTGTGTCATCTAGACTGGCTAGGCAAAGCCAAGAGATGAGTAAGCCTCCCAAAGCAGAGGAGAAATTGGAAAGAGTGGATGTTGTCAGTGACAGTGGGTGTGGAAGTGAGATGTCTGAGGCTATAACACTTGGCAGTGAGCAGTTCAGTGATGAAGAGGACATGCACCATGACCTGGATTGTAGCAGCACCATTGATTCTGATTCAAGTCAACAGGTAATCGCAATTAGCATCATGTTAAACCTGATGGCACTATATGCAGGACTTTCTGGAAATGTCAAAGTACATTGATTGCTTCAATTTCTTTTCAGTTTTGATAACGGAGATGTTTATAGTGGGCATTTAAAGCATTGATCTTGTTTTACCCTGGAATGTCTGAATATACAGTAACTGTGTCATTGTAAGACATTTCATATGTTAATGAAGTACTTCCATCAATAGTTTTTGTTAGCTAAAGTCCATCTATCTTTATTTATTATCTATGCTAGACCCACATTTGTGGCGACCAATGCGTAGCACTTACAGACTTCACACAATGGCATGCATCAAGATGAAACGATCTGATTTTATGAACAGTTGTTTCAATGCCCATTTTTAAACTATACTTTTGTATTTTTTTTTCTTCCAGCAATGTGATGACCTTCAGATGAGGCCAAAGGAAAAATATGAGTGAGTAAAATGTTTCAACTCAGTTTCATTTTACAACCCATTTCAAGCTATTCATGTGGTATACTTAGCAATAGATCTGCTTTATTAGTGCTGTAACAGTTGAACTTAACCTTTTCCAAACATTGTGGTGGTATCATACAAGATCAGATGTATATCTTAATTGCTCCATCAATTGATCTTTGACTTTGCATTGCAATTCTGTGCTGTTTCATTGTGGTTGCTATCCTGTGCATGTCTGGCATATAGTTGTAGTCTGTCCTGTCTGTTTCCCTTTGTTTCTTTCTGTTGCCTCTTTGTTGTCTCTACATGTTGTATATAAGTACATTGTTTTTGTCTTCCTCCTTACCACTCTCCATTATCATTCCAACCACTTGTGTGTAGTTGTTGCCTGGAAGCATGCCCGTTTGACTGGGCATGTTCTCTGGATGTTAAACTAGCAAGGGCCTGCTGTAAACTGCATACAGAGCCAACTCTTCCTAACACTTAAATAAAACAGACTGAGTGACACTTTGCATTGTGCGGCTGATGCAGTAGGGGTTGTGATGTAATGGCCAATCCATAACCTGTGACTACAATTCCCTGACAGAGTCGCACATTGAAGCTGAAAATCAGTCATTTTCCGGCTTCAGCCGTGCATAAACTTGCATAAACATTTTCACTGCAAAGAAAACAATACATTTTTGATTGACTGTTGTAGCATGCATTTTTTTTGTTTTGTTTTATGTAAAGAGTTTTTTTTTTCCTCATGCGAGAGTGCTCATTTATCTGGAAATTGAGAGAACTTTATGCTCTTCACAAGAAAAATTGACTGTGACACAGAATTGACTTTTCTTTATCGTGCACGAGGTCACCAAAAATGGTTTTAAATGTCAATTTCAAAAATGTTATGCATTTTTAGAGGCTTATATCTTCAACATTTCATCACTTTCGGTTCTAAAATATTATAATGTTAACATTTTGACTCGCTCACTAATTCTGAAAAACAAAACAAAAACAAAACAGCTCATTCGTGTAAGCCGTCTTCATGGAGAGCACCTTCAGAATGTCAAAAAATGACAAAATGCAAAATGTGCCAACAAAGGTCAATAAAAAAGGGGACAATTTTGTGATTTTGTGTACATTCCTTAGGGAAGCAGTGCTTTGTGATGAAACTCATAAAAACTTGACCATTTTACTATCTATCACTTTCATTGATTAGTTTTATGCTAACTATTGTGGAAAAGTGATCACTTACAAAGTTTCCATGATGTATAATACAAACTAAAGAAGTAGACTCTCAGTGCTTAATGTACACGTTCAATGTATGTTTAATAGGCTTAAATAAGATGTTGGGCTCAATTTCCATTATCAACTATTATTAAATATAGGTATCTATAAATCTGTAAGCAGGTTTTAGATTTTCATGATTTTGATGATCATATTTTCAAGGTCATTTTCAACTGAGATCATCTCACTGTAATATCTCAGAAAATGCTCATAAATGACTACCCTTGTATTACAACCAGTACACTCCATTGACCACCTTTGTGTTTTTGAAAAAAAAAAAAAAAAAAATCAAGTATTAGTCATGCCTTAAAGTATGGGTCTATTACAGTGATAAAGTATTATGATTAGGTACAATGCAATTGTATTTTCATGATATTAGACTTTAGATACAGTATCAGTAGCAAGTCAAAGGAATATGTACTTTTTCGTGAAAATTTTACTTTTGTGGAATTCTCTTTCCATATATGTATATATATATATTTTTTTGTTATTTTTTAGATCATTGATGTCACAAACTGTTTTTGTCTTCGTAATATGAGAGGCGATAGCAGCACTAAAACTCTGATACTCATACTTTTGAGCCTACATGTACATTGTAGATTGTTCGATTTTCCTCAAACTTCATTGTTATGTTCTTCTAATATTGCTGTATCCACTCAATCAACTCAATCAACATTTATATTTGGAGAAACTTCCTGAAGCATTATTTTATGAAAGAAGAGAACACTCAGTGTTCCCTGCTACCATCACATTTAATTATCCATTGTGTGTGCTTCAAGTACAGTATATGTAGATGTAGATGTAAACCAAGACTGTGGATTGGTAGCAGGACAATCCAATATTGCAGGATTGATTTACTTTAGAACCTGTGTGATTTTGACTGTATAGTAATGGAATATCTCATTTCTCACTCAATTTTATTGCATTGCGCTGCCTGTAGATATTTGATTACATTACAAAATGGCACAAAGGTGGATCTTTTCTTCCCATTGTCATACATTGAGCAGCCTAGACAAACACGCACAGTGGCTCCACTGTGTATATGTACATGTTGCTTTAAGAGTAATTATTCTCACACTCCCCACATGCTGCATACATATTGTAGAGGTCTCACAATCAGCTACACGATTCGTAAAATGCAATATACAGTACAGTGTACTGGTGAATAAAAGGCCATTGATTGCTCAAGACTCTGCCAGGGGAATTTCACTTGCAGTTTCCATTGTTCAATTTCACAGTGCATACTTCGGTGATGGTGCACATTCACATTTGCCCTTTACCACCTATTTTGTACTTAAAGGGATGGTACAGTTTCCGTTGAGATGGGGCTGCAAGTTTCCAACAATTTTTTTAATGATGATTTTTTTTTGGAGATAATGAGAAACCAGAGATATGAAAGAGCATTATAGAGAAATTCAAAGTTTATTTGATGAAAATTTGTTTCGATTTGTTTAAACTGAGTTATCCAAAACAAAGCAATCATAATAAAAGGTGAGACCCAAATTTTATTAGGATCACTTTGTTTTGCTTTGCTTTTAGATATCGCAGCCATTTGAAAACCGGTTTTCATCAAATGAACTTTGAATTCCTCATAAAAGTTGCATGCTCTTTAACATTTCAGAAAATGGTTTAGAAAGTATCTTGCAAAAAGTGAAAGGCTACATTGTAAATCCTCGCCTCAACCAATACTACATGTACACCATCCCTGTAATCGGTGTATCATCCGTTAGTGTTGTACATAATTGTGGGTGATGTGCAAGTGACTGAAAGGACTTCTGCTCATTTTAGAGTGAGTTTGGTGATTTCACAGAGATACACCATGCACAATGATCCAGGATCAGATGTGAGACTTGTACAATTTATTCAAGAAATCTTTATTTGCTATGATACACCCCATTTTTTTTTTTTTCCGCAATCGCATGACCAGTGCAATATGCTGATGTTTTCCGAAAATTCTGGAAATTGCAGCCATCAGCATTGAAGTACAATGATACAAAGAGGGGTGCACCATGCATGACATGAACACTACAGATGAATAATATCTGACTCCCAGATCAGGTTGGCTAATTCTGTAAATAATTGATATCTATGGTACTTGACATGACATTTTCATTAAATTTTCCATCATGCAAGTGCTCCACTGAGTGCCCCGGTGTTTGTTTTTTGTCCACTCATCCCAAGTATACTCCTGCGCTGTATGAGAAGAAGCTGTGCTGTTGCTAGGCAAAGCTGGGCTATTGAAATGAACTTCATTGGCAGTAAAATGCACCTGCCGGTGGATTTGACAGGAAGCAGCGTCATATAAAAGAATAGAACAGCTTCCATCAAGAACAAATTGACGTTTGGAAGAGAGTCATCCATTCCAGTTCTTCCCCCTCCATTACCTCTCAGCATCCTTTAAAAGTTTTTTTTTTTTTTTCTTCCCATTTCTCTCTCTCTTCCTTTCCTTTCAGGGTATTAATCAATTATTTACAGCGTTGAATCCATCTTCATGGGGAAGGTGTTTATCACCAAGTCTCCTCAATGACACCAGTGGCATATAAATTGCTGAATGCATGGCAAAAATTCATCTCCAAACACTGCTGCCCCGGAGAGGCAGATGGTTTCGGATTTTTGGGTTTCGATGCGAGATACGTATTTGACTTTGGCCATAATTGCGCACAATGCTCAGCAGGACCCAGCAGTGATGACTGTGCAGCCTGCCGGTCATCAAGGAGTTACCTCAGTATGCACATTGTCTACCTGTCTTTTGGGCAGACGACTACCACCGAATAGAATGTGACAACATCATTTGCTGTCTGATATTTTGAGCACCACATCTCCTGCGCATCTCTGTGTTTTGGAGTTGTTTCTTTGTGGCGCTGCTGTTTGAAGTGGGTTGCTTTTGCAGATAGAAATAGAGCGAGGCAATTAGTGGAATACTCATCATCATCTCCGTGAGAATTTCATTGTCTTTCGTGAATGCAGTGAAGCGCTCTTGTTGATATGCAATTACCAGACATGGTCTGATCAAATATGCTGCCTGACCATGCCGTTGTCATGGAAATGGTTACAGTGTTTTCTATTTTGTGTTTCATGAATCTGCGTGCAGGAACAGCGCCCCCAGACAAGCTATAAAGGCGATCAACAGCCTCATATACGTTGTCAACTCTAGAAAGAATAAAAGGTAGCAGCAGCCAGTTACACTACGTAGAAAGCTTCTTGTGGGAGAACTTGTTACATGTACATGTACCTCTCGCTCCTGTCAGATGGGTCTGCAGAGACAGTTCTGCAGTCTTACGTTGTTCAGCTGTGTGCCATTGCTTTAATATTCAAATGGTTTTAATTTCGGGTGAAATCCATTTATTTATATGACACCCTTCTTCAGCAGCGGCAGTGTTCTTCATGATTCCTTGTTTTGGGTGCAGCTGCTGACAAGGACATCTTGAGAACAATTCTTCATAGAACACCAACTGCTGGGCATGTACTGTAGCTTCAGACTTAAATCTATGAGAAATGATGATCTTGTGAGATGAGGTTGAAGAGCGACTGAAAGTTCATAGACTCTCAGGTGTGAGAGTGAAATAGGTTTGCCCTAACTTTGCTAGCGAAAAGCTCTAAGAAGCTGAGCAAAGCTCTGTGAAGATTGATCAGCTCTGGATGACGCTTCAATAAAGCAAAAGAAATGCTTGTATGTTGGCTGGTTTGCTGTCAGCGATTAGTGGAAAGCCAACAGTACTCTTAGTAATGTGTTGTATCTAAAGCGGATGGATCCATGTGAGCTGCCAAGAGTTTGATATTCATTTCACAATGTGGAGATGCCAATACACTCTGTATGTGCACAGCGTAAGACTCAACACTAATACACAATGTCTCTATACACTACATCTTGCATGCCGCAATTCATCTACCTTCTGTTTCCTGCAAAAACAAATTCATGAATTTTCATTTCTGTTTCTCATTGCAATATGTTGGAGACAGGCACAGGTTTACCAGTGAACAAGGGGAAATCTGACTGTCCATTGCAGCATGAAACACTACACATTCATTTTGGAAGTAATAATATACTGTACAAGTGAATTTTGCAAGTTAGAGATCTTTTGTGCATTTTGTTTTTGAAGATCGTTGCCTGAAGCTCCTTCTCAGCATGCCAGCTTTTTCTTTTTTAAGAATGAAGAGCAAGAATTAATAGGCAAATTGTATACAATTTCACTGATCTTTTTGTGATTTCCAGTAAATGCAAGTTTTACTTTAGGATCCAGGGAAGCAAAATGTTGATGTCTGAAGTTCTGAAATGTAAATGTTACAATCATGCACCTTCATTTTACACATGTGTATTGTTTCATTATCTATTTTCTCAGGAGTGATGCAGAAAACCTGAAGATTGTTGCCAGAACCAAGCCAAGGTGTGTACTGTTATATGTTGTGTATTCATTCCATGGCATTAAACTATGCGTAATACCATTATGTATGAAGCTCACAAGGATGCTAATGTGTGACCAAATTGCTCAAAACCCACAAAAAGTAAGCCAAAATGAATTTTCACTTTTCTTCATAGTTTAAAAGAGTATTCTCTAACCTTTAGAATGATATATTTAAATCAAGTTAAATTGGACCATCCTAACCCATTCAAAAAGTAATTGAAATGAGACAGTTTAGATGTGCGATTTCATAGGAAAGGGAGAAAAGAAGATTTAAAGATTAGGGTCACTCAGGCATGCTGTGCTGATGTATTAATAAAAATCACAGTGAAAGCAGCACCTGTCTATTAAAAGAAAATATTGTTCAGAAAAACTAGTAATTTCTAATTTTTTTGGTTTTGTTTTGAGATGCCAAATTTTGATTGTAGGTGGAGAAGAGATCACTGTCCCAAGTATCAGACAAACTTTAAAAATTTGAGTCCGTCAACCCAAATGACCATTTTGGTTGATGACAGAGAATCTTAATCTGCTACATTTTGTGGGTTTTGAGCTGGGCAGTCACATGATACATGTTGTGTTTGAGACATACAATTTTTGCATTTCTGAAAATTGATCAATCGCATGTATTCAGACATGGTGTGGTTTGATAATCAGAACTTTAACCTCATAGGTGCAATGTATTCTGCTGTTCCTCAAAATTGTTTTGGAGTTATGAAGTAGATCGGGGGTGGGGCAGATACATTTAGAATGATTCAAGAGTTTATCAATTTGTTTTATTTTGGCAGTACTATGTAGCACATTTTATAGATAAGACATACATTATCACCAATACTTAAGCTGAAATTGTATAGTGGGTCTGCTATGAAACCAATACTTAATTTTCTCTAGGGGTTAGAAATACAAGTGATCAAGAATACTTCTGCAATTGCATGATCATTGAGAATGGTATTGATAGCATTCATTCATTTTTTTTTTCTTGCAGGAGAAGTAATATACACCACTCCACTGGGAATACGATTGCTTGCTCAATGTATCTGGGCATATTCCATTGTTTGTTTCTAAAGAAAAAAATATCTTTATTCTGATAAATTGAGTAATTGAAATTGAAACCATCAAAAATAATAGTTTAATTCAGTTTAGTAAGTAAAAAAGTTAGGCGTCACGTACAATGTAGTGTACATGTATACTGTAGGTGCATACACAACAATCAAGCATACCTGTCCGTACACATTGTTCGAATCTTCCATCTGAATAGTGTGCAGTACTGTTCACCTTAATGCAGGTCCTAAATATGCTAAATGGGCAGGTACATTATAATATAGCCCAAAGATATTCCTAGGGACTTAAGAGGGCACTTTTTAATTTATTTTAAATGCTCTGAACAATTACTGTAGGTGTATATGCCTGGTGTGAAGTATATCTGTGGTTGCGTGGAATAAAATATTATGGTATTCCCATTTGAAGCTGTTTATGAAACACACACACACACACACACACACACACACACACACATTATGACACCTTATACCTTTTTATTCTCCCCCCCCCCATGATAGACACGCTAAACACAATGTGGAAGCCCCCCTCGCTCCCTTCCCACCACTCTGCTTCAAGATCAATGCCAGACCACCTCCAGGAAAACTCTACTACTTTGCCTATGGACCTACCATGAATCCAGCAAGGTGAGGTTTTAAGCCATTCCACTGGCTATTTTTCATATGGAAATTACCAACTGCATGCCATTGATCATGTAAAGACCAGCAAATTTGGACAGGGATGATATTGAGGTTTCTTGAAAATACTGGAAATCAAAATTTTCAGGTGATTTTGATACATGGAAAGAGCAAAATATGTATATACTTAAAAAAAAATCTGAAATCAGATTTAAATCTAAAGAATATCATGCCTGTTTGGAGTTTTAAATAAAAAAAGAGAATAAGATGAAATTGTGTGGTTAAACTCATACACTGTAACTGGTAGCCATAATGATGGAATGAGATATAAGAATTATCCACTTTTAGAAGAAAATTTAAAGATATCCTGCCTTGGAGGCAATATGCAAAGTGTTGGTGTTGCGGTTGGTGGTGAATGGTTCCATTTGCTCTTGCGACAATTGCTCCCAAGAAATATCTGCATGCTAAGCCAAACATAAATCTACCCACAAGCATAATCTTAACCCTGAACCTAATCCGTACATCTAATTAAACCTAAAACCATATCACAACCGTAACCCTAACTAAGTCTTTTGAGAAAATAGACCGTAGCAATTGTCGCAAGAGCAAATGTTGTGTCGCCATGATGCATATGAACCATCACAAGTGATTATTTTCATGAATATTATGGACTAGTAATTGCCAAAACAAAAATATTGTGATGTACCAAATGCACAGTATCTTTCGCTTTATTTGTAAATGGTTTTCCAGTAAACCCTGTATTCTTCTTGTCATGTATCTGGCATAGATTGTCTATGTACATTGGCTCAGCAATAGACCAGCGGCTGTGGGGCATCTTGCATGGATTTGCCATTTGCTTTAATAAGAAAGGTGAGTTCCTCTATTGTCTCTCAAGATACAGTAATTCGCATAGATTTACCATGTGGTGCAGCCAGTTTCTGTGAGCAATGAGCTAGTACATGTTTGCATGAATGATATATTAGGTCAAACACACCATATTACAGTGCATGGATGAAACATATGTCCAAAAAGGTAAGTTGAAAGATTATTGTTTTGGACAAAATATAATGGAACATGGCAGGAGCAGGGAAGTATGGTACGGGTCCAAAGTCTAATTTTAGAGTCTGTGATTATGAATGCTCTGTACTTGAAGTGAATTGTTTGCAATGGCAACAGTCTGTGAAAACTATTTGAAAACTAGCATGCATGGATAACCATTAGTGAAACAATAAATATTGGTGGTATTGTTTGGTAATAATCAGTGGGGTATACATCTCATCAACATGGAACATGCCTTACATAGAGTATATCATTCTGAGGCATAATCATGCAACAGATTAAGTTTTTGGTGTGATTTAGCACCCAGGGTCCAAGTTGGTACAGTGTTTACAAAAGATAATCTGTTAGTTTCTCTTATGATCCTTGCCCACTCAAATGCTGTTTGGTAGACGGGTTAAGGAATTTCACTGTTGTCTGAATATTTCCAAGCATTTGTCAGCTTCTTGTACATGACACCAGACTTCTTGTTGTCTCCCTGACGATATTTTGCGGTACAGGTCAAGACAGAGAGGCAGGGGGATTTGCCAATATTAGGTTATCCCCAGAGAGCTCTGTGGAGGGTTGTGTGTACTGCCTCACCCCTGCGCAGCTGGAATCGCTCGACCAGTTTGTTGGCTGTCCAGAGGTAATACATTGACAACCTGTACAGTTACTTTGGTTTTGATGTGTGCAATAATGAGAATTTTGTTTATTTGGCTAAGACCATGACTTGTCAAATTTAGCAGAAGTTGATGAGTTGTGTGGATTCCTGCAAAATTAATTGTGTATTTCATATCAAAGAACGACAACAAATAACAGCAGTGCTGGCAGTATGCATAATTTTTTTATCATTTTTTATATGCAAAATTCTTTCTTTTTTTATTCTTAATATTGACAATGTGGAATTTATGTTGTCATAATGAGATTTGTATTATTTTGTAATTAATCAATTTTTATATTGTTTAAAAGAGAAAGAAAGAAAGAAAGAAAAAAAGATTGACAAAAACCAAAATAATGGGGATGGAAATTTACATTTCTCTTCTACTTTCATGATTTTCCCTACATAGCTTCCGACACCAGTGCATAGCATGCAGTGTGAACCTCACGTTAAGTTTTCCAAAGTGGAGTAAACACATTCTTCCATGAAGATTAAAGACGGTTTATGTTTTTGTTTTCTCTGTGTACATATTTAAGTCAAAATGAGATCTCTACAAGCAAGAGTACAGTGTGATGTCTCAGACCACTATATGAGATGCCTACTGTACTCGGCTTGAAACGATCAACTAATGTTCATATGTTTATACTTTTTTCTTTCTTTATTGTTACATCGTCGTCATTACTATAATTTTTATTGTAATTATCATATTAGTATAATCAGTATTTATATAAGTTCAAATTTCCCTGTTTCTGGCTTTATTTGATTTTTTTATACCCCCGCCAAACGAAGTTTGAAGGGGGTATATAGGAATCAGCGGACGGTCGGGCGGTCAATCGGGCGGTCGGGCGGTCGGTCGGGCGGTCGGGCGGTCGGGCGGTCGGTCCGTTGCAAATCTTGCGTCGCGAACTACTTCCTCAGTTTTCGACCGATTCCCATAAAACTTGGCACAGATGTGTGCCTTGGGTTGTAGATGTGCAAGACGTATTTTTTGACAGTACCCAAAAGTACGTTGCCATGGTAACGGCATATTATGGGCAAAAATGGGTACAAATCTTGCGTCGCGAACTCCTCCCACAGTTTTTGATCAATTTTTATGAAATTAGGTACAGATGTTCATCTGAATATGTTAATGTGCAAGACACATATTTCCGCAGTGGCAAAAAGTGTGTTGCCATGGTAACGGCATGTTATTGGTAAAATATAGGGCAAAATGCTTCATGGCAAAACTGCTTCATCAGTGTTCTTCCAATTCTCATGGAATTCATATTGAATGTTTGTCTTAGGATATAGGTCAGCATGACACATTTCTTGACAGTGACAAAAAGTATGTTGCCATGGTAACAGCTCACATATTATGAGCCAAAATGATGGAAAATTTTGTGTTGCAAACTACTTCCTCAGTTTTTGCCCAATTTCCATGAAACTTGGTACAGATGTGTGCCTTTGGTTGTAGATGTGCAAGACGCATTTTTTTTACAGTACCCGAAAGTACGTTGCTGTGGTAACGGCATATTAATGGCAGAAGATCAAGGAAAGATCTTGCGGATTTAACTACTTCCTCAGTTTTTTGACCAAAGCTTATGAAATGTGGCATACACCTTGATCTTGGTGGGAAGATGTGGAAGATATATTTTTCGGACGTGTCGGAAGCTGCGTTGCCATGGTAACAGCATATAAATGGCAGAAGATCAAGGAAAGATCTTGCGGATTGAACTACTTCCTCTGTATTCGACTGAAGCTCATGAAATGTGGCACACACATTGGTCTTGGTGGGAAGATGTGCAAGACATATTTTTTGGACGTGTCAGAAGCTGCGTTGCCATGGTAACGGCATATTAATGGCGGAAGATCAAGGAAAGATCTTGTGGATTGAACTACTTCCTCAGTTTTTGACAAAAGCTTATGAAATGTGGCACACACAATAGTCTTGGTGGGAAGATGTGCAAGACATATTTTTCGGACGTGTCGGAAGCTGCGTTGCCATGGTAACGGCATTTAAATGGCAGAAGATCAAGGAAAGATCATTCCTTGGGTAAGACTATTGTCACGGGGCGGGGGTATTAATTACCTTAAGTGATATTTCTAGTTTTTAATGCAACTTTCTCAGTGGTAAATGTTGCTGCAATGATTGTGACATGATGTTTGCAATTTCCTCTCTGCAGTTCTACACAAAGATTGTTCTGCCCGTATGGATGCTGAACTGCACAGACCCAAACGAGATGGGTGTGGCCCAGTACTGTATCCCAGCCGTGATGTACATTGCCCAAGACAAGTGGACTCACTTTGGTAAGTTTTGTATGTGTGTGTAAATGTATCAATTGCGTGATGACCACACTGCATGTGGGTTGCACAACCCTTGGTGTAGTAATCAAGCACCAATGAGCCTGTAGTCAACTACCTGTGTGTATATCATACACAGACACAGAGCAGTAATCAAGCACCAATAAGCCTGTAGTCAACTACCTGTGTGTATATTATACACAGACACAGAGCAGTAATCAAGCACCAATGAGCCTGTAGTCAACTACCTGTGTGTATATTATACACAGACACAGAGCAGTAATCAAGCACCAATGAGCCTGTAGTCAACTACCTGTGTGTATATTATACACAGACACAGAGCAGTAATCAAGCACCAATGAACCTCTAGACAACTACCATATGCACGCAGAGTAGCAATAGAGCACCAATGTTCCTCTCATAAAACTACTTGTGTGTATGTGTATATCAAACACACACAGCAAACACACAGGTTAGAAGGCTATTGATAAGTGATAGTGCCTGATGGCATTCAGATCTCAGACAGTACAAATTTATATGCATTTCAGATATATTGTTAAAGTAACCCTTTACTGTCATAGATATACAATTGTAGTTGCTCATATTTCACACATAGTATGCTTCATCATTATGAAGATTTTTATGCCTCTGCTGCGAAGTGTTGCCGGATGCATGATTTCTTCCTGATGTCTTCAAATTTGATATCACATTTGAAGAACTTTCACCTACAGTATAGATGCAGGGTTACAATTACAGCATAGTGCATGTCATATCCATATCAAAGTGTTCAGTATTTCTTGTGTGTTTCTCATTGGCAAATCCGTCCATTTTCCAAAAATCAACACCATATGTGACCGTGCACCCCTTGTTTTTAAGTGAGGACTCAAAAAAGGTGAAACGCGTCAACCAAGTCAATATTAATTTTTTTTATATTTTCTGAAAGAGCTACCCTTCTTCTGCATTATTCTTAAGTTTGGGATCGAAAAATGAATGGGAAAGTACCCTTTTTTGTAGAGTAGTGAGATCAGGTATGTCTATGACCCCGTTTACAGTGCGAGGCTCGGCCGAGGCTCGGCCGCGGCTCGGCCGCGGCCGAGTCCAGCCCCGCTTCAGTGTAAACGTGCAAAAGGCCAAATGCGAGGCCAAAATTGGCCTCGCATTTGGCCTCGCTCTGGAGGTGGTCTCGGCCGCGGCCGAGCCGCGGCCGAGCCCGGCCTTTTCTTGGTGTAAACGCAAACTGGGCCAATTGCGCGGCCAATTGCGCGGCCAATTGCGCGGCCAGTTTTAGTCTGGCTTCCAAACCCTCTGCCTGTATCTTTCGCTGTTCAGGACATTAACCCCCTCAACGTCGAAAACTAGTATAGTTTAAGGTGGTTTTGTCCTGCAAAGGATTTTTTTCCTTCGGCAAAGGCCTTTGCCCGAACGGCGACACGGAATTCAGTTGGCAAAGGGTCTGAAAACCAGACAATACCAAATTGCGTTAGTTTACAAGCAGAGCGCCACTACGACCAAATAATGAAAGGTTTGAATCGAAAGCGCGGCCGAGCCCAGCAGTGTAAACGGACAAAATTGCGAGGCTTGGCCGCGCAATTGAGGCCGGGCTGTAAACGGGGTCTTAGAGGCCCCTTTTCATTTCTTGATAATCTTTTGTACACTCTTCACTTTCATGTCTGATAACTTTTGGAGAGATAACACTACTGCTTTGAAAGGTGGCATTAATCATGAACAGAACATGTTAATAGAACATGCTCAATTTCAACTGAATCTGATAATCGCTTCATTGCTGTTTCTCCAGTGGTTTACATCCTTTTTTTTTGTCCCTTTCATCGCACAGCTAGTACGGTTTGGTAAAGATTGAGCGCTTGAATAGACAGATAGACCCTGTACTTCAGAGCCCTTTTTCTCTGTTCTCACTTTTTCAGAGTGTGTGCTTTCTTTGCAATATTTAGATAGGTTAGGAGAGTCCATTTCAATTGAGCTATACATCATTGCAAACCCTATAGTCTGCTCTTTCAGAATCTGCCCTTAACTAAAATTCCAAGTCTGGCGATTTTTGTTGGTTTTGTGATGCAGGGTGACATATTGTTATCATCACATTTTTTGCTTTTGTCAGCAAATTGGTTGTGAAACTGTTTTTACTAGTAAAAACATAAAGCATGGGATACCGTTGATGTATACATGTATAGAGGGGTTGCGAAACCTGTGGGCTTCTTTTGAAAAAGCATACTATTTCTTCCTCACATAGCTGGTGCTTTTTTTCCTGAATTCAACAAATCACTTTTTTTTTTTTTTTTTTTGGTGGGGGGGGGGGGGGGGGGAGTGGGGAAGTGCGTAGGAAGCCCTCTCCTATAACTTCTGTAGTGTTTTCTCACAGCTAGAAACTGAACAACTTTTGCCATGAAAGTAACCAGTGCTTATAATTTGTCATTACAGTATGCCTTTTCTTGTAACTTGGGCCCTCTCCTACAGATTTTTTAGTGGCTTTATAACCAGATCATCCGTGCCCTTTGACATTAGCTGTCCTCATATTGGTAGTGACAGCAGGGGGGCATTTCATGAAGGAACTTGTCGGATAAAATATCTGACAAGTCAATTATATCCGACAAGTTTTGAGAAATTCTTTAGTCTGATTGGTTGATTTCTCTGAACTTGTCGGATATAATTGACTTGTTGGACATTTTATCCGACAAGTTCCTTCATGAAATGCCCCCCTGATCTCTCACTTACTCTCACTGCTTCTACGTACCTTTAAATATTTCTCCTCCCTGTCCATGGCTGTCCCTACCTTTCTTCCAAGCCATTCGGCCAATCTCTATCTTACTGATGTTTTCCCATCTTTTTGTTCACCCCAAAACTTTTTTCCTCTTGATCACCTACCCCCCAAATCCTCCTCTCGAATCGCTAACTCTACAGATGATGCAGAACCACTATCGAGTGCATACAGCGTGCAGCAGTCACTGAAGGGTGGCGACCTCCTCTCTCCTGCCTACAGACATCACCTTGAGACCCTCGTATGCTAAGACCAAGCCTTATACTGCGACCTCCTCACTTCTTGAAAAGGACCAACTCCAAACGGCTTGCCTGACGTGCCTCCCACGATATCTCTTGCGACCTTATATGTTTCCCTCTTCGTTCCGAACATGAGAAACTTCACAAAAGCAAGTACAAAATATTGTTATTAAGGAAAGATAGAGTTTGAGAGGAAGAGAAAGGGAACAAGAGGGGAAGACAGAGAAACCTGACTTCATTTGCCTATACCCTATTTGTGAGTGACCTTGTTGTACAGTATATTGTGAGATATTTTATCATGGCCATGGAATGCCAATCCACAGCATGTACAATATAAAAGCATTGGTGTGTGCACTTTACCCAGTTGATCAAGCGTGATGCCGGTTTGTTCTTAGTACTTTTGGCATAGTATATACCCCATATATTCAGCGAGTCTAAATTTTTGCGAATCCGGACTTCCCGATCGTGGAGCCCTGTATTGAACAGAGAAATTTATACGCGTATGTCACTTTCAAATCGGGATCAGAGTCAATATTTTCGCCTGTCTTTAATTTTGCGAAGAGCACCTGATTCGCGAAATTCACAAAAGTAAAAACCTCTTGAAATTCACAAAAGTAAAAACCTCATGAAATATTCGGCATATACAGTAGACTTCAGAGGCCTTTGGCATTCTAAATCTGAGGTGATATGACTCTCTTTCTACACGTATGCATACATACATACACCTGTACATACATACATACATACTACATACATACATGCATTTGTATGTATGCATGTGTCTGAGTGTACATGTATGTGTGTGTTTGTATGTTTGCTGGGCAACAGGGGAACACATATGACAGGAGGTGGCATGAGTCTATGAAAAGGACAATTATATGCCTGAAGTATGTTTGTAGAAATCTCTAGAGGGTACCAAATATGATGGTGATGAAGCTTAGCACAGTTTTGTGTATACAGTGCACTCCCGTTACAACGAACACGGTTATAACGAAATTTCGTTATAACGATGTAAAACTTCTGGTCCCCAAATTTTCGCCATTAAAGTCTATGGTTCAAAATTCGTTTATAAAGAACACGGTTATAGCGAAATTTTCATTATAACGAAATCTTTTCCGAGCGCCATTGACAAAAAAACAACAAAAGAAATGTGCTCTGTTATAACGAACTGAGAATCGCTTTCAAAAATACGTAGCGGAACAAATATTTATAGCGTCTCTGCATGGGCGAATGCGTCACGTCACTGTGTGTTCGCTTGGTGTGTCACGCACAGTTTCCGAGGGAACTTGCGTTATTGTAATACAATAATCTGAAATTGAATAACTATTTGTTTTATTGTTCACATAGCTTTCCAGTGTATGACGAGTATTCAACAAACAGAATATCATATATGCATGGCTTCCTTGTTGTCGTTATTTATTGTATTTGTTCTGTTATAACAAAATTTTGTTATAACGAAAGAAAACTGCCGGTCCCGAGCATTTCGTTATAACGGGAGTGCACTGTATATTTTTACTTGTCCTGTTTTATCCAACTGCTTTGCTAGAACAATGTTTCACTAGAGCATTGTTTGACCAAAGTAAGACCACTTAACAGCAACTAAGAATTCTTTGAAATATAAAGTCTATGTGAACATGATAATTCTAGGTTTTTTATGCGTACCGATTTTAAATGGGATATCAGTGCCTGAATGTAGTGTATTGTGGAGAAATTTCACATTCTGTGACAGTAGCATGCTGTGTGGACTTTGTCACATTGACATCACTGATACACTTCTGGTCATTACAAGTATTTCATTAGTCACCAAACATTTGCAACCATATATTGTCCTGTTAGATTCCATTTATTGAATGATGAAGTGGATGGATTTGTGTATCAAAATATGCACTTGTTGGTTTTGTTTGTTTGTTTTTTATCATTTTCTTTTTGTTAAGTCTCATGATTATGATACACTCTGAAGTGTCAAATGTCAAGAGTGAAACCAGCAATTCTCCATACAAAATTCTATTTCAATTCGAATACTTCTCAGGTCATAAGGAAGGAGTGGGGTAGAGAGTCTGGCTTGGTTCATACCCCTCTCACACACAGCAAGCTCTTAAACAGGTCCAGTTATAGGGGAATTCCAGGCCTGTTGTAAATTAGTCTAGTAAGAAAGTAAACTCTTACAAGCACAACAGTGAAAATTTGTTCCAATTCGCAGAAAAATAAGAGAAGGTGTGATATTGTGAAGTTTTGCTAATTTCCACATAACAGTTCCTGTACAGTTGACATGATTATACAAAGGAATGAACTGATGATGTCGTCACTTCACAATTTTCCATTAATTGATTGTATGTACTAAGAATTTACAAATTAGTTCTGCTATTCAAGTGTAAAACATTATGTCATTCCTGGCTTACTACCTTCAAAGTAATGATCAGTCATATACATTTGCACATCAGGATTTTTTTCATGACTTTTAAGTACATACTGTATTCAACACATTGTGAGGGGATGACATCAATAATTCACTATTTGCATTTTAAGTGACTGTTTAAGAACTGTTTCGTGAAAATTAGGGAAACTTCTCACAATTTCATAACTTCATTGATTTTCAAGCGATTTTGATCAAACTCACTGTTATGCTTGTAAAATTTTACTCTTTCCTTTTAGACCAACTTTTATTTGTTCTGGATTTCCTCTGTTACAGTTATCATAGACACGTTCACACCGTCACAATAGGTCAAATTGCTCCCGACTGTGACCAACATTCACACAGTGTTGTCATCAGTAGTAACACTTACCAGCTGTAATTGAGCTTTACTGGATTATACTATCAAGAAGTACAGAGTGCCATGCAGTGACCTCCCGTTATGTGCTTACTTGGGCATCAATGAGAAACTTCCCTGTAATGCCTAGTAGTGTGTGAACACTTTGTTGTACCGGTAGTCATATGCCTCAAATTAGTCAGCAATTACAGGGGTCAAACAAGAATCTTATGGACCTGCTACTAAGTACAATGCTCTGTGGGGGATGCCATACAGTCGTACTTAGCATCAAACTTCAGACATCTCAGCCACAAGATTGCTTGTGGTTTGAAATCGGAGTTTAGTTAACAATAGATTTTGCTCACATTTTGCTCTTATAGTTTTGGGACCCTCACCGTTCTCTTTAATCAAAGTTAGTTAGTTGGGGCAACTTTGTGTAAATGTTACCAGTGTAATTCAGGCATTTGCAAATGAGGCTGCAGTGAATTGATGTGGCATTTTCATGTACATAGATGTCATCGTGGAACCAAATATATTTCTCGAAGCCATGTAGTTATTACTTCCTCTGTGTATAAAGAGTAAATATGTGCCATATGCTTATAATGAGCTACACTTTCCGTCCACTTGGCCATGCTTGTGCAGTGCAAAGAAATGCATTTTTCTGCAGCATATCATGATATGACATATCAAAGGTAGATGCTTTGTGTATTATACTGTTTGTACCTTTTGCAACAAGACTTCTGTGCATTTCATTATGTCCAAGTTATTGATTACATTCTGTGCGCTGTAGCAGAGAATCCATAAACTAGCATATTTGTATTATAGATATGCACAGTAAGGGTGAAGCCCAAGCAACAGCCCATGAACTGAGCAACAAGACGGGGAGACAGAGCATTTTGCTTTGTTTTATTTTGTTCATGTTTATGAACCAGTCGGTATCCAGCCAATGTTTAAATATCCTTTGAACTCGTGGAGGAACTTGTGTAAGGACAGATAAGGCAGATCTCTTCAGATACCACAAATGTGCCTTTTGGTGACCTTATTTACATGTTCAGGTGTTCTGTGCCTTGTTTGCTTCTCGATCAGAATAGGCAGGATCATGAATGCAAATCCATGCATTGAAATTCAATATAATAGTATGTTCAGACACATTATGCTTTTCTTTTAGCAGTTCAGTTCATTTGAAAGTACTGTTGTACTTAAGATATTTGAGTGCATGAAATGCTTGGGTAAGTTTCATTTACTTGGAATAACTTTTTTTTAAATTATTTTTGTTTTGCCTTTTGTTTCGCCAACATTTGACTAAGGTACATGAATTTGTTGGTATTACCGTGACTACGTGAAGACCTATGGACACATAATCCATAATCAGGTACACACTTTGTGAGAGATAACCTTGTTATGTTATACTTGGGTGTTCTGTCCTTTGTGTTCAAGGAACAAATGTGCTTCATTGGCTCTCTTTCGTGCACTTGCAAACCCAAAACTACAATCAATCTGTAAATATATATTGAAATGTACGCATCTTTCATCCACATAAAAGAGCTAGCTGCTTTTCTCTCATGTTTACATGCACACAAAAGTTTGCATGTCAGAGTCCACCGGAATGTGAGTTGCGAACACTGCTGTCACAAGGTCAGGCAAGTCTCTGAAAAGCCTTACAGGGAAGGAAGTCGTGGTAAACCTTTTTTTTTTTTTTTTTTTTTTTCCTTGGAAATATGCAGGAGATTTGAATGCACATGGAAGTGGTCTTTTGAAAGTAGAATTCTGTCGTGATAATTGACAATACATGCTTTGTAACTATAATCCAGTTGACCAAAGGCACATGCTTTGTATATGTGCATAATAGCAGTAGTTTGCATTTGTTCAACAGTTATTAACTGAAATCACTCATGCTATTTCCCAGCATAAATGCATTTTGTATATTGTAATCAGAAAAAAAAAGTTTTCCTGCTTTGCTGTTTTGAAAGGCGTGACATAATGTATTTTGGGATATTTTTACAGGCATTACTTCTCTCCTTCCAGTGCGATGCGTTTTTTGAATGAGAACGATAGGAAAAAAAGAAGAAAAGAGCAAGCACTGTAGATAGTTAATGTGAGTAAATTTACAATATACGTATATTGGCTGCATTCTACATTATGCTGTACAATGAGTGGGGGAAAGGGTAAGTAATTGTGTAGAATTGTGCATTATATATATGAGAAATATTAAAAAGAAAGCAGAGTACTGTAGATCATACAGCCAACGCTGTCCTATAATAATTCGGTCACTGTCTGAGCTGTATAACAAAATATATATATATATGTATATATATATATATATATTTTTTTTTTTTTTTCTGTCACTTGTCCTTGGACACAAAGGAAGTGTACAATGTACTAATCACCAAATATACTTTGTAAATCTGCATGTGATGGGTGCTGCCCCATTATATTCACTCATTAAGACCATGTAAACATGACAATGAAATGATTTTTGTTCCAGTTTTAACGTTATTGAAACAATATTCAGTTTGTGAACCCAAGAAATGTGATTATGTCATGTACTACATGACTTGTGTAAAAATGCTGTGAAGTTATGATAGACATAAACTGTGCACAATTCTGATCAAATAGCATGATTCATTTGCAATAGTACATCTCTCTCTTTTTATTAATCTTCTGAAATGCTACCTTATTCTTTCTTTAAGTATACATTTCACTCCATTGAATTCATTTTTACTGCGTCCAAGACTATTTGCTTTGTGATTCTGAATGTGTTGATTTTATAGTTATGCACAGAATATTCTATACGAAGAGCAATAAAGTATATTCCGTCCTTGCGTGAAAAATGACTTATTGTCTGTGATTCTGCATGTCTGATTTACCCCTGTGTCGTTATGCATATTTGACTTTTCATGGTTTGTCATTATTTCATTTTTATATGCTCTTAAACTAAAGCTAGATTAAGATTTAAATCAAAGTTTGCTTGGAAAAACAAATGTGTTTTACCACTGGTTTAGAAATAGTATTACATAATATGGAATTTAATTCTATTTTGGAAGCCCAATCTGGAATAATCTTGAAGCATCAGGAGGATTGTACAGAAAAGAAAGAAGATGGAAAAAAAAAAAAAAAAAACCTGTCAAAACCTGTAATGGCGACTCGGATACTTCCCTTTTAGGAATGGGGGGGGGGGGGGGGAAGGGAGAAAAAGATCCCCTTATGTGATACCTCGTTTTCAAACATATTCACACTACTGTGTAAGGGGGTGTTGCAAGAAAGTCGAGTTACAATCAATTGCAAGTTTCTTGCAACACTCCCTAAGTTTGATTCTAAAAATAAGGGGCCGACATTAGTTGCGCTCACTAAAACTTGATATCAGGCCACCAAGATTTCAGATTTTCAGATATATATATGGATAGATAGATATAACTGTTGCTCCAGCTGCTTTAGAGAGACATTATATGCTCATAATTACTTTATGAGGGAGATAGATACAGGACCTTAGGGAGACAAGTTGTGTGTCAACGTTTTCAACTACAGTAATTTATATTAGATTCCATTGAATGGAATGCTTTACTGCTGATGTTGCTCAGGTTATATCATATATATATAAATATGAATATTCAATTTCAATTCAATTCAATGAAGGTTTATTGACAATAAAAAAGAACATGCAGCTCAGCTGAAATTGTTCATTTTACAATTAAAACAGAAATACAACATTGTACAAAATAAATATATGTATTTGTGAAATTGTCTATCGATATGTATCGAAATGACGGAAACACTGTACAAACGATATGAGGGAAACACTGTACAAACAGATAAAACATTGATGTTTCGACCCGGCCTCAAATCCCTGAATTTTGAACCAAGACCCTAAAATTCCCATGGAAATTATCAACAAACAGTACATGCATAAATATTTTCTTTTTCACTGATTAAAACCTTTGACCTCTTAACCCTCAATAAAAATGCATGTATTAAAATCATCAATAATGGAGTACGAATACTGAAAAATATTGCACATGTAAAGAAACAAATGATTGTAAAAATCAGTGAGTAACTGAACTGAGCAGGGAGTAATTAAATTTCTGAACAATAAAGTAATTGAGCTTAATTATCGATACGCATCATAAACACAATCGATTATGAATGTAAACAAACTCAAGGCGCCGTTATGGCACAACATGTGGTTCTCAAAACAAGTCTAAAGCACATCTCAAATATAAAACAATACTTCAACACAATTAACAAAACATTAAAAAACAGTGTATTTATCACAAAGGTATTGAGTGCTTCCCACCCCCCACCCACCAAGTCCAAATCAATGAACATCCAAGTTATTAAATAAAAAACAAGATATCTAAAAATCCAAAAAGTTTCAACTTACACCGAACCTATCACAAATCCATGCATCAAAACATAAAAGAGAGAAAAAAAATCAGCACCAAACAACAAACTTATAGCATTCAGCCTGACCCTTGACCCTTGACCTTTGACCCCACGCCCTCAAATATATATATATATATATATATATATATATATATATATATATATATATACATATACATAAAACAAATGCACACATCCACACATATAACCTCATCACATGATTTGGTAGGCTACACAGGCTGGTCTGCATTCAACTATCAACTGGCATTCAACTATCAGCCTGGGAATGCCAGAGGTACTGTACGTGTATATAATGACATTTAAGATAAGGATGATAATCATGTTACCTCTGGAAATTCCAGATTTTTTTTTTTTTTTTTTTTTTGGTCATTTATTCAATGGAATCAATCATATAATGGAAACAATTGGGTGTGCCATATTGTGTGCAAGAGAACTGGTGACTTAAACGTCAGCATGCTTTTACGACTGTGTGCTAGTCAGTTGCCATAGCGACTAGGATAAACCTAAACTCATCTTACCTGCCAGATACAGTCTCTTACATTATTATTTTCACCGTTTATTCTTTTTGATATACAATAATTTTTTGTAGATATTGCAAAAGCAAATGCACTGTAAAGGCGGCAGTTTTCAGCTCGAAGACGGCTAGAATGCACATATAATTATAACTGAATACAGGACTTAATTATTAATTAGTAGGCGACGGAAAATGTAGATCAAGAACCTAAGCTGCTCTGTTGGAACTTTTGGTGCTGGGCTTAGGTGCGTCACGTTTAGCATTCCTGGTGCTGTGCCCAAACGTGGTGCCATATCGGAATTTTTGACCTGGAAACGTAAAAACATAAGAAAGTAACAACACTCAGAACTAGTGATAATGATTTATCCATCTTGTCATGATGAAACTAACACATAGGATGGAAATTAACTTCAAAATTCAGAGTGCTTTCACCTCATTACAAGAAAGTCGTGTACCATTTCTTATTGCCGAGTGAAATCACATACATTGCTATTCTTACAACACAGGGCTCCAGGTTGGTGAAGAAGAAGAAGAAGAAGAAGAAGAAGAAGAAGAAGAAGAAGAAGAAGAAGAAGAAGAAGAAGAAGAAGAAGAAGAACAACAACAACAACAACAACAACAAAAAAACAACAAACAAACAAACAAACAAACAAACAAACCCAATGAAATTGCAAAAGAAATAATAACATTTACAATCACAAACCAACATCTACATAAACAGATGCCGGACAACTGAAGCTTGTGTGAAGAAAAACACACGGGGAAAAACAAAGTAAGAAGCAAACAAATCAATATCACCCTGTCTCACAAAACCCATTAAAAACACACAGGTTGATTTTCAAGTATGCCTTAATAGTATTCAAGGGTCAACTGAGCTGATTTTGTGTGTACGGTGGTTTCTAAAAGAGTATAAACTCTTTTCTATTTTTTGGTTTTGACATTGAAGCCATTCTAGACAAACAACACAAACATAACAAAAAGGGGGGAAAAGCACAACAGGGGCCCGTTGCATAAAACTTACCATTGAATTTCAACGGTAACTACCGTCAAAATTAGGCGTCACAGCCAATCAGCATCAAGGATTATAATATTTACCGCTAATTTGAAGACTTACCGCTAGAAAGGAGCGGTAAGTCCAACGGTAAGGGTTTTATGCAACAGGGCCCTGGAGTACAGAAATAGAGAGGGGAGCTGGTAGAGCAAAAGGAAAATGAAAAACGAAGAAAAAAAGTCAATATGAAATATAAAGCCAAAGGGCATAGTAAGATGGGGTCCATAGCAAAACTGGCCACAGAAACATGTGGCTTAATGTGCTCACCTGGTATGTGACCGGTGTAGTGTGGCACCAGGCCAGAGTCGACCGGATAGATGACGGGTAGCTGTCGCCCACACAGCTTTTTGATATCCTCCAAAATCTTTTCCCTCACCGGCGGTAGTTGGGCGGCGGGCGAAGCCTTGCACTCAACCCCCTTACCAGGGGCAGCTGCTGCAGCGTGAGAACGGAGTCTGGCCATTCGGGGGTTGGGATCGTCGGCGAAGGTGATGAGGGCGCGATTTGTGAGCATCGGGTAGCCCATCCCCGTCAATCCACGTGCATTAGGAACAAAGCCAGTGTAGCCTGCATTTTCATGGATGTTGTTAAGACAAAGACTGTCATTCTCAGCAGCATCAGAGATAAGTTTGAAATCACAAAGAAATTTAGCAACCTCTTCCCCCACCCCCACCCCCACGGCAAGTAGTTTTGATAACTTTATCCAGGGTAGCCTCTTCAGTGTCGCCACTGCTGTACAAGAGAGCCCTGCCACCATTATTACCTTTATTTCAATAGCGTTGCCAGGTACCCAGTTATCGAGAGGGACATGGTGGATACAAACATAAGTTGTCCAAGGACTTAAGCACTGGACGGGAATTGAACTCGGGTCCTTCGATTGGGAGTCGGGGATCGCATCCACTATGCCACAGCGCCCCACTTGGATACGGGATATGCCATAAAAAGGATGGTACTTCTGGGTGGTGTGGGAATATTCAAGCAGATTTGTAATTGCGACTCATCGAAATGTTTCTACAAAGTAACATGGGAATGATGTGTAACCGGCATACTCCACAACATATGTCGCTTTCTGTCATTCACACGTCACCACAGAAAAAGAATGCAAATTCAGAGTTTTACACAAGTTATATAATAGGCCTACATCTACAATTTTATCTGTTAACTCTGTCGGGCCCATCGCAGTCACTCCTCTATCATAATCATTTATCTTTATCATGCTTTTTAAATCGTAGTCTGTGATGTTAAGCTTCATGAAACAGACATAACGGACAAATCACCGTATAATTTGATAGTTCCTCGTACACACACGATATTAAAGTTGTAAACAATTTGTATGGATACGATCATTACTGGCGTTGGTACAGCCCAACATCAATTAACCACTTTCGACCTGGGTGCCTGCCCTCCCCAATCCACAACACCATGTTATTAAAAGTAAGGCAAACAGAGACAGAGAGAGAGTAAAAACCACGACTAGACAATTCAAAACAAAAAAATTATACGGCATGGTGGTGTAGACGGAGACTCATTCAATATGTAATCCGATTCATTTTGCGATCATTGTGATCATTGTATATAGCGCCTATAGAGATACTTAAAGAAAATCTCTCTGGTAGCGCCAGAGATCTTGTCTGGCGAACTTTCGCCCACTTAAAGTCCAAAAGTGAAACCGATGTTTTGGTCCCGACTCTATAGTACGTAAGTACTGATATCGCGCCCCGAATGTCCAAGGAGTTCAAGCATGAACGCGCAAAATAACAAACATGATCTAGAAAGAAGGAAGTCGGAAACGAGTGGCTAAGGAGACATGAGGAATCGATCGGTCACGTGTATCATGTCACATGCAACTTTCATTTTCGCAAGAAGTTGGCCCCGAACTTGGTTAAAAGCCAATATATATATATATACAGTGTACATCCGATTGGAAGCAAATACGATGTCCACAAAAGGTCACACGAGGACATAAAAAGGGGTGGTATAGTTTTGGTTCAGATGGTGCCCATTTTAAGAGGACCACTTTGTTTTCCCATGTTTTTGGATATCTCAGCCATTTCAAAACCGATTTTCATCAAATTTTAATTCATCTTAAAATGTTTTATTCATATCACTCATGTATGCACGTTAATATTATAAGCGGTCTCTAATCATCTTGAACAAAATCGATATCATTCCTTAAACCATAATTTATAGACAGTTACTATATGTATTACAAAATAACCCTTCGCAAGATCTTCGTGCTAACATTTTTTCTTTATTTTCCTTTCCTAAAAACCCGCATGTCGTTACTCTCTCTCTAAAACTGAAGGCAACGATCTTGTCTACAATGTGTCACTGTACTCACTGACAATTCAATTCAAAATGATTTTATTTCCATATAAAGTAATACAAAGTAATATACATAACGCTTACATGAATACATAACACCAAAAGGAACTTTCAATCACGTAATTTTCAACAAAACATGAATACAAGTATCATAATGATATCAACGCTGGTTTGGATAAATAAACAAGTAAGCAATACAATCTTAATTTATAACTTTACATGGAAAAGAGGAATTCACAAGAAAAGCATAGCTTGTAAAATGTGTGAATTACTCTATCAGTCGTGATTGGCATTGACAATCGTGATTGCATTGACATACTTTCTTATAAAATTACCTGACATGAAAAACTTCTGCGGGTTTGAATCACTCATGTAGTACGGGGAGAGCGAGTGCTCCGTCTTCTTCTTGGACGTGAAATTGAAGCGACCGCTCTTTGCTCCGGGTACCTTGCTGAGAGGAGAGGTTCGAGTGGGTTTGAACGACACTCCCTGAAAGAAGAATAACGAAAGACAATCAACTTTATTATACATTTGGTTGCATCCACTGTCATGTGTTGAAAACCCTTTATTCAGTAATCTCTTCTGACTTCGTTATTAATAATCGTTATCGGCAAAAATAATTTTTTGCCTTCGTCGTTGTCACAATCATCATCTTCGTCATTTTTGCCAACATCAATATCATGCTCATCAAAATATCCACCATCACTGCTAATAAACTCGTCGTCGTCGCAGTACTCACCGTGTAACTTTCCACCTCATTCACCATACAATACGATGTAACCAACCTTTCTCTTTTCAAAAATAATACGCCAGTTCGGATGTGGGGAAAACAATCACACACACACACACACACACACACACACACGCACACACACACACAAACACACGCAAAGACTTTGTAATGAAATAAACAATGAAAATATTATGTTGCGCTTCAAATATCAATCGAATGGTTGAGATTTCTGTAAGTGCAACATTGATACGTCATCACAATTTATCGTCCGGCAAAAGACTGTGCTAAATGGCATTCAGCATTTTGCTCATTGCTTTGCGTCCGTCATCCAGTGAAGATTAGTCCTCTTTCTATAGTCATGTCTCCCTTTTTTTTTTTTTTTTTTTTTTTGCTTTTAACATCTTTCTCTCTCTCTCTCCCTTCTTCCTTCGCATGATTTAATGACATCAGCGATAACTATCTAATTTATCAGTATCACTGTAATATTGTGCGAGATGATGGTGATAGTAATACTTTTCTTATCATTATCATCATTTTTTTTTTATTACATGCATTATAGCTTTGCTTTAATCATCATTAACATAAGGTGTGGTGTCACCTCTGGAGATTTTGAGGCGTCCAGTTTTCCCGCCTGAATGCACTGGATGGTCTTCATGTCGTCTTTCTTCTTCCTCTCCACCTGCTGGTCGCTTTCAAAGTTGGACACGGCGTCGTGACAGATCACCGCGTAGCGATTACCGTAGAAGTGTTGCGATTTCGGTATGTATCCTGCGATGAGTACAGTAAATGGTGTTGGTTATATAGGGCGGTAGCATCATTGTAACAACGGAAAATAATGGAGCATGCAGCGTGGCTGCTGTGCTTAAAGGGAATGTACAGTACTGGTTGAGGTGAGGGATTCATGTTTTGAACATTTCTAAGTGAGATAATGAGAAACCTGTTATGAAATTTGAAAGAGCATGTAATTTTAACTCTTTATGTGCCATGGTGAAAACCCACTGTGTGCCATGTTATTCTGAGACACGAAGGTAGTCATGCTTTGAGAAAGAATTCTGTTTTTCTAATTTGTATAACCTCTACAAATTTCTGTTAAGATGGGCATTATAGTAGGCAAAGTTAAAGAGGAATACCAAACTTTGTTTCGATATGAATTTTATGACGAATCTATTTTCAATTTCTCTTTCGAATGACCAGTTGCTACATTACTGTATAGGCATGACTTTTGCACATAAAACCGTGACAGAAATTTAGAATGTACGAGCAAATCTAGTTGGGAACACCGCTTGATAGTCAATCACCATGTAAAATGCAAGCCGTATATAGGAGGAACATAAGCACGAAAAACGCTTTCATTGTGCCACGGGATTAGCAGTGATTAGCGATTTATCGATCGGTTTTGGCGGCTTTGTTTGTTGAGCAGAATATGCGAAGTTGGCACGCCGTCGACTGAGCCGGACGTGCGAACGTGGCACATAAAGAGTTAAGAAGGATTCAACATGTATTTGATGAAAATTGGTTTTGAATTGGCTGAGATATCAAAAAAGTGATAATAATAAAAGGCGACAGGCCACAACTTTATTAGGATCTCTTTGTTTCACCTTGTTTTTGGATATCTCAGCCATTTCAAAACCGATTTTCATCAAATAAACTTTTGATACCCTTTAAGAATTGCATGCTCTTTGACATCTCATAGAGTGGTTTCTGAATATCTCGCAAAACGTTAAAAGCTAAATCCTCACCTCGACCAGAACTGTACACACCCTTTAAGACATATGCTATCAGGGTTTACACGGTTCACGGATTACGTAATTTGGAGATGCCCACTAAAGGCATTATTTACCATTTGCAGAATGAAACAAAACTCCAGTTTACATGGTTTAGTGCTTCAAAATAGTTCTAAAATGTGAGTTAGGGACAGAAACCACCAATGTAAAAACGTTAATCAGTGCAATAAATGTTAGGTACTCCTATATGTACAAAATGTGAACAATAGTTATAATAAAAATGTTTCTATACTTAAATGTCTACAGGTATGGTTTATTGACATGATTGAAAAAAACAGTGGTATCTCCCTATATTTCAGGCTTTACTGCAAAATGTTATCATGGCAGGATGTTTTGTGATACAACTGACCTACACTAGCATCACATATGATATCTGGAACATTTTTTTTTTTTTTTTTTGATTACTGCTTCCAACGGTATACAGTACCTTTAAATACACTTTAAAAAAAATCAATTCAAATTATTATTATATTTCCTACAGTAATACAAGACAATAACCATAACGCTTACATGAATAAAAAAAAAAAAAAAAAAAACTCTGTATCTACTGAGCTCTTCCTGTTGAGAAATTAACCATACCACAACTCTGCCTATACATATGCAGACATGGAAAACGAACATTGTGAATTTCGCTCTTACACTTTACAAACAATAAACCTACACCAAACAGTACTGGTCAATATTATCCCTATATTTGCATTGCTCCTCTTAACGTAGCGAGAAGTGATCCAGTCGATGTGATGATTACATCAAGACGTGACACTACGAAAGTAAAATGTATACTATTTACACATCATTTAAAGACATTATTTACCATTGGAAGATGAAACAAAAACCCATCTTTAGTGCTTCAAAATAATTCTAAAATGTGAGTCAGGGATAGAAACAACAAAATTAATAATGTAAAATGCTTGTCAGTACAATCAATGTTAAACATTGTTAAATAAAATGTGAACAATAGAACAAATAGCATAAATCGTCGACAGTTATGCTATTCATTGAGAAAAATAGTGATACAGTATCTCCTTAAAGGCTTTATAGCGATTTCTTTTTTTAATATTTGGTACTACATGTATGTTCTGTGATTCAACTGTCCTACACATATGCCTCGGCATAATGTGATAACTCGAACATTCTTTTTTTTTCTAATCACTGCTTTCAATGTCAACAATATACCTTTACAGCTGTCATGCGCGATCCCACAGACAACCAAAATAAGTCATCCTTATTTTATATCTGTTAGAGTCCATTTCTCTCTCTCTCTCTCTCTCTTAATTCCTGTAATGTTAAAGAAAATCATCTATTAGAACGACAGCAGCAACAACATAACAAGTCTTAAGATTCATTCAGCTGAGACTTTACCTACTTAATGTGATACCAGAACAGGGTAGTGAACAGAAAAAAAAAAATGTTTGCGAGAATTCCATCGGTGCACCCCTGGAGAAACATTAGTATAGCAAGACAGACAGACAGACAGACAGACAGCGTGCGTCACGCAACATATATAGCTTACATACTGACCTGTGTACCCTGGGACCATCTGTTCGGTGAATTTCTGGTCCCCGAAGCTGGCTTTCCGACTTTGAAGCAGCGCCGGGCGCCCAGCAGATATCTCACGATCTGGCAGCAATAAATTTGAGAAAGGAAAGAATGGAACAAAGATATATATATCATAACAGGTAAACATACCTCCCAAGTATCCACCACAACAGAGAATAGAGGAACAGGTATTAACAGAAACAGGGAAGTAGAAGACCCGAAGTGATTAAACGTCCATCAGTAAGCATGTTGCTTGCGTTGAAATGAACTCCATCACCAGCATCCCATTGTGTTGTTCAAATCATTGTTGATTCAGTTGATTACCGCCCATAATTGACAGTTCTTCATAAACATTTCATGTCTAAAAAGATTTAACAAACGATCGCATTTATTTTGTTTTCGATTCATTTTGCTTCCTTATTTTTTCCCCCGGCTCTATTTATTCTGATCTTGCTATACGATTTTGTCTGAATGGTCATGTATTTCTCGCTTCCCGTCCTCTTCTCATTCTTTACTATCTATTCTTCACCTTCATTCACACTCTCCTCTTCTTTTCCCTTCTTTTCCTGTTTCTTCGACTTACTAGGCTTCTTTCTTCTGCCGATTTTGTATCTTATTCTCCATCCTTTCACACTTTCATCCTATACTCCCCTTTCGTTAATAAATATATCTACTGATTGAAATAAATGAAGTTCAGTAGCGAAAAGTCTGACCACGCGAAGGCTGACAATACCTACTCTTCACTGACATTAATATACAATGTAACTTTCATTTCAAGTCCGTTTTGGTCATGCTTTTCTCATAATTGAATTACAGTGTTTTGGGCATACAGGACAGCACCATTCCTATAAATGACGAATATCCTTCCGCCTTGTGGCTGCTATACAGGTAAACGGTCTTGGGCTCACCTGGGTAATCGGGTTTCGGGGGTTTGAGATCAGCGAGAAGAGTGCGGTCGGACTTCGGGACCTTGGGGTCAGTGAGAAGCCGAGTGGTGGTACGGCCAAACGTTTCGCCAATCTGGAACTTGAATTGGGGGCAAAATCCACAATACCTGTAAAAAAAAAAAGAAAAAAGGAGGAGACGAATTGAATAAAACCAAACCTTAACAAAGTGGAAAAAAGATAGGGGAATACAATTATATCAGCCCTTCATTAACATTGGATTCTCAAAACAAAAAGAATAATGCCTCCGGCGACACTTCGTGGCGGAGGCATAAAAAAGGGAGAATAACTTGTCTGTTGCCGTCTTCAACAAGAATCTTTACGGCACTTTTGGACTCTTCGATGTAAACAGGATCGATATCATTATTATTCATTATCCTAGTTTACATCTGCCGCGTTATGCCTTCATTCGCATTGGATTTTTGTATGGAGGCTATAATGTATATTGAAAAGAATGTCACGAGAAGGAAAAAAAGAAAGAAAGACGAGACTATTCCTCACCCTGGCGTATGGTAGGGCTCGGGATTGGTCAGAACACTCTTCTCTTGTTTCACGGCTGCCATATTTCTTCTTCCTTGTAAAACTTGGTCCGTTTCCTGCAGTCGAGTCCTGCCTTTTCTTAATTTTAGTGCTCTACTCGCGTAACTTGCAATGTCTGCACTTTTATCAGCAGTAATTTCAGATGTAATGATTACAAAGAGTACTCAGTAAACAAGCAACGCGGTGCGCGCGCATTCTTATTGGTGACGTCACTAAGGACTGGGCAGATATTATTCAAGACAGGTTGACTGTCCCGCAAAATCTTGAAAAACGTCAAAATGAATTGCGCGTATCAATTGTTACGTCATAGAACCAATACAAGCTGCAGCAGAATGATGCTGCGTCGACATGCAAGTGCGATACTATACACTGTACTGCGGGAATATAAATCAAAGGCAATACAGTACGGTAGTTTGGAGAGGGAAAGAACATGTAGAGTAATTCAAGAAGAGAGAGGCAGCTGTATAGCCGTGATAACATGTATTTCACCGCGTATAATATTTCTGTTTATGATATGGAAAATACAACTTAAACTATTATTGTAAAAAAAAAAATAATGGAGTCCTCTCATGACCTCTTAAATAAGGTACTGTGATACACACTGCCATACTCACATAGTTTTCTGTTCTCTAGAAACAGCGACCGTCTCGGATAGACGCACTTTAAACAGAACGGTAGAACGAATATTGAGTACAGCCACTCTTTTTTATTGCTTGAGTATTTTCAGCAAATACAGTAGGAACTGATGTAGACAGTTTTGTTCTATATACTGTAGGTCATCACATAAAGTCAATGCCATGTCATTATGTATACGAATACTGCGTTACGTTATTCATATAGGTAGCGCTTTTACAAACAAACAAACAAACAAACAAACAAACAAACAAACAAACACATAATTCCTCGAATACAATGCAGTTCATTTTTGTTACACTGACTGAGGTAATTTGCGAGTGAGATAACTGCCTGGCGCAAAAAAAGAGAAAAAAATATCCATACATTAATATGAAACAAAAACAACCGAGACTGCTCAAACGTTAAAGGACAGTGGAAATTATTATTGTCTCCTGAATGCCCCGTACAATATAATGCCTTCAAGCCAGACTACTGCTATATCTCCTTCCAAAGAAAACATAGGGAAAAAAATGGTATATTGATATAGGACACTAAAGTGCACGACATGAAGGACAGTACTAAAGTGTTCCTTTAATCTAAAAAAAAAAAAAATCTGCAAATTACAATATTTCCTTGAGCTCTAAACCCCTTGCTGGCAAAGTTTACACACTGATATATCATTTACTTGTGTCCTGTAAAACCCGCTACTCGTGCACTGCATTACAATGTTACTACAAGATGGACTAACGATGATATCACTGAGCTCTCATTTTCGCGTGACAAATTAGTATAGCATTATACATTTTTCAGGGAAACGAACAAAAAAAAAAAAAAAAAAAAAAAAAACCGCACGCCACCAAGCGGGCTATGTCAGAAGAGCAATGATGATCTTGACATGAATAACTTATGCCCCAGTTTGTAGAACTAGTTCGATCACTAGAGTATAGGCACCAGAAATACCCGTTCCGAATGACCAACCGCTGCGTGTAACTACAAAAAAAAAAAAAAAAAAAAAAAAAAAAAATATTACCACCTAGTTATCGCTGCATCGTCAGTGAGCCTGAACATGATTTCGTTATCTCCTCAAGCACAAATTGATAGCCTGTGATAATGTGCTATGGCATAATTTTTACTGTATTTTATCATAACTACATGGAGTGTTTACTTTATTATACACTAAATTATCATATGCACCGTATACCAAATCAATCAACATAATAATGTCCTTAAACATGAACAACTTGGTGAGTTTTCATTATCATCTGCCTATACTTTGTATCTTTCACATTTGGCAATCTTGTACATGTATGATTTCTTCCGAACATATCGCTAGTCCAAACCAGAAACAGTTGGTTTTTCAAAGAGTTTGTGTATCACACAAGCTCCACTTTATAAAGTGTAGAAAGTGGTATGAATGCCACGCACGTTTCCTTCTTCCCCACCCCCCCCCCCCCCCCCCCGTGAATTCACACTTTCCTAGCGCGCAAGATTTTTTCTTAATTCCCTACAAAGCCGCTAGAAAAAAAAAAGAAAAAAATAGAGACATACGCCGAATCACTATAGTTGACCTTGCACTTGGAGACTACTGAAGCGAGAATTCATATCTCCCATGGAGTTGAGCCAACGCGCCCTATGATAAGTTTCGTTCAGACAAAATGGACCCAAACTAAATACTGAAATTGCTCTTCATGACTAGTATTTAATTAGACGACAGGACGAATAATAACTGATGAGCACTTACTGGAAATAATGCCCTTACTTTCTGTCCCATATTTGTGAATAATCTTATCCATATCATCACAAGCATATGGGCCATAGCAACGTCCTATATAATCTCTACCTTTAATACGGGTCATCAGGTCAACCGCTACAGATTCTTACGAATTCTGAATCTCCGAATGCTGATCACTATGCCTTTTACGTACCTTCTAGTTAACCATAAGGCCAAGGGAAAACTAGAAAAGAGTAAGAATCCATAATCTCGTAGGCAGCATTATTCATCTACGCACTATAACAACGCATGGATTTACTGCTTTCAATTTTACGTTAAAAGCCTCCAGACACCGTTAATGCGCCTCTCAAAAAAAAAAAAAAAATAAAAAAAAAATAAAAAGAAGTCTATTTCCTTCTCTTCGAGCGAGGCAAGATTTCTGCAGTGCACGCACCATGAAAGGACGGGCAGGGGTCTTAGGTCATGAGGTTGTGACTTGACGAACAGGCAAAACGCGTTTCACTTCTTTTTTTTTTTTCACAGTACAAACTACTCGTTTCCACGCATATAAGGGTATCAACCTGCGAAGGGAATTATGGGCGAAAAAGTGGCGCAATCAACACATGGCAGTACTGGGTACGAAACATCGATGATCAATCGGTGTAAGTAAGATTTTTCTTGAGGGGTTCACAATCTACAAGCCTGCTTTTTAGTGGACCTCTCAGTTCTTTTTTTTTCCCCCAACTGAAACATAACCTTGTATTTTTTTTTTTGCGTATACATGCATATATGTGTAACTTTATTATTGTAGCATTTGATATCATTTGCAAGATGTATGTATACGATTATGATATGATTCCTAATTTATACTGTGTTATGTTCTGTTGGAAAAAGGAGAAGAATGAAATAAAATGAAATGAAATGAAATGAAATGGAATTCTAATATCATTCTTACACACCCAATAATAGCCAAGGAAAAAAACTAGACAAGAATTGGAAAATCCATAATCTCGTAGGCAACAGATTCATCGATGCGCTATACAACAATGCACGGATTTTGCTGTTTTCAAGTTTTACACCCAACAAACAAATGACAGGATAACATCGCAGCTTATAAACTCTTCGTATTTTAAAATACAAGACTTGCGATTCGCGTCCTTGTCACAAGTTTGTGTGTTGTTCTCACTCATTCAAGGCATCGTATCGAGTTATTTCTTGATAAGAAAACAACCAAAAGAGAAATTCTGGCAGAATAATAATTCTACACGGCTAGCGGATGTAAGGAGCCGGGCTAACAGTCCGATCTGCCTCGATAAAAAAGAAAGAAAACAATGTTTACTCCAGGCCCAATTTCCATGTATGTTTCCTTGTTTGTTGTTTCTCTTTAATACGGAAGTCACTTGAGATATTGAAATAATAAGCACCACTTCCGAGTGCGACTTCTTGGCGACACAGCGCGAACTAATGTCGGTGACTGTCCCCTCGCCTTAATTCACATGAATCGTGTGAATTACACACGAGTTTGGTTTCCAGACTCTAGCTCGTCCACCCGTTCCTTTCTCTTTCGACATCGTGAGATGACGGAAAGGAGCAGGTTGGTGGCGGCGCCGAAGAGAAGGACGTCGGCAGAAAAGAAAAACGACATCGAGTAGCTACCAGTGACATCAGCCAGCCAACCTGTCGTTAAAAAAAAAGAAAGAAAGAAGAGAAACAAAACAATGCTGCATTTAAGTCAAGCCATCAACATATTGCTTATCCGGACCACTAGTCGATAGTGTCATGATCATTATCTGATATTCAAATCACCCATATATCTTGCGCGCAAGAGATTAATAGCTATTATACTTGGGGAAAAAAGAAACACATTTTCAAGCACCATGCCTCTTTACCTACTCTATACACTCCTGATCAAAAAAACAATGTAGAAAGTACACATATTCTTTTGGTTTTTAAAAAACAAACAAACAAACAAATATAAATTGTCAAGGTCTTACCATGAGAGAAGCTCGTCTATAGGCATCAATCTAAGAACTTAGGATCCTTTGCATGAAATATGTAACGCCCTATAGGAAATTGTCGTGCATCACAAGATACCATTTGCCCTTATTAATTTTGTTGTTGCTGTTTTATGACTTCACAATTACGCAAACAATGAAATGAATCTCACAATCAACTTGAGATTATTAATTAAAAGACAAACAGGAATTTGATTTGATAGTGATTGAAGTGGCGAGGACAACCCTTGGCGAGGCCATTCATCATTAAACAGCAAAGACTTGATCAAAACTGGCAAAACATCCGTTTCAAATAGGATGTAGACATTGACCACTTCGATAACATCATTCACGTGTCATTGCAACAAGGAGTCCCGTGATATGCCTCACAGGTGTTAGGCAATATATTTGTATTCTACTTTCTACACACATTCCCACAGTTCTCTCCACGGGTGACATAGGGAAAGCTGGTTCAAGTTCCATTCCACTCACTGAACACATCAGTTTATGCCTGTAGTTCCTTTCACATGAACTGCGAACACATTTACAGGCAGAACAAACTTATGTAGCAACACCCTCCTCAAGTACAATTTGGAACATATATTATTGGCACATTCCCGAACGGTGAGGGAGAGAAAGAGAGAGAGAGAGAAAGAGAGGGGGGGGGGGGGGGGTCAGAGAGCGAGAGAGGGAGAAAGATGATATTTATCCTTCGCACTTGCTCTTTCTTCGCAAAGTGGAATAGAATATACCTTCTGGAAATAATTTCCTCAACCTGAAATAAGAGAACCATTAACGGGATGGTGTAGTTTTGGTTGAGGCGGGGGATTCAGATTTTAACTTTTTGCGAGATAATGAGAAACTACTCATGAAATATTAAAGAGTATACGATTCTAAGAGGTATTCAAAGTTTTATTTGATGGAAATCGGCTTTGAAAAGGCTGAGATATCCAAAAACAAAGTAAAACAGATTGGTCCTCATAATAAAAAGGTGACTCCCAGCCTTTAATATAAGGACCTCTTTGTTTTTGGATATTTCAAAATTTGAAAACCAATTTTCACCAAATAAACTTTGAATTCCTCTTAGAATTGAATGGTCTTTCATATTTCATTATCTCACACAAAAAAAAAAAAACTTGGAACTTTGAAGTCCCAAAATTACACCATCCCTTTAATGGTACAGAGTTCCCGTTTACGTTGTGGGGTGGGGTGGGAACTGTTTGATTAATATGTGATATAGAGTTTGCCTTATTTCAAATATGCTTTTAAGATGAACGATATTTCATTATATTAATTATATCTCAATGGCACATTACTATGTAACATGAAGTTTTTCCCCTTAGCTTATAAAGCACATCTACCATGGTCACCCGAAGTCATAGACAGCTATCGTCATGGTAACAACGAGGTAGGAATTCGAGTATTTAAACACACCCGTTTCGATAGCGGTGTAAGTTTTAGATTTCTTATGTTATCTATTCAGTTACAAGATGTTAAAATATAAAGTATGCCATAAGATTATCTCACCTGACAGAACTGCACCAACCGTCATCCCTACTCCTGTCGTCATGACAACGATTCGGACAGCATCCGAGATGAAGGCCGGAGACACGACCTTCTTGGCCTGAACGATACGAAGAACGATGCTGGCGCCGATGCCAATCCCCGCGAAGAAGATGGTGACTGCGGCTTGCGCAAATACGTCAATGACAAAAGGCATGGCGAAGAGCGGCAAAGTCGTTAATATGTTCACGACCATCATGAACATGTGTGGTCCTACAATTAATGTAAAAAACCCAGTGAGAATAAAAAAAGATAATAGCATATACATGCATGATGATGTTGAAATGTACTGTACTGTATACATAATATATCTATACATATTTGTTTGAACGTCAGTCGGAGGAAAGCGCAAGTGATTTTCGTTTTCTTTTTCTTTGTTGAGAAGTGTGAGCCGGTCAACGGCAGATTCAGGAGGCGACCACAACAACATTCATCTATTACGCAAATGTTTTGATCGATATCATCATTTTAATTCTTATTAGAAGATTTGTAAACTTGGAAAAATGAGAATTTGTTTTGTGTAATGTATCCGACTTTCGCAAAAGTTCTGACGTATTCATGTTGGAGTGTATCCTATCAAAATCGACTTGAAGACGAAGTATCAAGTTGACTGTCTTCAGTAACCTGCAATACAAGGAAAAAAAAAACAAACAGTATAAATTGGGTCTTTAGGAGATCGAAGCACTAGTAGTAGTACCTATAATGCCCTTGTCGACGGCTGCACCCACGACGATGCGTCCGACGGTGCCGCCCACACCAAGGACGGACAGGAGCGTGGCAGCTTTGCTGTGCGTCATCCCGCAATCGATTGCCATGGCCATGACGTGTGCGACGACGGGGAACGTACCGATCATGACCACGATCGAAGACAGGTTCTGCAAAATGGCGAGTGGTTCGTTCCAGAACAGCGTGATTCCAAGCATGTCGGCGACCAGCTCTCCCACCCTCTTCACACCATGGTTTCTTTCTGTAGAACGAGTTCTGCGAGCACGCTCATCACTCATTTTTGCGCTGGGCATCGATACAGCATTTGACAACGAGGTGCATTGGTCCGACGTCGGCATCATGCCCTTACCTTCTTCCTCGGAGACCTCTAAGGAGCCGGGACGCACATTCTGAGAACGATCGACATATAGGGGGATTGGGGGAGACAGGGAATTTGAGTCACTTGGTAGTTCTACACCATGTCGGGGTTTAGTCCTAAGGTGCCTCGTTGATCCTCGCTCTGATCCACTCGGGGCTTCCTCTACAGCATCGAATCTGTGATCCAACCTTTCCTTTCTCTGAATGACAGGCGTGCCCACCGGTGTTGACAGCCTGCATATTACGTTGACGTCCACGACGTCGACATATTCTTCAGCGTCCTCTTCGTAACTCTTGTTGCTTTCGCCCGATATCTTCGGGCGACGGCGAACTGGTAATGGGCGAAAGAGACACGATGCCGCCATGCTGTTGGCCACGAGGGCGCTGTTGATTAGTAGCGCCCCGCGCCATCCGTACGAAGCCACAAGAAAACGAGTCAAAGGCGGTATTCCAATCTGGCTTATGCTAGTCCCGAGGAACATAATGCTATTAGCGATACCAAAACGCCTGTTGAAATATATGGCCACCATATTTATCGATGAGATGTAACAGAATCCCACCCCAAGACCTGTGTAAAAGAAGGAAGTAGTAGGAGGAAAATGAAGAAAAGAAGTAGAAGTAGGAAAATGAAGAAAAGAAAAACGAAGAAAAGAAAAATGAAGAAAAGAAAAATGATCCTGAATGAAACAGGTGACAAAATTGAAGGCAAAAAAATGAAATATTACACAATTACTTCTACGACATCAATACCGTTTACGACAATAAGAGTACCTTGGTGTGTTAGAAACAAAAACCTTAAAAAAAAAAAAAAAACGATGAAAACACAAATAACCTTTCTACATGTCGGAATATTCACGACGTTATTACTTTTAAATCGCTTCATGAATTTGAGGTGGGCACGTGCCATTGGAAAACAACAAACATAATTATCAAGTTTAAAGAGTAGACATGGTTCTGAAATTAATTTAAGACATCGTCCAAGCTTTTACCTGACACGACCCCAATGGCCAGGGCAATATGGGAAGGCTTGGTAGCGAAGGCACCGGCCAGGCATCCGGACGAAGCGAGGACTGCCCCGATGAAGGCCGTGGCCCGAACCCCAATCTTGGACCACGCGAAACCAGTTACGAAACCTGTGAGAGTGACGAGATCGAGAAATGACTGTCCGAAAGTATCGAATGTTTTTGCCCCTCACGTTTGCCCCAATTTGTTGCTCATGGGCGTATCGAAGTCATTACCATATTAATTATTACGTCATCATTTAGTTGATGAATCAGCAGCCACCCCTCCTCTGTTTATATCTGAAGGACGCTTTTGCTTTTACATTGTCTTTGCTCAAAATCATGGGTTAAAATATGTTTGATAAAGATGCACGGCCTTGAAACTGAAGAAGCCATGTGGTATCACGAGAGTGTGCTACTGTGTGTGCGTGTGTTTGAACAGCGGATCTGCGTATCTGATGCGTTGTATTAAAGTAATAAATAACACTCATTGCACTCTTTTTATTCATAGTAATATGGGATATTTCATTAATTTGCACAATGGTGTCAGCCAGATATGATAGGGATATTCAATTCAATTCAATTCAATTCATTCATAGTTTATTTCCAATCCATCAACGAGAATCAAGAAAAAAACATAGTACAAATTACCAATCAACGAAAATCAAAACATAGTACAAAGTATACATGTCATGAAATGATATTGTTCAAACATTTGCAAAAGATTCATGTAGTATCCGAGATAAATTATATAACAACATATGTTTGAGGAACAATACATATATACTTCGTGGACGTGCGGAAAATAGATTCGATTGTGGAAAATAGTGATCCACTAAAAAGCAAAGCTTGTGGGACGTGGATCGCTAGATAAGTAATGAGTAAATAATAATGGTATATTATATACAAATGCATCACATATAATTCATACAGATAGAGACGTACAACTAAAATGTCATATCAAGTTGTGTAGGAAATTATCATCATTTGTGTGTGTGTGTGTGTGTGTGTGTGTGTGTGTGTGTGTGTGTGTGTGTGTGTGTGTTAATCTATTGGCGACTGACATTACACAACCTCACTTTCCTATATACGATTTGATTTTTCGTATTTGATTTAAGGAGTCTGGCGGTATAGCGTGGGACCCAAAGCAAACTCTAGAACTTGCTCAGCGGCAGCTGTCCCTGTTCTGCTCTCTGTGACCCTGACCCACGTCATTCAAAATGGCATAATCATTCCCCTGGCAATCACAAGCAAGTTGCTCGGTAACACGAGCGCCAACATGAAGACGGTACACGGTCACACCAGGGAGGTGGGAAGAGGAAAGATGTGGAGTTGACGCCTTTGCACATGCTGGGACAAGGGGGGGGGGGGGGGTTGGAGTAGGACTCTCCCGTATTTTACTTTTCCGTGTAAAAGGTACAACAGTAACTTGCAATACTCCCTATAACTTAAAGGGACTGTACAGTACTGGTTGCGGTGGGGATTCATGTTTTGAACATTCCTGAGTGAGATAATGAGAAACCTCTTATGAAATATGAAGTGAGCATATAATTTTAAGAAGGATTCAACGTTTATTTGATGAAAATTGGTTTTCAAATGGCCGAAATATCCAAAAAAGTGATGATAATAATAAAAGACTACAGGCCACGCCTTTTATTAGGAACTCTTTGTTTCACCTTGTTTTTGGATATCTCAGTCATTTCAAAACCGATTTTCATCAAATAAACTTTTGATACCCCTCAGAATTGCATGCTCTTTGTCATTTCATAGAGTGGTTTCTGAATTTCTCCCAAAACGTTAAAAGCTAAATCCTCACCTCGACCAGAACTGTATACACCCTTTAAACCACGTATGTATGTAACGTCCTGTGCGTTTGTACGCATGTTATTCAATTTTACTCAGTTTAATTCAAATTAATTTCTAATTCAAATCAATTCAATTCAATTCAATATCGTCCAATAAAAAAAACATTATAGGAAATCCAATTTAATTATTAATTAGATAAAATTATTTGAACAGTTGTTTCAGGATATCAGTTGTGATTAGAATGAATCATAAATTAGAACAAATTGAAAATATTGGTCGTTGTCCATCAATAGGATAACTCGCATTTCCAATACCCATTCCTGATACCCTATGAAATATACTGCAATACTGGGACTGAGGCTTCATGAATACCTCTCTGGTATGTCGGTCAGGTCTTGGACAGATATTTTGTTGTCGGGAATGACCGTTCTTGTAAAATATGCATTAAGTTTCGTAAGTGAAAAAAGTGTTCACCATAAAAGACTCTTGGACTATAAAAAAAAAAAAAAAAACGTATACAAACCATGGAGAACTCGCTTTATTTTCTTTTGAGGACTGTTGAGACATTGCCAAGAAAACCTGAAAACCAATAATTATGAACGTTTTCCCTGATTTCTGTGAACTGTTCACCGAAACTCCATTGTTTGTTCCGTTTTTTATTGCAGACACAGACTCTCTCGAATATCGCTTTACGGGGTACCAAGGTTCTCCACTCGCGATTTCTATACCTCACTCTCTCCTCTCCCGTCTTTCTTTTCCCCCCTCCTTTTTTTTTTTTTTTTTTTTTACCTTCAAGGACAAATATCCCAGACTATACCTGCAAATAAATCCGAGACCTTTAATCATGAGAAAGCTTTGCAATTTTAACATGATTATTATTTTGTCCATATCTGGCAGAATGGCAGATTCACTTGACGACATCCACATGTCTTTCATGACACTGAGTCAAAATGATTACTCTGTCTTAGCTGAGGCCCAAAGTACACGTCATCTATTACTATCATTATCATTCACGTATTACGCTTGAGATGACGCTTTCTGGGCTTTTGCTTTTCAATGGGCTTCGTTACATACATAATATCCAAAAACAGAAATACGTTGTTGATATCGGAATTCGAATTATCACTGTTGACACACCGGGGGTTATAAGGGCCGGTTAGACTGATACAATTGGTATGTTGAATCACGAGGCCCGAGAGAAATACTTGTGACGTTGTCATGACAACAGGTTGAGAATCATTTCTCGTCCTGCCGAACAGGTGGGTTCTCGAAAATATTGCTCGCGGTGACAGACTGAGGTTGAAAGAGATGGAAGTAGAAGGGAATAGTACCGAAACATATTTCAGCATAGATAGGGAGTTCATTTAAAGCTTTAGCTTTAGCATCGTTTTAAAGGGGCCCTGAAATCCAAATGCATGTTAATTAGTGTTGATTTATGATACCCTCAACATCACTTTTGTGGTAAAACAAATATCTAGAAACATTCAATATATTTTTAACGATTTTTTCTTCTATTTTTCTTCAGATTACTTGGGAACGCCCACAAAAAATTCTTCCAAACCAATCAATATTAACATTCTTGAGATGACATCATCTGTCAATCATTGCTTAAGTACTGAAATGTTTAACAAAAGACATTGGAATGCACCTTCCTTTCGACTCAGCATAACTTGCATGTTTCTATCATATTCATGTGACTAACAAAAGACATGGCGATGACAGCAAAGAAGTTCTTAGTACATTCAATGCAAGAAAATGAAATGGATGCTTTTCCGAGTGTTAATTGACGGAGCATTCCGGTCATCATGTCCATTCTTTGTTTGAGCAGGATTGATGAATACCATAAATCGTTACGTTACGCTTTTAAATGCATTATGTCGCTCAAAAACGAATGAAGTGCCCCTAACCAACTGAGAAAAAAAGAAATGCCATTCGGACCAATGTGCCCATGAGCTAACTCTGAACTGACTTATTTCTTGAACCTCCTTGGCAATACTCACGCGAAATATCAAGAACTATGCAGGCAAACTGAATTCTGTGTGTTAAGTAGGGCCTACGTAGGTATTCGTTTGTATTCACACAGTATAGGCAGATGGAATAGTTTGTTACAGTAGATTCTGAGAAAAAAATATGCATATCTTCAATGAAGTTGAATACAGATGTAAACCAGCCTATTCTCAGGGGTGTTTCAGATGACTTTGTCGAGCTTTCTTCTTATCTCCTTGAAGGGTCCTTTGCAATCCTAACATGTTGACCTCTATTGATGCCTTTTGATATATATTATTCAAATGACTGTTAATAAAATATGCGTCATATATTTGCGAAAGTTTTCCTTTTTTTTTCTGCCCACCTGTTAAGCATCACCTCTTAAAATAAAAAATACATTTCTCCCAGAACATCTCCTTTCTCATTACCGCTGTGACATCATCCTCCTGTAACATTTGAGCTGATTATAGGCCCAGTCACGACTGGACGTGCCTTACCATTCTTTGCTAATTATTACCTGTATTTATAACATCACGTTGTTGAACTTTGTTGTTATCGCTGTTTTTTAATGCAAATGTTTCTGACAAATTTGGGGCTAAATTATGGTATTGGTCCCCTCTTGTTCTGCGAACATGTGCGTCTTCACTAGATGCAAAGTCTATGCAAGGAGGTGCAAGAGAATGGAGTCACAACCGTCTTTTTTCCTTTGATAGATGTTCGAAGCCGCTGCTCAAAAATATTTGAAGCATGCCTGTGTCAAACAGGATCTGCCGCGCAGATAGGAAGACGTGACTCGTGTCTCATCGCATAATTACCAGCCACTTTCAAAGGATGATATGTCTCTGTGATGGTAATTACTTTTCGCTATCCCTTCTTATAAAAGGTAGGTGGTACCAAGGAGGTTTAAGACCCCGTTTACAGTGCGAGGCTCGGCCGCGGCTCGGCCGCGGCCGAGCCCACCTTCATTTCAGTGTAAACGCGCAATTAAGGCCAAATGCGAGGCCAAAATTGGCATCTTGGCCTCGCAAATGGCCATGCTCTGGAGGTGGTCTCGGGCCGAGCCGCGGCCGAACCCGGCCTTTTCTCAGTGTAAACGCAAACTGGGCCAAATGCGCGGCCAATTTTAGTCTGGCTTCCAAACCCTCTGCCTGTATTATTTCGCTTTTCAGGATATTAACCCCCTAAACGTCGAAAAATAGTACAGTTTAAGATAGTTTTGTCCTGCAAATGATTTTTTCCTCCGGCAAAGGCCTTTGCCCGAACGGCGACTTCGTCGCCACAGAATTCAGTTGGCAAAGGGTCTGAAAACCAGACAATACCAAATTGCGTTTGTTGTTTACAAGCAGAGCGCCACTACGACAAAATATTAAAAGCGCGGCCGAGCCCAGCAGTGTAAATGGACAAAATTGCGAGGCTCGGCCGCGCAATTGAGGCCGGGCTCGGCCGCGGCTCGCGCGGCTCGGCCGCGGCCGAGCCCGGCCCCGCACTGTAAACGGGGTCCTAGAGAATGGAGTCACAACCGTCTTATTTCCTTTGCTAGATGTTCGAAGCCGCCGCTCAAAAATATTTGAAGCATGTGGCAAACAGGATCTGCCGCTCAGATAGGAAGACAATTGACTCGTGTCTCATTGCATAATCACCAGCCACTTTCAAAGGAAGATATGTCTTTGTGATGGTTATTACTTTTCGCTATATTCTTCTTATAAAAGGTAAGTGGTACAGACACGAGGATGCGCGAATAGAAATTGAGCAAACAATGCTGAAAATTAATAAAGATGAAAAATACTCGACTGGGCATACCCGGGCACTAATCTGATATATCTATCAATAAAGAATTATACTTGAAGATTATTCCATATTATTACTTTTATTTGTGGAAATTAAGCGGAAAAGTGATAAAACCAGCTTTCCAGGATGGTACAGTTTTAAACATTTTCATATGATACAGCTCTGATTTACACTTTTCCACAAATTTCTGGACGGGATTGAAATTTGTTTTCCATGCTTTATCATTAATTGAAATTTCATTTCATTTAATAAATAGATAAGCAAAATATGGCCAACATTAGGATAACGTTCAAAATGAATCTCCAGATTGCTCAGCAAGACGACGGAGTCGAACATCGATCATCAAAGGCACAAGTGCACCTGTGGAATTCTTTTGTACATCAATAGAAATCTGACAACTGTTTGAATAATTGCAGCCAATTGGAACTCCAGGTATAAAACCTCCTTGGTCTATGGAGGTGCATGGACCTAATACACATGGACTACTCAAGGCAGTCTTTCTTCGATGTAATGATTGTCACCGACACATGATTATGTGCATCTTAATGAATACATTCAGGTGTCTTGACAATTAATGATAACAATTGTGTAATCATGTATCGCCACTAACAAAATAATTGTTTCCCTCATTTCAGTCTTGTTTCGCTGATGTGACTTTTTCAGACGGAAATATCTTTGAATGATGAGGAGCAGCAAACCTGAGATCATGACAAATCTTGTGTCAAAAGATGGGTAATAAGCCAGTTCGTAATTACCTCATGTGCACATTGGTACAAATGACCTTTCTTTTTTCTCAGTTAGTTAGACCCCGTTTACAGTGCGAGGCTCGGCCGCGGCTCGGCCGCGGCCGAGTCCAGCCCCGCTTCAGTGTAAACGCGCAAAAGGCCAAATGCGAGGCCAAAATTGGCCTCGCATTTGGCCTCGCTCTGGAGGTGGTCTCGGCCGCGGCCGAGCCGCGGCCGAGCCCGGCCTTTTCTTGGTGTAAACGCAAACTGGGCCAAATGCGCGGCCAATTGCGCGGCCAGTTTTAGTCTGGCTTCCAAACCCTCTGCCTGTGTCTTTCGCTGTTCAGGATATTAACCCCCTCAACGTCGAAAACTAATACAGTTTAAGGTGGTTTTGTCCTGCAAAGGATTTTTTCCTTCGGCAAAGGCCTTTGCCCGAACGGCGACTTCGTCGCCACGGAATTCAGTTGGCAAAGGGTCTGAAAACCAGACAATACCAAATTGCGTTAGTTTACAAGCAGAGCGCCACTACGACCAAATAATGAAAGGTTTGAATCGAAAGCGCGGCCGAGCCCAGCAGTGTAAACGGACAAAATTGCGAGGCTCGGCCGCGCAATTGAGGCCGGGCTCGGCCGCGGCCGAGCCCGGCCCCGCACTGTAAACGGGGTCCTAGGCACTTCACTCGTTTTCAAAGCGGCATAATGCCAAAGCTTGCCTGACGTAACAATTTATGGAATTCATGTTCAAACAAAGAATTATCTCGCGTTTAGAGCAGGTGATCAGAATATTCCATCAGTTGACAATCTATCGGGCACCATTTCATTGTTTTGTATTGAATGCAATAACAGCCTCTTTCCTTTTATATTGCGAAATACCATTCTTGCTGTCAGGTGGATGTGCTGGCAAGCACCATTTAGATAAGGATCACATGAATAATTATCGCATGACAGATGCTTATCTCAGTGAATTTACAAACTGAAATGCCTGTTGGTACAAATGACCTTTTTCTGCCCATGCGCAAAGTGGAATTACGAACTGGTCTATTGCTGCTTCGCACATTTTCGCACACGCATAAGACCTTGCCTATGAATGGCAAGATATATCTGTGGAGCTCTACCATTACCGTCCCTTTATGCACAGGAATAAGTTGGAAAAAAGTGAAATATTGAGATCACAAATGACAATCATTCTGCCTAACTGTTAGCTTTCTTTTAAAAACTGCCTGTTTCTCCCAAGCGAAATTGTTTGAGGTATTATTTCCTAACATACACCTCAACTGCACATTCACTTTACTTAATTTTTGTGAGTTATTTTCTTCTGCGCATATAGTTTTAGATTTCTCGAATCTCCGTCTTGTTCTTCTCCCGGCTTGCTGGCGGTGATGATCATGGGATCAAAGCAGTGAAGCATGCTAAAAATGTCTTTGTGGAGCTTTTGAGATGTACAGGTGCAACGATACGATGAATGTCCTTGTGTATTAGGTCCATGGGAGGTGGAAGACGCAGTCATCGGCAATGACAACATGAATGGCGGTGAATGGAGTGGTGACCGATTTCAGGATAATGCCGAATTTGGACATAGCATGTTACCGAGGTTTATTTTGAACATAATCATTAGACTATTGAAAACGGAAAGCTTCGGATCCACACTACGGAGATAATGTTTTCCGGAAGGACAATATTTCATGGTCTACGAACAAAAGTTAGAACTAATTGATGCCATCATCAGGTATGGTATTACTGAACGAGCGAAACTATTTTCTTTTTTTTTTTTTCAGACTAGGGTCTTTTACTGTGTAAATGATCCTGAACATGCAGACACGTAAACGCTGCACTGCCCGCTTTTTACAAACCATTCCTAAGACGACAAATGTGTGGCGCTCCGACAAAATGAGTCATAAGTCGCACGGGGAGTTTTCCCGTAATGAGCCGAAAATGAAGGGGAAGCACTACTCGGGTCGAAATTTTTTTATGACGGATTTTGATTCCTTTATGTTTTATCTGTTTGCACAGAAAATTTCAGCGTGTGAAAATGAGTACAAGTGTCCCAAATCACCGTTTTTCTGAGACAATTTTTTTCGGTTACATTTTTTTCGAACGCTCGCCTTTGCGTTGCGTTTCGCACCTATTGTTCTTGCCAGATCGAGACTCCGCCTCCGTTGCTAGGGTGTATGCTAATGAGGCATTGCTCTTGACTCCTTTGAAGACAAAACAAAGCATGGTGCGCGCGGCGGCGTCGGCGGCCAAGCGGCGAGGGCTATAGAATTACGCAATAATAGTGAGCTGACCAAGGCTATTGATTGCATGACCAGCGAGTTTCGTTTGATACATGCACTCCATTTCAATGAGTGGTGATTGACATGACGCACAAATCGCACTGAAAAAAAATAATTCCAACGAACGATCACGCAAAATTTATGATACTTTATCTATGAGCTAATACAATGATCACATATCGAACTCGAAACCTTTTTTATGCGTGTGTGTACTTTTACAACGGTTATTAATTGGCCTCATTAATGAATTTGTTCAAATAATCATAACTTTCGTTCCCTGGTATGTGACTTGCTGTTTAAAGTTCATCTCTGGAGATATAGTAGGGCCTAAGTTGTCAATTATTCTCGTTTTTATAAAGTCGACAATTTGTGTGCAATTCGCCAAATGTATGTAATGCGTACTATTATTTCCCTGGTTAATGAAACTTATTGCCTTATTACTTATGATGGTTTGGGCCGTGACGGCATGGAGAGAAATAGGAAGACAAACATTATTAATGCCCAGATAGCTCGTGTTCCCTTTGGAGGATATTCTGACTCTAGTCATCTGTGTATTTTTTTAGAAGTAGGACCTATTTGAGAAAGGGACAGAAAGCTGTGTCGCTACTCAAAAGTGTGCTTCTTCATTTTGTTTTGTTTTTTTTTAATCAGAATGTTTGTAATGAAAGCTGTTTGCCGTGTATTGCGTGTAGCTGACATGTGAGAGGTCAAGTCTGCAAAGAATTGGGACAATTGAGTTGGCTAACAGCTTTGCCAAGTAGCAGCGCTAATTGCCCATTGAATTGCGTATTCTGAGGAATTTCGAATGAAAGAACTCGGACGGCAATGTTCACGCCTTGTATCCGAGTAAACCCCGCATCAACGAAGCCTTAAACAATGAAAGGTAAACTTCCTGCTATCAAGGGGTGGATAATCATGCAACTAGTATTCTTTCTTCGCCATTGATAGCAGAATCAATGACGGAATGGAGCAACAGTGTTGGAGGATCGGCATTATGTCTGCTAATTTGTAAAGGAATTTTTCAGTCTCCTTTTGTGTTCAGAACCACAGTCAGTGACGCTAACTTACTCTATCTCCTACAAGCTATCGTTACCATCTTAAAACGTGAATTTTATGAAAGGCTAAAAGTGATCACGGAATCAGTTCTTCCGCGTGACACATGCAGGCTTTTATAATAGCATACCAAGCTTAAATCGTTTACCTGTATAGAAAGGGCGGGGATACACACTTATCGCAATCATCCGGATTTGAGAGTGATACACTCTACTACTTTTCTTCATCTTTCCCCCGACAAAGACCATGGTAATTCAAAACAAACAAACAAATAAACAAACAAACAAACAAGCAGTTGATTTATATCAGAACGTAGAGATTTTTTTTTTTTGTGTTTCATGTATGTATAGGTCATCTCTTGATGTATAGTAGGCATTTGTTGTCGTTTTTACAGCGTTTCCTAATAAATGCCTATAGCGAAAACCCAACAAAACTTCTATCAAGGAGGGAAGGGAACTTAAATTTAAATATCACATAGTTTACAGAAATCAGACATGTAAATAAGGCAATCATATACATCCGCACGGCCGGTTGTAATCTCTTACTATGATTATCAAACATGATCGCCTGCATTTACGTGCTTTTTTCTAATTTCTTGAACTTTGCCTCATTTTCTCTCTCTTTTTTTAAACAATTGCTCGAAACATTTAAAAATCGTAACACAGTCTGCTATCCCACAACATAATATTCCATTTGATTTGTCACTTATTGTTGGTCGGGTGACGCCAAATGTTGGAATCTCGAGCGATGATACACGGCATTTTGTTTGTTGGTTTTCGTCTCATCGCTCAAAAGAATTTTGACTACGATTACAAGACATAACTGATGGTTTACAGAAGTGATCATCAATTCAGTAAGGATTAGTCAAGTCATGAATTCACTTTACCCATCATGACTGTCTAATCGAACTACGACATTGTTTGGGTAACCGCGCCTTTTTATTCTCATAGTTCAAACTAATTCTTGACATAATCAAAACAAATAATTCTTTATTAAATTTCTCAAAATACTCAATAGACGGCCTAAGTCAAAACTTTCTACAAAGATTGCCTATACGGCAATCTTTACTAGCCTAAACAAGTTTTCTAGAGCTATCAGTTCCCCCTATGACAATGATTTCGATCGCGTTTTGAACTTGTATCGAACTACTTTCAAAACAGCTATTACCTTTGTAGTTCGATTAATAAACCAGTCTTTTGAATTCATAACCAACATTCGTAATCGTAACAATACAGTAACATAGTACTGCATGTCAATAAAAGTTGGAAAATGTAAATGCTATAATAGTAGCGCAAAAAAAAAAATGAGTAACGATTATCTTCATACATTCTAATTCCTAGTGATGTCGCTACGAAAATGACACATGGTTTGGTTCAAGCAAATAAAAGTAAAAAGGAATGGGATATACTTCTAATGATAGTACCACGCCGTACAATGCATTTCACTGTATTTTGTAACATTTGGTTACGTTTCTGTGCGCTTTACGTATACGGAAAATAAAAGGCAGATTGGTGCTATTAACATGCTAACACGCAACGCATTCAAAATGTTTTTTGAAATACACCGTATACAATATAATGTTTTAGTATACGGTTTGAAACTTTGAGTTTGCGAGTCCTTTATGAAATTATGAGCAGGGTTATTACATTATCAAGCAAAAATTAAAGTATTTAGGGATTCGGATTTGCGCAGGAGACTAACAGTGCTATATTTGGCGATCGTTCGCAACAGAGACAATCCTCTTCAATAGATATACAATGTAATTCTGTTTTCATGAATTGAAAGAGAAACGAAAAGAAGTCAACTTTTTAACTTCATTTAGCTTTCTCACCAATTGAACTTGATTTGATCTGCCATGCATGATATCGCTGTGTGCTCTATTAATTATATTAAATCATTTAATCGGCGTGCTTGTTTTTTATGCAGAATATCACAGGTAAGTTTAATTCATTGAAGTTCATAATGTTTGTACATATGGCGTGTTCGTTGTTTTCTATTTTCATTTTTATAATATATCACGTGTCCATTATCTGATTCTGACCACGAAAATATGGCGACTGTTTAAATGCGGAGCATGTACTGGAAAACTGTAATGTCTCCTGCCAGTATAGACAAACTGATTTCTAGTCTATCCCCGCTTAAAATTGAAATGAAATTGAACAAAAAAAAAAAAAAAAAAAACAACAACAAAACGAAGTTCGACTTTCAGTAGATTTCAACCGTTTTGTATAGTGCCTGATTCATGTAATGGACACAATTCTTTAGCACATAAGCAATCACACAACTTTCGTGAATAGATGTGTCTTAATGATTGCATCTCATGGAAGAAAACTCGTCTCCTTGCCTGAATTTTAGCTTCTTCCTGTTCAAGCTCGCGTGAAAGAAATAGTTGAACATCAATCGCAATCATTAAGAGAGGCACATCCTTAGAAATAAGCACAGGAGTACTGAGACACACTACGAAATAAAAACGGGCCTTTTATCGCTATTGACAACGCATGACATTGAAATGCTTTTTTTTTTCCCTTGGGGGAGGGGGGTAATACAATTGATTATTCTGAAGGTTCGTTAATCACACAATGAAATATGGTTTGCCATTAGCTTAGGTTCGTTAACAAGAAAATTAAATGCGGTTCCTTTCCGGTAGTTCCTTTACCCGAAAGTAATCAAGCAATCATTTTTTTCTTCTGATAAGGTTTGTGAATACAAAACGAAGTGAAGAAGGCCTAAGTATTAATTCCGAATATTTTTCAGTATTATTATTTATGATCCACTTCTCAAACGCAGAAAGATTGTAACTGCGCATGTGATGTAAAAAAAAAAAATCCGCTTAAGCTACAAGTTAATTGTTTTTTTATATGCTATGCTATTAGAAAAGTGACTGAGAATCATTGTAAACCCAACGTGAAGCTGTCAAGCCTACATCAACCTTTGCTTCTGATACTTCTGATAAGCGATAATTGCTGTGCACGCAACGCCTATTAAAAGGAAATGTGCCTTTGATATGGCGGGAAATCATAATGTTACGGCTGTATACAGCTGCAGCAGAAAAAACGCGAAAGCAGTTTTTGATGCTCTGCAACATTACGACCATGTGCGTAATTTGAGGGTTTTAAGTACACGCAAAGAACACGATCTCAAAAGACGACTATCGTTAATCAACTTCATTGACTTTTTCTACCGATGCTGTCTTTTGAACCCCCGCTTAGAATAGGTTCTCAGGTTCTATTTAATAGGTATTGGTACTTGCTAAACGCATCCTCTTTAGTTTCCATTGACAACAACATGGGAGGAGAATGGAAGCGATGAACGCCCTCGCTAAAAGACGCTTCTCGTAAGACGCATTGCGTGCCCGCCTACAATAGGTTCTCAGGTTCTATTTAGGTATTGGTACTTGCTAAACGCATCCTCTTTAGTTTCCATTGACAACAACATGTATGGGAGGAGAATGGAAGCGATCAACGCCCTCCCTAAAAGACGCTTCTCGTAAGACGCATTGCGTGCCTTCTTTTCTTTCTACTGTTTCCTATTGTTTGTGAGTTAAAAATTGCGGCAAACCACAACGCAGCCGACACACAACGCGTACCGACTCATTCATGCGGCGGCAGCGGCACGGACACAAACGCGCCGAAGTTTACATTCGGGCTGCCGTATTGGTCAGAATCGTTAATGATAGACCTGTCCTGCGATTGGTTGATTATCTTACATACCCAAGCTATCGCCTTATACGGTAGTGCGTGCGATGGAGCGTAAACGCCGTCGCTAAGCAGGACAGTTGTATTGTTTCGTCCCGTGAAAGAAACAGGTTGTGAGCATGAACATAGCCTGAACTTTGAGAGCGATTTTCTCCGTTATTTAGAAAATCAACTGACGTAACAAACGTGGTTAATATTCGTTTTTATGATCTATAGGGATGTCGAAATGAGTTGTATTACATATCAGTGTAAAGCTTAGAGTCTGTAGAATTCACTTATAGGCATAACTACGATTTCATTTTTTGCGACTTTTGACTCATTCCGACGGAGCGCCACACAAATGTCGGCCACAAAACATCGATCAGCACTACTGTGTGTTTTCCATCAATTACGTTATTATAATTTTGAAGTTACAGTATTTTTATGAGTAACTTACTCACAAATCCGGCTGTTCCTGGAAAGAGGAAGCCGATCCAGCTCAATTCACCGGCTCCTATTTGGAAGTGCACGGCCCATTCCACATACAAGACGCTGATGAAGGAGGTAAAACCAGCTGCCACGAGCCCGTTGACGAACGCCCCCAAAACGACCATCCAGCCCCAGCCTCCGTCGGGAGCAACGGGCACCTTCCCCGCGGATTGGGTGTCGTTGCTGACTGCTGGACAGCTGCAGGATGATCGCTGCGATTCCACTGCTTGGGGGACACATTTGGCTGAGCCGCCATGTTTTCTTAGTTCCGGCAATGTCGACCGAGATTCGGCGGGCGATGTCATGCGACCCTCCATGCTCAACGTTCAGTGTTGCAGTGTTCTCTCTGAATTAATACAAATCATTCGGCCTCGGCGATACATATTGCCACATAACCTATATTCCTATGTGCGCACAATCGGCAGTGTTCAAACTTGTGTCTTGCAAACTAAGAATGATGACGTATGATATGCGCACGTCTGCCGGTTTCACTCGTGATGAAGAATAAGCAGGCATAAGAGGGAGATTCGCAACCATCAGAAATGCTGTGTACTTTCGCTGTCAGCAAGTTACTCTGAATTCTTTCACACAAAATGTACTCCCAATCTACAAATCGTCTCTCCTTGTGCATACTGCTGCTTACGCTCCCTTAGCCCACTTTGACATGTCCCTCCTCCTCCATCCATGATCTTCTCAATCTCTTCCGTCTTAAACCCTCTACGTGCCGCACCAATCTCCTGTCCACAATAATAATAATAGGGAGCTTTAGATTTTAGACGCGCGGACGTTCAAAGAGAAAAAAACACGATCTGAGCGTGCGCAGTAGCGCGGATCAAGTTACTGCGCACACTCAGATCATGTTTTTTTCTCTTTGAACGTCCGCGCGTCTAAAATCTAAAGCTCCCTAATGTGTGATAGTAGTGCTCATTTGACTCATTGGCACAGAAAGGGTTGAAAAGTATTCTTTCATTTATCTGCCAAACCCACATGAAAAGTCATTGACCTGAAAAAATAGCAATTGTTCACTCCCCCCCCCCGTCCCATCACCCTGTTATAGCATTAAAGATCTAAATATAAAGGTTAAGAAATTCACTTCAAAAATAGCAAAGGTGTTTATTTTTCTTTTTAAAAAATCACAAAAACAAAAACGAATTATTTGCTGATTGCGGTTAATAAGGAAGAGAATTATCATATTTTTCACCTATGTGCTAATGAGATTTTGGTGAGATTTGAGGGGTTCCTTAATTGTTTAGTTTCTGTTTATAGGCCATACGAATAGAGCAAGTTCGCTATATTGTTCCCCAACCTCTCCGCATATCTTAGAAAATGATTGAAACAAGCTTGTTTACTTCAACATGAACCATGAGAAACATTGGTTAAGTTTTTTTTTTTTTTTTTTTTTTTTTTTTTTAGTCTTCCCTTTTTTATGAAAATCATTTCCCGGTGTGACACAACATTTACAGAAAAAAAAAATACGGACTCGCCGCTGATGGCGCATGTCTATGACTCTACTGAGCTGCTGACATTGGTTTGTAACAATTGGTTCGTAAGTGCGAACTGTTTTTTTTTTTTTGTTTTTTTTTTTTTTTTTTGTCCGCCCTAATCTTGGTGTAACCACTGATCTGTACAGAAAAGTTCAAGCCGCTATCGCTCGCCGCCAAGGTAATTGCAGTCACCGACGGTGGCGCAATTCTAAGCAACATTGGTCTCATACCTGTAAACAATCTCCCCACTATAATACAGTGCGTAATCCAAATTTGGCACGTTTGGAGGGCTACTATTATTATTTCATATTTTCAGCTTTGGAGAGCACAGTGTTTGGTGTGATGAAAAAAAGAACTCTGCCTCTCTCCGTTGGTACCTAATTACGTTGAAAATGTCGTGCATAATTGAGCACATGAACTTTAAGGACTAAAATGACAAATGCCTGTACACTTTTTCCGAATTTCAGTGTCAATTGAAGGGACAAGGGATGTCTCACTGAATGGATGAAATCTGTCAGTGAAAGTTGCCAAATAATAGGCCAGACTGTACGAATAAAGGTTAGTTTAGGGTTGATGCTTAGGGTTCTTCTACACATTTTATGGTCCATAACCTTCGACATGGCCACATGTCCGTTAACTTGCTCACTCACACAATGACTAACCCACGCAGTCCATTTTTTCTGTGTTCATATTCAACACATAGCTCGCAGTGACGAACCATTATGTCTTGTTTATGAAGAGAGAGAAATGGAAAATGGGCTACTTAACCTATGTGGGAGTGACCAAGTTATCGATAACTTGGCTATGTTGAAGGCTATGGACCATAAAAATAAAGAAGAAACCCTAAACACAAATCTGCAGTCGTGCATGCTGGCCTTGTAATTTGTTCACTTTTATTGACAGATCTCATCCACTCAGTGAGACATTCATTGATCCTTCACAATAACACTCTAACTTGGAAAAACAATGAAAGAACTATTTGTCATTGTCTTTAAAGTTCCAGTGCTTAGTCATGCATTGCATTTTCTAAATAATAACGTATCAATGGAGAAATGAAGAGTTTCTTTTACTCACAGCTAACACTGCGTTCTTCATGGATGACAATGATGAAAATAGTAGCCCTCTAAAGTTGGATTACCCTATTTTTGATACACATTGTATATACGTGAGAAAATCAATGAATTAAAACTCTACTATAAATACACAAAAGATTCAAGTTTATTTTTTGCCTTCTTAGTCTGCAATGTATTTCAATTCGGACATTATAGATTTCCGGGGGGGGGGGGGATCCGCTAAAACTATGCATAGGAGTTCTTACAGCTGGACTACTTGCTGCTGACGAGTTTGCCAAAACTGTATCTAATGTACTAAGATAATTATGAAAAAGAAAAGAAATATGGTCCCTCCAACTGTTAACATGTTAACTTTTGCAATTTATGTTGAGTACACCTAATAGAAAAAGAATTCCCCTCCAAAAATCGCAACCACAAGTTGCCCTATTAGTAATACGCACGATTTTTTATGAATTGTCTTCGGTATTTACTTTAGAATCTTTGCAGGTTTGAAGTTGTGAAGGGTCAAGGGTAAGCTCATTTCATTTACAGGTTGGAGACCTATATTACGGGCAAACTCCATCCAAATAATATTCTTTGTTAAAAGAGAGCTGACGAGCATTGGAAAAGATAACATTAGTTTAAGTACACCTCATTTAAAGTAATTAAGTTTTGGTTGAGATTTGGGATATAGATTTAACTTTTCGCCAGAAAGTTAGAAACCACTTATGAAATATTAAGGAGCAAACTATTTCAAGTATTTTAAATCTTAGAATCGGTTTAGTAATGGCTGGGATATCAAAAAAAAGAGGTCCTAATAAAAGAAAGGACCCACTAGGACCATTTTCTTCATTCTCATTCATTGAACTTTTTGTAATTGAGTTTCCTTAGAATATTGTATGCTATTTATCATTTCATAATGGTTTGTAATTTTCTTGTAAAAAGCTAAAATCTGATTCCCCCATGTCATCCAAAATTATACAATCCCTCTAACCCCTTTTTGTGCACTTACAGACTTCCACACACACGCACACACACACACACACACAAACACACAAACACACACACGCGCGCGCACACACACATTATACAGTTAATTATGATACATTTGTATATCCTATGGGTAGCTTGCGTTGTCACGGGATATGCTATTCTAATAAAGCATCCGCTGACACACACATACAAACACACAGACACACAAACGAACGCACACACATTTACACGATCACAAATACATGTACACCTTTCGCAGATACAATGATCACACACAAAGATTATTTCGCATACATACACACAAGCACATACTGACATAATAATAGACTGCACAAACATCAACAGCTCACATCACAAGTCGTTCAATAACATTATATCCATAAATCTACGCATAGTATTGAAATGTACTCTAAAAACTCCCAATCCCAAATCATCAATATTTTCCCACTTTTCTGTTTATTACTTTCTTTCCTCTTGCTTTAGTTGGATTAATTTCCCTCTTTTACTCAAGGTCTACACATTTTGGTTTCCCGAGGTCGCCATCGTGATCAAGGAGCTGCTTAAGTGTGGTCAGTCCGTGCATTTTCTTAGTCATTATCACTATATAGATTACAAAGAGACTCAATATGTTTTAGTATATATTATACATAGGTCATGTAGGTGGTTTGTTATTTTGTTGAGTCATGTTGTATTATGTACGTTGTCTTCTATTCCGTAGTGTACATCAATACATGTCACGATATGTTCCATGATTATTATATATGTGTAATTGGTTTGCAAAATGCACAAGATAAAGAAACCACAAAGGACAAAAACAAAATACTTATGTTATCTGCACATCTCTGACAGGTTTATTCAATGCATCATCATGTGGTAAAATGCTAAAACACAAATATTTTAACATTGAATTGAATTGAATTGAAAGGGTTATTTACTTGAAAGTATGTGGAAATGCGAATTTTGATTAATATTGTAAGACACCGAATGTCCTATACAATGTGTACTATGCAATTTACGCAGTTTTTCATCATCATCATCATTACATAATAAAGATTATCAGGCACATTGGTCATCAACCGAAAATGAAAAAAAACAAATTAAAACAAAACAAAAGGTATACGTAAATTTACGTAACAAAACTCAGCAAAGCTCAAATGTATTGAATACCAATTTATCAATTCTCTCGAAAGTAGAGTTGAATGAGGTTCGCATATAGCTAAACGTAAGCATGAGCGAGAGAAAAATAATTATTCATGCTATGGCAGAATCACGGCAGTTACTTTTGTTTTGTAGGTGTACTTTGTTTGTTTGTTTGTTTGTTTATTTCTTTTGTCTAACTTGATACCGACTTTCCCGTCTGGAAAGTCTAACATCTCTGCCTTTGATGTAGATATGGACAGCACCGAGACGATGTATTGAAATGATTGCCAACTTAATGAACTGAATTTCCTTTCTCTGATTGCTAATTGTATTGCTACTGTTTTCAGTTCTAATTCGACTATTACTTTTGATGGAATGTTTGAAAATATTTAGATAATGAAGTTAGACAGTAAGTTTGTTATGCAATAATCATGTAAGTTGAAACAACTTTGAAGTTTCTTAACTTTTTTCCCGAACTTGGCTTTCTAAGTGTGTAAACACTGGTTAATGTTTTTGCACCGTTTGTGTAATATTCAACGTCCTGATATCAATCATGTTATATTCTGAACAAAATGCGAACCTACTTTGTGGAAAGCAAGAAAAGTTCTACGCTGAAACATTTCAATGAGGTGATTAGGATTATTATGTAGCAGAGGAATACAGATATACTGGAGAAGTTTTTAAGAAACAACTGTACTCTAACGTGAACAGGAACGGCCATCTTTGTCAAAGGTGAATTTTTGCGTGCAATATCATGATTTAATATCAAAATTAAACAGATTTTCTTTCCAAAAAAAAAAATCATTAAAATGATATATGATAAATGTCTTTGAGCATTTGACTTGAAATTAGCACATGTGACCGGTATAGTAGTGTACGTAGATGTGCTAACTTCATCTTTCGTCATTGTTGAACAATGCGTTGCTATGGTAACAGCAGTCTTTGAATGAAAATCATACAAAAATGATTAATTCAGCTATCTTTCTCAGCTTTTCAGCATTTGGCTTGAAATGTACTGTAATACCTGGCAAAGCACTTATGCAATAACCAATGGACTTATCTATGGCAAAAAATATTAAGTGAAGTTCAGTAGTCAGAGTGCAATAGTCTGATTGTAGCTTCATATTAACACTGCAATTTTGACAATGCATCACAGTGTGTTGAGTGTAATGGATTCCCATATACATCAAAACATCCCGGAACTATTGCTGCTTTAATGAACACTACAAGAATATAATTCCATTTTTAACATGTAAATCCACTCGACATTTTAACATTTGTTAACAGCAAAAATGACAAAAGAATTTAGCATCTAAAAGAAGGAATATCGCTGCGGTATGACGTCGCCTAAATTTGACATTGTCATTATATATTTTCATTTTATTCATCCACGCTTAATTTTCTGAACATGTATGATTTGCTCTACATGTGTGAATATGATGAAGGTGCATCACAAAACTCAACAAAAAGTCGCATGCCCTGATTTCACGTGAGGATTCAAAGTAGGTAAAATGGATCAATCAAACGTGTTTTGTTTTTGTTTGTTTGTTTGTTTGTTTTTTTTTTTTGGGGGGGGGGTTATTGTAGAATAGAGTGATATGGTATCTTTTAGAGACTCTTTTTTCACATCTTCAGAATCATGTAATATACACTCCTCGCTTTCAATAAGGTCAGGGGCGGATCCAGGAATTCCGTATTGGGGGGGGGGGGGGGGGCGCAAACAATATTTCTGGTGCTACTTCCGGGTTTCATCTCTCTTTTTTTTTTTAACAAAAATGAAGAGGGGCGCACGCCCGGTGCGCCCTTCCGGATCCGCCACTGAAGGTGGTATAAGCAAGGAGGTTGAAGAGATAGAGTAACAACAGAGTTATTCCCTTTGATCTATGTTCCAAGCTGCCGCTCAAAAATATTTGAAGCATGTGCCAAACAGGATCTGCCGCGCCGATATGAAGACAATTGACTCGTGTCTCAATCACCAGCCACTTTCAAAGGAAGATATGTCTTTGTGATGGTAATTACTTTTCGCTATCCCTTCTTATAAAAGGAAGGTAGTACAGACACGAGGATGCGCGAACAGAAATTGAGGAAAAAATGCTGAAATGAAGATGAAAATTACTCGACTGGGCATACGCGGGCACTAATCTGATACATCTATCAATAAAGAATTATGCTCGAAGATTATTACATATTAGTTTCATTTGGGCAAATTAAGTGGAAAGTGATAAAAACCAGCTTTCCAGGATGGTACAGTTTTAAACATTTTCACATAATACACCTCTGATTTACATTCTTTCATTTACATTTCAATTTCTGAACGGAATTGAATTTTGTTTAACATGCTTTATTGCTAAGTAAAAATTCATTTCATTTAATAAATAAATAAGCAAAATATGGCCAACATTATGATAAAGTTCAAAATGAATCTTCAGATTGCTCAGCAAGACGGCGGCTTGGAACATCGATCATCAAAGGCACAAGTGCACCTGTGGAATTCTTTTGTACATCAATAGAAATCTGACAACTGTTTGAATAATTACAGCCAGTTGGAACTCCATGTATAAAACCTCGTATAAGCCATGAGTAGAATGTTTACCATGAGTGTTGGACATTTCTGTTTAATCTGATAAATCCCTTCATCGTGGATACAGTACAGCAAGACTAAGCAGGATTAAGCACTTGAATAGAGACTAAACTGCAAAACCTCTTTTTCTCAGTATTCACTACACCAAAATGTGTAGGCCTACATCCTTTTCTTTTTTCTTTTTTTTTTAAGGATGGGAAAGTTCATTTGTATTGAGATATGAAACGTTGTTACGCTTAGAGTATGCTCTTTCAAAATTAGTCCTTTCCACTACTAAAATTCCTCGCCTACCGACTTTTAATTGGTTTTGTGATGCAGGGTCATAATTCATTTCCGAAAGCAGGTAGCATGAAAAGTCTAGTTCTGGGACCCATTTCATTCAAAAAAGGTTGATATGATAGCAAGTCTTGCTGGAATGCTAATTGCCATAACAACGACAAGAATCCACCTTCCTGATTGGCTGTTGCTATTGGAACCTGTGATTCCAGCAAGAGTTGCTATCCTAACATCTTTTATGAAATGGGACCCTGGAGTCTGCAACAAGATATACAGCTGAGCACACTTTTAAGGAGGAAAAACCTAAGATAAAGCGAAAATGTTTGATGAATGCACTTGTATCAATGCTTTCATATTCGTTAAAGTCAAGGCCATAGTGGAGTTTCCTGCCTTAATGACATAAATTAAGATAGTGACAGGCCACAGTTTGATGCGATGAAAGTATAGTAACTTGTTGACATTCCTCATCTGTCACCAGTCAAATTTGTTAATTGCCAAGATTCTTAATATATATATATATATATATATATATATATATATATATATATATCACATGTTTTATGTTCATACACATATCGAAACTCAGCGACGGTGACGATGACTTTAGTCTGACATATCAACTCTTTGTAAGAAACGGAATGCAGACGTGATTTTTTTTAAGCTCTTTCTGCAGTCACGTCACTAAAACGACATGTCTTTAAAATTGCTGATAGTTCGTAACTCTAATTGTTAAATGCAGCAAAGAAGGCCTCACCATTACACAAGTACAAGTTTTTCCTTCTCACCGAAAGGAACATTTTGTTTGTTTGTTTGTTTGTGTGTTTTCTTAAATAATGAGGCGTCACGGCAAATCTTTCCGCCAAAAAGGGAATGACTGAGTGCATATACAAAGGAGAATTGATGTAATGGCAATCATGTTGAAACTGCGTGATGAGATCATAGATTCAGTAGTCCTATTCTCTACAAAAGATATGAATTACGTTCTGTTGAATAAACATGGGAACAGCGGTAAAAGTGACCTTCTTGCTTAACAGCGCCTTTGTGCAAAAAAGTAACTTTTTACATTTTATTTTTTTAAATCCATGTTCCATATTCCACTTTTCATATTCAGGTTTTATATTCCTTTTGATTTCGAAAGAAAATATGTTTGATACAACAATCAATTTTAAATAGTACAACATTAGTACAACATGCCAATTACAAAAGAAAAATGACGAAACACATGCTAAATTCAATATGTCGAGATTATAATAAAATCTGCGGAATATACAAACTAGTTTATAATATTCACAATAAGACTCAAGGTTTCAATGCCACATAAAGTTGCAAGATTGGTCAAACAAATAGAGTCACCTGAGCGAGGCATCATTGCGAATAAGCACAGGTACGTGTATATCAAATGGTCACGGCAAGTAATTAAACATAGGATTAAAAAAAAAAAATGGCTTTTAGATTTTGCCTAAAGGAACTCAGAGAACTTGATTGCAACCGAACAGAATCTAACTTATCCCAGAGAGAAGGGCCGGTAGAAGTGATTGTCTTAAGGGCTAAATATTTACGAACGGGGGAAAAGTGATATGATCCAAAGTGTCTTGTAGGGCAATTATGGATTTCACTGTTTTTAACAAACATTGAGGAAAATAAACTACGAAGATCGCCAATGCTCAACTTTTACATAAACTTCCAACGTAATACAAATACAAATCAGATACTTTTAATAATTTACTGTAAACAAACAATTCATTTGTATGATCCCAAAAATGTGCACGAATTACAATCCGCAAGGCCCTTTTCTGTATCAAAAATAGCGAATCATTAGTCTTTGAGCAATTCCCTCAGGCCATTATTCCGTAATTCAAGTAAGGTAATAATAGAGTTGAATAGAGAGAAAGTAATATTGACTTTGGGAAGAGGTATTTCAATTTGTGAATAACTCCAACGTTTTTACACAACAATTTACATAATAATCAGCATGAACCTTCCAAGAAAGATTGCTATCAACATAAATACCTGAAAATGTTGTTGAATCTATTTGATTTAACAGCAATCCATTCACTAATACTGAACCTGGAAGAAAATTTATTGTATTACTGAAAACCATATAATTAGTCTTATCTATATTGAGTGATAATTTATTCGCCTGAATCCATTCAAATACCATGACAGTTGCAGTTCGTTATTTACGGTATCAAGCAACACATACGGATCTGAGTGAGAATAAAAAAGACTTGTGTCATCTGCAAACAGAAGAAAAGACAACAGAGAGGGTGAGTTGCGAAAGTCATTGATGGTAAGGAATGAATAAAAGAGGACCTAAGAGGGAGCACTGTGGAACGCCACACAGCAAATCGAGTTCATTTCTGAGTCATGGTTATTCACAATAACAAACTGAGTTCTTCCGGTAAGATAACTTCTGAACCACTCCAAGGCCTTTCCACGAATACCGTAATGATTTAATTTCTACAAAAGTATTTCGTGGTCTATTGTGTCAAAGGCCTTGGAGTAGTCCAGAAATAGACCGACTGTATGCGACTTTGAGTCTATAGCTTTCGCAACCTTCTCAACAAGTAATAATATAGCATGTTTTTTTTTTTCCTGAACCCGAATTGATTATCAGCTAAAATATCACATTTATTTGAAAATGTAAGTAAACGATTATAAACCACCTTCGCAAGTATTTTAGAAAAAGAAGACAGTAAAATATTCGTCGATAATTTCTCAACTCATCCTCTGTGGACTAATGGTGAAAGTGTTTCATTTATAATACATTTTATAAGATGATTAGAAAACCCATCGTGACCTGCACTCTTCTTGGGGCAAAGGGAATTGACAATATCTAAGACTTCTGCTTCAAGTACGGGGAGAAAAAATAAAGACTGAGAATTGAAATTTAGTAAATATGAGTGGAAATGTCTGTGTACAGATGAAATGTTTCGTGCCAAATTCGGATAAATGTTAACAAAAAAAAGAAGAAGAATTAAATGCTTCCGTAATTTCTCCATCATCTGTTTCTTGCGTTCACAGACGATCTTATCAATTACACTTTAATTTGCATGTTTATGAATAACATTGTTAATTATATACCAAGTAGATTTTACATCTGACTTTTGCTATTCAAACAAAGAACACAAAATAATCATATTTCGCTTTGCGCTGCAGGGATATAAGAGTATTCCGATACTTAATGTACTTTGATTTATTCAAAGCTGTATTATGTGATATGTATCTGTAAAACACAGTATTTTTCTTGTTTATGGATCTAAGTGAGGCTTTAGTTATCCAAGGTGAACGTGGAACTGTTTTATAATTTCCTCTTTGATTTCTCAATGGAAAGCGTGAATGAAATAAAGGTAACAAAGTGTTCATAAATCTATCATACGCATCGTTCGGGTCAGTGGAATTAAAAACTTCATTCCAATCAATTGCGGACAAACTATGTTTAAACAGCTGGATATTATAATCAGAGAATATTTGTGTTTGCGATAAATCATTACACATCTTTTGTTTCTGTGATTCTAGTATAGCAGGATTGGAAGAAACAATAACGGGAAAATGATCTGATATGTCTGTTACAACAATACATTGATCAACATAAGTGTGATTGTTTGAGAATACATTATCAACTAGTGTTGCGGAGGCTCCAGATAATCTTCTTGGCTTGGTAATACAGGGAGTGAAAAAGGATGATACCATGGTATTTAGAAAATCACGTGTTTAAGACATTTAAGACATCACATGTTTCACTAAGACACACTTAATTTTTAGACAAACACAATCAAACATCGTTTTCATTCATGAAGGACAGCAGTGCAATAAACATCGTCATTAATTTGCTTATATTTAAAGATCGTCTTCGACCAGTGTCAATGACAAGTAATAGACAAAAGAAAATGATATAATTACCGAGAAAATATTGTGGATAAAAGTAACTTACACGTCGATAATTTCTACGCCAAATTTTAACGATGTCACTAGTCAATGTGTAATAAGTAATTATGTAAATTCTGGGTGTACTTGTGAAGGTTGTTCAAGACAAGCTTAGTCTTGAAATATCTCATATCTCCATCATCTTCAGATACCGCACAGTTACCTTTTTCTTGTACTGAGTTGGAGAATGGTTGTAGGGGGTTCTGCACATAGGGAAAGGAAAGATAAGATAATATACTTCTATATTTCATTAGTTATCATCCAATGCACTGATTATAGTCATATTGCTTGCTTTAGATTGTGTTATCGAAATTTGAGTTTATCATTTTACATTAATACTATTTATAACGACCGTCGATCACAACTAGCGGCACTTGCCCGTACACCACCAATCAGCATGACCAGGACATGCACAGCACACTGTCTACAATCATTCACATGGACTATAACACAAAAGGTAGCGGGCATAATTTGACAGCAATCACAGTTTCAGTCATCATTTAACTGGCAAAAAAAAAAATATATATAAAGCGAAGCACAGATTATGATCATGTTGACAACATTTTTGAACGGCTACTTTATTGTCCTTTGATTCTCAGGATTGGGTATCGACTCACATACACAATAACCATGATATGGGTGTGCGTGTCCGTGTGTGTGTCCGTGTGTGTGTGTGTGTGTGTGTGTGTGTGTGTGTGTGTGATATCAACAAAAGCATCATCAAAACATTAAGTATGGATGTTTCGAGGAGTATAATGACAAAATTTGCGTATAGGCAGTTGAGGGTGTAGTACAATGAAAACCTGTCCCTGACTGATTGCTAAAATACCCGCAAATCAGTTGATTATATACCTATACTTGGAAAGTTTAAACACCGCCGACAACGTATTTTGGCAATAATGGGCATTACCTTGCTACCTGTCTTGATACTTAGTAAATATTGGCCAAAAAAAAAAGAACACACACATACAAAAAAAGTAAATTAAGTGAAATTAAGCTATGGCCCTAAAGCATAACTGACTGAGAAGAGTGTGAAATATTGATTTTATTTCACTGTTTTAGGAGAGATTTTGAGTACTTTAAACATGTTATGTATAATGATGGTAAATTCCATATAGGAATAAATTTTGACAACAGCAACAGTAACAACACAACACATACAAACACAGTCTCTCCCTCTTTCTCTCTCTCTCTCTTTCTCTCTATCTCTCTCTCTGTCTCTCTACCTGGGCTGGGGTGTCTGATTACGTTAGACGTGACGTGACGTGAATAAGCTGGCGTCATAAGTAAGAAGTTGAAAGTTTACAGGCAGTTCCGTAAAGTTTGTAGTCCCGTAACTTTAGAATTTAATGGTGTGAAGTAGAAAATCGATATTTAGGGAAGCGCACTTCGCCATATCTTTACAATTTTATATCATGTATATGCTTACCGTTCCTCTCAAGCAAATTATAACCTCTTGTATGCTTTCTTGTAGATTGTTGAACAAAGATAATTCTTCCGTGTTCACTGATAGTCTTTGTTTTGCTTCATCCACGGCATTCCTATAGGTAATCAGGTGATTGGCGCTTCTTTGTTTCCAGCCATCCTGTGGTAATTGAATACAGAATTAAGAATATTATGATGGAAAACCAGTCGGGATTTCGATATTATCGTTACACTTACACAGCAGTTCATATCTTCAAATAGGCTTTCGATAGCATCAATAGGCCTATCCTTCTTAGTAAATTACACTTCTTTGGCCTATGTGACATTGCTCTCAATTAAATGGTTTAACAGGCATTTTGTCCATTTAAATGAGACGAATGAAATAAGACTATGCAATAATCAAGCATGACATACCCAAATTAAGTTCATAATGAATAACATCGCAGATATTATTATTGGATGTTAGAATTATCCTTGTTATGCTGACGGAATGTTATAAAGTGATGTTCTACAAAAGGTGTAGAAAAATAAGAACTCCAATGACATGCTAATTTCTTGTTGCTATATACTCATGAATAATAATAATAATAATAAACCATATTTATATGGCGCATATCACAAAAATATATTAATGTCTCTATGCGCATTGAAGGAAAAAAGGAACTAATAAATAGAAATAAGGAAAATAGACATGTGTGAGAGAGAGAGGAGGCAGAACAAGATGAAAAGTGACAGAGCTGTGACAAACATTGCTTAGCTTTAAACCTGGTCCACGGACATGTTAAAGAGATATGTTTTCAACAAACGCTTAAAATCATCTACTGTGTTAATTTGCTTAAGATACGTGGGTAATTTGTTCCATAACTCTGCTGCTGCCAGTTGAAAAGATCTTGCGCCATAAAATTGTGTTGATATTGTGGGGGTGTGCAACAGAAGTTTGGACTGAGAGCGAAGATTCCTTGCTGGACGATATTTTGTTATGAGCTGTTGGAGGTAAGTAGGACCTAATTCTTGCAAACACATAAATACATAAATGAAAGTGATTTAAGAGATAATCACGAGTTGAACGTATCATTGGACGCATAATTCATCGAAAAAACAAAACAAAACTGAATGTCATAATCAATGCAAACCAGGATTTGGGGGCCATGTAAGACAACACAAATCTAAGATTGTTAGATGTTTTCTTAATTCAAAAACGGTCCTGTAGGATAATACTAGGCGACAATTATACCACGTATAATGAAGAACTTGAAATCTGTTCCTTGGATACGCTCAGAAACAGGCGAAACAAGCTTTGCCTGGATTTTGCCACTAAAATAGCCAGAAACCCATTGTGTTTATAGTGATTGGATTCCTACTACCCAGAATGTCAACTACAGCCTACATAAAAGACATAGATATCAACAATTTAACTGCAAAACAAAACGGTTTCAAAGTAGTGCCATTCCCTACCTCATACACTTATCAAATGAATAGCGCAGTTTTGTTTTATGACTCCTCCATAAAGTGCCACAGAGTATTTATTATTTCCCACATGTGCATGGTATGCGTTGCCAGAGAGTTTATCATCAGTATACAAAAGGTTGTGGACCACAGGGTCAAGGGTTTAATGACAAGTTGAAAAAGTATAATTGTATTTTTTTATATTATTATTCTCGGAAACGGTTCAAAATATTTTATAATGTTATGTTTCAGCGTTTTGATGTTGTTTATTACGTGAGATCAAATTCTGGTACAAAAATGTGCAATAATATAACACAGAGTGTTGGTTAGATACAATAGTGTATATTTGATGGTTATATGTACGAGAGTGTGTGTGTGTTAGTAGAATGAGAGTTAGAAGAGACAGAGAGAGAGAGAGAGAGAGAGAGGGGAGAGAGAGAGAGAGAGAGAGAGAAAGAGAGAGATGTGCAAATATCAGACGGTTTCAAAACGGTTTCAAACAAAAAGGTTTCAAAATAGTGCCATTTCCTACCTCATACATGTCTTATTAATGAATAGTACAGTTTTTTGTTTGTTTGTTTTGTTTTATGTCTCCTTCATAAAGTGCCACAGAACATTCACTATTTCCCTCATTATGTGAAGATGTAATTTCTGAAAGTATTTTTTTTTTTAACTATGATGTGCATGTTATGCGTTGCCAGAGGGTTTATCATTAATATGAAAAATTGTCGACAACACAGGATCAAGGGTTTAACGACAAGTTGAAAAAGTGTAATTGTATTTTTTTTTTAATTACTATCCTCAGAAACGGTTCAATTTTTTTTTATGATGTTACGTTTCAGTATTTTGGTATTGTCTATTTGTGAGATCAAATTTTGGTGCAAAATGTGCAACATATAACAAAGAGTGTTGGTTTTAGCAACAATAGTGTATATTTGCTTGTTAGATATACGAGAGAGTGTGTGTATTAGTGGAATGAGAGTTAGAAGAGAGAGAGAGAGAGGGGGGTAGAAAGAGAGAGAGATGTGCAAATATCAGACGCTATTTTCGTATATACATGTATTATAATAATGCAAATATGGCATTTATTTATTGATTGATTGATTTGATGTCATGCGCTGTGTATAGATTGAATGTATTCTGATATTGGAGTTTATGTTTAGGAAGAGAAGATTGTGAGAACATATTTTTTTGAATCAAACTGATTGTCTTTGTTGTGTAAAATGTGTTGTGTTGATTTGAGTTGCATAACAATACAACATCTGTATTATTAAGGATAAATGACCGGCATACATAATTAACATAAACTCAATTTATTTTTTGATAATCATTGAGAATAGTGATATATTGTATTTGTAATATCTGTTTCTGTGTTGTATTATAGGTTGATCTCATTGTGCAATGGTTCAGAGGAATAGGATTGACCCTTTATTGTTCTATGTATTTTTTTTTCTCATTGATACACTGTATTTTGTGAGTATTTTTAATGTATTCATGGCCATTTGTTAACAATGTCTGTAATTTAGCCTCCGGGCTGCGATAGAATATTGATGAATAAAATACCTTTTCAATTCAATTCAATTCAATTCAAAGGTAGGCCAGAATTTACCCTCCTATGATAATGAAAACAAATGATCTCCTGTATACGACGTCATGTTAACTGTTGTGATAGCTCAGTAATAGGGTAAGGCATACATTGGTCAGCTCGAAGGAGAAATCTTTCACCTTGATTCACAAACGGAAAGATTGAATTATCGTGAGAATTACACTGTTACAGGTTTTCCCCGTCATTTTCGCACTTTTGTCAGTCCATTTGACAGAAGGTTCATTCAATTTAGCGAAAATCCTCGTCACTGCACATTTTGTCATACAAAATTGCAAGTTGTTCATTTAATTTGGCATTTCGATCAATGAAATTTGCACAAATGTGCCTTTCGAATTCGTAAGACGGGCATTCTAATTGGCACGTGCTGATCAGTCATTCAAATTCGCCAGCACTGGCCGAAAGGGGTATTTCAGTCATTCAATTTCGCGTATGGGCAGTCAAATTCCAAACATGTTCATTCAAATTAACGTCATGTTATTTCTTTTTTTGTAAAGGTGAGAACATTTAAAAGCGTATTTCTATGGGACTTTTTGTTTCATCCACGCACTGTTAAATAGTAAAAGTATCATATTTTTGACACTTAGTAACTCGAGTTTGTTGTTCTGCAACGCCCCTTTTCTTTCATACATGTCATTTTAGCCTACATGTACCAATACAGTACTACTGATTAACTTCATCTTCTTACAGTCATGACAATACAAGTTACATACAGACGTATTTCTCAGGAAGACAGAAAAAGAATTATTACAACATTTGATCATCATAACCTTGACTTCCTACTGGCCGACACACTCGGAGTAAAGCGCTCAACGGCCAGATAACTAGTGGCCACACGCACTATCTTCGGACTGGAAGACTTAATAAGCACATTGAAGAAAAAAAAAATGCCAAAATCTCTACAATGAATACGAAAATATGAAATGTAATGACGCTTGCAAAACAATAACAATGAGAAAAAAAATAAGGAAAGACCAAAGCATAAACATGCGTGCTAAATTGACTGCAAAAAATGTTAAAGTGGATGCCCAAAAATGAATTCCAATGAACGAGTGCAGCATGTCGGTGAACACGTAACTATTATCATTCTAAACTGAATGAACGAATAACGAAATGGTGCTTGTTTTACCAATTTCAATTGGAAAAGTGTTAATTAGAATGAGGCTAAAAGTTATTTGAATGCTCCAAAATGAATTTGAATGAAGAGATCATAAAATAGAAATACCGAACATGTCATCTACGCTAAATTTTGCTAAATTGAATGCAGCAATAAGGAATTGGAATGACAAAAGTGCGAAATATGCCGGGAAAACCTATATTATACAAACATGCTTGTTACAGTGTATGGTTCTAAATTATCATGACAATCCATGATGTTGTTTGAAAGGATTTCTGCTTCCTTATTTTAAATTCTGTAATCAAGCAGTGCGTGTTTTGCTCTGAAAAAATCATGCTCACGCATTTTCTTTTTTGATGTTTATTTTCATCGTTGATTAACGTGCCTGGTTTCACTGTCCGGTTCGAAAACCCATTCTTACGTATAGAGAGGAGGTTCATTGTTGATCAGCTCAATAGTAAAGTGAAATACAATGAACTATTGAATGGAATAACTGAATGTAAAGCAGATAAACGTTCAGAATAGATATTATTATTAATGTTATCTTGGTATTTTTCACAGTTACAGTTTTTGTTTTCTTTTTTTTTTTACAGTAATCCATAAATTCATCGTAAAAAAGGCTACTTATATGACAATATGACAATACGAGAAAAAAAAAAGACAACTACGACCTGTATTTGTGATGTCATAATGCCCTAAATAAAGGGCTCCTCGCAAACACAAATCGACACCACCCCCTCCCACACACACAATACACACACGACTTTTACGCGCGCTCGTGTCAAGCTCTATACGGAGTCATTTCAATTTAATTCTTTCAGAACACCATGCCTCAGTGTTTTTTTTTTCTAATAAGCAGCCTGATTACTGACATACTGTACTTTGCTTAGCCAATTGGCACCAACCCCTAATTGCTTTGTTCGCAAATTCAGATTAGCACATTCGAATGCATGCTAAAGTGTGCATATAAAGTTTAATCGTTACTATGATCCATTTAAATAAAGGTTTGCATTTTACTTGATTTCTTTTCGTGTAACAACTGATCCAAAAGGAACCGAAAGCTGTTAAAGGGATATTATTATGTATATTGAAAATTAGAGCACGTCATCAATCTTACCTCTGGCGAAGAAGCCATATTGGGGAATACCGGGTAACCCGTGAGTGTCAATTCATTGTCATCAAAGATACTGTGCGCGCAAGTCTGCATAGAAAAGAATATCATTATAACGTCATCGATACTTGTTTCCATTATACAAAAAGCATACAGATAATTACCATTCTGATGATTAACGACATTTAATATTAAATGAAAGAAACACATAATAAATTCATAGGGGTTAATGTATGCTATGACCGATTTATTCATTGTCTATTTTACAATGACAGACTTGAATCACACTGGTTCCTTTTTCCGCCCTGTATGTTTACATGCACACCTGCAGTTGACATTTTAGAAATTATTATTATTATTTTTTATTTAACAGAGCGTGACAATTGAAAGAAAATCTATAATAGAAAACATTTATAATTGTTGCAATGGAAATACTTGTCATGAATGTGATCTTATCTGATTTGTTCCCTTTTGAAGTAGTAATCCGTAACACTACAAGAAATTATACTTGTCAAAATTCACATGTATTGTGTGGTATCATTCTTCAACCCCCTCCCCGAAAAAAAAAAAAAGGATTTCAGCAGTTAGCAATCTTATTAATAAGATTCAATTATCATTACGCCTTCACTCTTACATGACTATGCTAGGTATTATACTTTGGTGTGCTGTTGATTTCCCGGTGGTGTAATAATAAAACTTATATAGTCTCTCTTTTTTTTTTTCAAAGGAAAATGAACGGGAAGAAAAATCTTTATAAAACCAATCTTTATAATAATGTCATTAGTATCATTTGCTTAAACCCTGCCAAGGCTGTTAGCAATCTTAAGCAAAGTTTCAGTGGAGATCATTTATTTAAGTCGAGAACTGAGATTAAATTTAAACCGACAGGCTCTTTATGCTGGCAAATTTTACGGGGGGGGGGACGAAGTGAAAAAAAAATCATTCTGACACATATTGTAGTTGATGACTACAACATGGAAGTGAATTTGGGGAAAACGAGTAATTTTATGTTAGCAATTTATTGATTGGGTTAAAAAAAGAAGGGAGATTGTACGATGGTGATATATTATTGAACAAAATTTGACCGAATGTTGAGGAAAACAATAACATGCCACCTGTTGCCATCTATTTGTCAACTAAGGTTTTTTTCCCCGCTTGTTTGAAAATAAACGTGTGGTGCTCAGCAGCTTCACGATAGCAGCCGCTGAGACAAAATATTCGACGATGGAGTCCGATGTCACGGTACGTGAAATCGATTTTGCTCATTCTATTGACATAATTGTAGCAATGCAAACTATTTAGACCATTCAGGTTTAGCCCGAAGATCTCTTGGAGCTCAACAGTTATACGGAGTGCATGTGAGGTAAGACTTGAAAATTGTACCCACGGAATAAAGGTCATATGTTACATGGACACTAAAAAGGCTGACTGCCTATACTCCAGTGTATTTCCATCTACCCCTTTTTAACATTTTAAGGCCCCCATGTATGTCCCCACTTTATTATGATGTATACGCTAGGTCTATTGCATTAGTAAGGTGAGGCGAGGTCTATGACTTATTTTGCATTTATGCCATTTCATTCATTCATTCATTCATTCATTCATTCATTCATTCATTCATTCAATTCGGGTTTGTTTGTTACTCATTGAAAAGTCCGAAGACTAGCAGTGTGATTTTACCTAAGATTTGACATAGAAATGAAATCAAAATGTGAAATTCATAACTGTTACAGCACTGCAAACGTATAAGCAATTATACACTGTATACAAATGTACATCATAAAAATCCCTTCAAAAACACATTAAAAATCACAGTAAAATAGCACCTTTATAAATGAGACTTGAGGATGACAAACATGCCAAACTAAAGTTAAGTATGTAGAGAGAGAGAGAGAGAGAGAGAGAGAGTAAAGAAACTCGGTTCAAAAAAAAAAAAAGAAAAGAAAAAAGAGAGTAATAAACATCAGAGACGGTAGACACTTCGGAGCCCGACGCTGAGGTTGAATATCAATCGATGTTCTCTCAGCACGACGAGTGACAAACACTCTGGAATCATGGCTCCTGACTCGAATGAGGACATAGATGGATGGTTCAGTGACAGAGTCAGTAACTGAAATCGAAGAAAACCGTGGTATGCATCTACAACAACGTCCAAGGTTTTTATATTTCGCAAACTCCTCGCATTTAGAAGCCAACATGACATACCTTTGGCACGATGGTTCTGATGCGCACTATGATTTTCCTGTCCATCTGGACAGATGGCTTTGTTTTACTTTGTTATTGGAGGTTTCAGCCATTCCAAAACCTATTTCCATCAAATAAAGTTTGAAAGTCCTCTAAGAATAGTATGTTCCGTACTATTTCATAGGTGGTTCCAGGTATCTCACAAAAAGCCCAATTCTCGTCTCCAATATTACTATACCATCCCTTTCACTCAATTTCAACCAAATATAGTGACTTTCCACAAAATTTTGTAGGAAACATTTTGATATAAAACTCACCTTTTCCTATATTTTGTTCTAGTATTCATTTTTTTTTTTTTTTGGGGGGGGGGGGGGGGGCAATCTTCCAAGAGTCAGCCTACATTAATATTTTTGGTTATTTAATGAAATTGTATGTATAATTATTCTAGAAAATCACAAAATTATGATTGTGTAATCTATATTTGGTATATTGTTAACGAATGGAAACAAATCGCAACTGAACTGAACTGAACTAATGTCTTTGGTTGCCATGGCAGCCGTAAACTGATAACAATGTTAGTCGGATTTTGTGTTTTTCTGTACCAATTTCGATTAACAAGAATTATATATCAATGGATAAAATAGGGTTTTCTTGGCCATGATTTTGCGGGCAAAAAAGATATATGAAGTAACTATGCTTGTTAATGGTCTTCCTATTATTTGTTTCTCTATTTTCATGTGATAAAAAGGATTAAAACAATAGACATAATACAACTAATTGTTAAAAAGTATTTAAGAAAATATTTCTGTTTGTTATCATTTTGAATCTCTTACACGAGGTCTGACGTTATTATCATTTTTATCATTGTATCAATCTGCAAACGCAAGACCTCCAAAAATAAAGAAAAATTGAATTATGATACACGTTTACCTACACATGTACCTATCACTAACGATACCTCAGGAACAAGACTGGTATAGTGTAACAAAGAGCGCCCCCATGTGGTCATCTTGAGAAATTTCAACCACATCAAAATACTATAGGTTTTCCCGACCAATTTCGCACTTTTGTCAGTCCATTTGATAAAAGGTTCATTCAATTTAGCGAAAATCCTCGTCACTGCACATTCTGTCATTCAAAATTGCAACTTGTTCGTTCAATTTAGCATTTCGGTCAATGAAATTCGCACATGTGCCTTTCGAATTCGTAAAACGGGCATTCAAATTGGCACGTGCTCTTCAGTCATTCAAATTCGCCAGCGCTGGCGGAAAATGGTATTTCAGTCATTCAATTTCGCGTATGGGCAGTCAAATTCCAAACATGTTCATTCAAATTGGCGTAATGTTAATTCTATTTTGAAAAGGTGAGAACCGTGGTTTATACGTATTTAAAGGTAGATTTTTGTTTCATCCCACACTGTTAAGTATATAGCAAAGGTATCTTTGACCCTAAATGATTCAAGTTTGTTGTTCTGTAACGCCCCTCTTCTTTTCGAGTATACATGTTAACAGAACTTACATGCACCAGTACCATAGATCACTTCACTTTCTTATGTCCAGTCATGGCAGTACGAGTAAGATACAGGCGTATCTCTCAAGAAGACAGGGAAACAATCATAGAAGCATTTGAGGGTAACAACCTTGACAAATTGATGGCTAAAGCCGATCCAAGAACTTTATTCTTAATGATGATTAACGCAATATAGCACCCACCAGATGAAAATAATGAAACATGCGGATGAAAGAAATAATCAAGATGTAAGAAACCTCCTTTTCCCAATTAATGTCAAAACAAAACAAGATTAATGTATCTGTGAATGAAATAATGCTATCTAACATTTTAAACGCATACACATATTTTGAAAGTACTGTTGCAAAGGTGATATCAGAATAAAGAATGAATACGAAAAATGAAATGTTAAGATGCTTGCAAACACTACCTATGATGAATGAAATGGAAAAAAAAAAAGGAATAAATGCTTAACGTGTCTGCTAAATTGACTGCAGTAAATGCGAAATTGGATGCCCGAGAATGAATTCGAATGAACGAGCGCAGCGTATACGTGATCACGTGACTATATCATGCTAAATTGAATGAACGATTTGCGAATTGGTGCTTGTCTTACGAATTTGAACTGAAAAAGTACTGATTCGAATGATGTTAAATGTAATTTGAATGCTCCAAAATGAATTTGAATGAAAAGATTACAAAATTGAAATACCGAACATGCCCTCTAGGCTAAATTCTGCTAAATTGAATGCACAAATTAGGAATTGGACTGAAAAAAGTGCGAAATTGGCCGGGAAAACCTATATTATATAGCAACCAAATTTCAAGAAGTCCTCTGGATATTTTATTCTTGTAAAAGCTCAGTAATTCTACAGCCTCAAACAGATGATGACCCACATCAACATCTTCTTCCTGTGGTTAAGCAAGTGATCAAGCATTTTGTGTGTGTGTGTGTGTGTGTGTGTGTGTGTGTGTGTGTGTGTCTGTGCTATTTTGTTTTGTACAGGGGGCAGGTTGATAGGTAAAAAAAAAATGATGAAGTTCGGTTAATGTAAGCATGATCTTTTTTTTTCCAGTTTACTGCAGGTTTTGGGAAATGCTGTATTCTCAAGGGAGTGTAAGGGAGTTTATGTAATGAAGCGGATATTGATTAATTTGATCAAGCTGATCAACATAGTTTTTTTTTTTGTTGTTCTCTAAGAGTAATGTACGCCGAATTTGATATATTTTTGTTTGTATGTAGAGTGTGCTCTGTAAAAAAAAAAAGTACCTAAAAAAAAGGCGATTCAGCAGCACAAGATTTTGTGTGTGTGTGTTTGTGTGTGTGTGTGTGTGTGTGTGTGTATGTGTATGTGTATGCGTGTGGGTGTATAATGAGGCAGATATGGATTGGCTTGATTAGGTTGAACAAGATAGCGTTTTCTGAGAGTCATGCAGAATTTCATGTGATTTCTCTCATATTAAGATGGTATGATTTGAACCCCTCCCCCCCCAAAAAAAAAAAACAAAACAAAACAAAAACAACAACAACGACAACCCCAAAGTATATTGTACTGTATGTTGGAAAAGCTATTTAGCAGCACAAGAGAGAAGAATACAGCCGCTTATTTTATTTTTCATATTAATTTCGTTGTTAACATAGACCTGATATTGAATGAAATTCAAATAAAGAATATCATAAAACAAAAAAGTTTGTGTGTGGAGCGTCCGAAATCCTATAGCAGGACGAGGTCGGCGGGACACACATTGCAAAGGGCCCTGCTTTGTTCTCTTGAAAGGAATGATCTTATCACTGGACCCTGAGGCCAGTGTGTATTGCTGCAATTTTAACATTAGAGAACTCAGGGACAATAATGGCTTCTGGCTATGTAATTCATCACAATATAATGAAGATAATTTATTTTTTTTCCTCAACCCAAGTCTTCTGCAACTGTAATACCCCCTATCTTCCATTGATTGCACACTGTAAATAATCCCAGACTCCTTCTGTCCAAAATGCTACTAACTTTTTTGATACTAGTCAATGTACCCGTGGAGTGCCAGAAATCCTTTATGGGGATTCCCCCAGAAATGGTCAAGGTCACTGGGTCAACGGAGGTCAAATAACTGTTTTGCGCTACTCCTTGGTCCGATCTTGGCCAAACTTGCTGGAAGCATAAGTAGGCGTACACCTGGGAATCCCCATATACGTAGGCCTACATAGCGCCCTCTATCGGGTGTCTTATTAAATTTCGGGGGGGGGGGGGGGAATCCCCATATAGGGCTCACATCCGTAAATACAATGGAATGTCCCAGACCCCTTCACAAATTCGTACCAAAGATACCAAAATAAATGAAGGAAAAAATTGATTAAAAATCAATGATGTAGTTTGGCAAATAACTGAATACAGCTGTAGCTGTAGATATTGAGTATGAATTCCTCTACAAACTGCATTTTGGTTGGAAGATGAAAGCTTTTCTGATGGAATTTGAGGGGACTATATTTCATTGGGTACGTGTACGGAAAATAGGTGATTTTTTGAGTGACAAGAACTCGTAGTCTGGCTTTGCGGACCCCTGGACAGAATTTGGACTGAAGAATCCACCCTGAAAATTTGAAGGATGAAAGGGTATGTCTCACTTATCCAGGTTAGTGAAGCTGAAATATCTCATTTCTCCCAGCTATTTTACAGAATTTTTTGAAATTTGATTTTTAACACACATCCCTATGGGGAAATATTTATGGGTGTGAGCCCTATAGAGGATGCATGCAATGCACACAAGTCTATGGGAAGTATTCATCCCATACAAGCTCTGCTGGTTTATGTTGATCTATTGTATCTATGTATTCATCTTATGAAGAACAGATCAACACTGCAAGATTTATTTTTTTTTAAACCCCAAAGGGCATGATTTTCAAAAGTGTCCCTTTGAGAAGCTTTACAACCCTTGAATGTTTAATTTCCCATATGATATAGGGACAAATATCATCAAAAACACATTTATGATGTTAAAAAGTCAATTGAGAAATATGACCTCCACTACAAGGCTCACACTCGTAAATACAATGGGATGTCCCAGACCCCTTCACAAATTCGTACCAAAGATACCAAAATAAATGAAGGAAAAAATTGATTAAAAATCAATGATGTAGTTTGGCAAAAAACTGAATAGCTGTAGATATTGAGTATGAATTCCTCTACAAACTGCATTTTGGTTGGAAGATGAAAGCTTTTCTGATGGAATTTGAGGGGACTATATTTCATTGGGTACGTGTACGGAAAATAGGTGATTTTTTGAGTGACAAGAACTCGTAGTCTGGCTTTGCGGACCCCTGGACAGAATTTGGACTGAAGAATCCACCCTGAAAATTTGAAGGATGAAAGGGTATGTCTCACTTATCCAGGTTAGTGAAGCTGAAATATCTCATTTCTCCCAGCTATTTTACAGAATTTTTTGAAATTTGATTTTTAACACACATCCCTATGGGGAAATATTTATGGGTGTGAGCCCTATAGAGGATGCATGCAATGCACACAAGTCTATGGGAAGTATTCATCCCATACAAGCTCTGCTGGTTTATGTTGATCTATTGTATCTATGTATTCATCTTATGAAGAACAGATCAACACTGCAAGATTTATTTTTTTTAAACCCCAAAGGGCATGATTTTCAAAAGTGTCCCTTTGAGAAGCTTTACAACCCTTGAATGTTTAATTTCCCATATGATATAGGGACAAATATCATCAAAAACACATTTATGATGTTAAAAAGTCAATTGAGAAATATGACCTCCACTACAAGGCTCACACTCGTAAATACAATGGGATGTCCCAGACCCCTTCACAAATTCGTACCAAAGATACCAAAATAAATGAAGGAAAAAATTGATTAAAAATCAATGATGTAGTTTGGCAAAAAACTGAATAGCTGTAGATATTGAGTATGAATTCCTCTTCAAACTGCATTTTGGTTGGAAGATGAAAGCTTTTCTGATGGAATTTGAGGGGACTATATTTCATTGGGTGCGTGTACGGAAAATTGTTGATTTTTTGAGTGACAAGAACTCGTAGTCTGGCTTTGCGGACCCCTGGACAGAATTTGGACGGAAGAATCCACCCTGAAAATTTGATGGATGAAAGGTTATATCTCAGTTATCCAGGTTAGTGAAGCTGAAATATCTCATTTCTCCCAGCTATTTTACAGAATTTTTTGAAATTTGATTTTTAACACACATCCCTATGGGGAAATATTTATGGGTGTGAGCCCTATAAGTATGCCTACATAGCGCCCTCTATCAGGTGTCTGATTATTGCAGCTGACGAAGATTAGAAGTTATTTGACCTTTGACCCCAGCGACCTTGACCTTTTAAAAAATGACAATTTCGCGGTCAACCTGCATCCATCCACTAAGTTTGATGGAGATCGGACCAAGGACCTGGGAGGAGTAGAGGAACAAACAGACAGACATACAGACAGACAAACAGACAAACAAACAGACAAACGTTGCTCGAATGATAGTATGATGTCAAACTTACTCGATCTGCTACTATGAATTGAACACTTCTTTCATGCCCTCACTGTGAATTAAAATGGTTGACTGGCTGTTCAGTAAGACAGTAAGACAATGTCTTCAGTTTGAGAGCACTGATCTCTGGAATGTTTGTGATAGTACACCCTTCATAGTCCCTGGTATACAGGGTGCACTGCTATGATTGCCTGCAAGTATTATGTAAAAAAAACAAAAAAAACAAAAACAAAAAAAAAACAGAAAAACGACAGGATGATGTACACATAATTACGTCGGACGAAACTTCAACAACAGGTGCCCTTTGTGTGTTCATAGTGTGGGATAACTATGGTGCAATCTTGATTCGCAACAAATTGGTTTCAGTGTGCATAGCATTGTGTATTTTTTCTTTGTTTGATCTATCATTATCTGCTTTTGTGATTGCAGTGCCAAAGCACTAAATATGCAGGCAATAAATGCAGTATGTAGTCAGGTAGTTTGTATGTAAAGCTGTAGATGACAGACCATATTATTCAGATTTGATCATTATGTTTACGTATGTACGTATATAACCATGTACGTGTCTATAGATGATTATGTTTATGTTATATAAATTATCAAGTGTGTGATGGTGTGTGTGACTTTTAAGCAGAAACAAACAAACAAACAAACACAAGCAGGAAGAGTGGGAGACAATTAGTACATTTTCCAAGGTCGACTTTTCATGATTTATCTGGATTAGAAAAGATTCTTGGTGGTATTCAAAACTTTTTCCTTTTTCGCACGTTTCTAAACGACGTACTTTAACGAAATACTGCATACTTACCAAGTTAACTTGTACGTTGGATGTATGTCTCATCATAGTCGCTACATACCCTCTCAGATTTGAATTACTACACTCTTCCTGAGATAGCGAGTTACTACTAGTAGTAGTGCCCGTGCTGGTGTGCTGGCGTTGAGCGCGTTGCATGTATGGAGGCAGCCAATACGTGCGAGAATAATCACGATAACGTGGAGAAAAATCACGATAACGTGGAGATGCCGCAACGATTATCAGTAATTCAAACGCAAGTCCTGGAGCAAACAAAGAATAGAAATGTACTCGTTAGCCGGTTTTATTATTGTCGGCAGTTTGTTTGTTTTTGTTTTGTTTTGTTTTAATCTAGAATTGAATTTGATAACTGTCTTCTCTCTAAATTCCAAATTTGGAACGTTAAAATTATCTTATTTCTTGGTATCACTATTACTGAACATTATTTTATCCCACAACCAACAATACATCAGCACTGCCTCTTATAAAAGCAACCGCAAAAGTAAACACAATCCAGTCGAAAAATCTTTGTGCCAAATCCATTTCCATTATTGGACCAGACTCATGTAGTACAAAAGTTTTCTCCACGACAGAGGTGCCGCTTCTCTCCCAAAATCGGTTGGCAAGCAAAAAAAAAGATAAAAATAATAATAATAATAATGATAAAAATAATGATAAAAAAATGAATAAGAATCTCTTTATTTGTGGCTGTCAATATTCTTTCTTAACAATCAAAAAAAAAAAAAAGGGAAAAGGGGGGGGGGGGGAGATTAAACCCCGTACAGCAAAATAAAAACGAAGAACAAAGAGAAAAACAAAACAATAAATAGCTAAAAGAGGAGTAGTACAACCACCTAACCCCCCCCCCCCCCCTCTTGTAGATCCCCACAGGACTGATAGTTGTCAAAATGCTATGATACATCAAACAAAGAAATGCAAAATGAAACATTGAAACAAACTTGTTGCAAAATGCTGTTAATGAGCATTTTGAAAGGGAATACAAGTTCTCAATCGCCTACTATTGTAAAATGTACACATTATGCATAAGAAACGTGTGAAAGAATGCGGTAATAACACGATTCCAGTTAGGTAACAAAGAAAATGCAAAATAGTAACCGAAAAGATTCCTCTGAAGTACTCTGCCTGAGAGCGTAAGCGTAACTTTTAGTTCCCATATCCTCAGAAGCAGCATTTGGTGGGTTTAATAGGCAAGTCTCAATTAACTACTTGTCATTTACCTTCATTCAAGTAATGTTCGTTATAAGAAAAAAGTACACCGACGTTTTTGTAGGTTTCGTGATTCAGTGCCGAGTTCACAATGTATTGCACATGTTAAACTATCATGCATTCCTTAAATGCCTTTACTTTAAGGAATTGCAGCCTGCATGCTACGTGGTTTATTAGGATTTCAGACATCTTTATTCCTTTATGGTGTATTCATCTGAAGGATTTCCTTTCAAAAGCATTCAGAAACGCCTTTTGGCTGGAAGTTGTATCTGCTACATAAACGAATTTCGTGCCAAATTATAAATCTGTAGAATTATTTGGGTGAGCGATTGTGCATGACAAGGTTGGATAAGAATGAAAATGTCCATCATATGAATTAATATACCCATTAAAAATGGGTCAGTTCTTGGTTCTGTAAAGATTTGATTTATGAAATCACATGTTCGTGTCATGGATGCGAGGTGCTTGAAACAAAAATGTGTGACAACGTTAATAGGCCTGTACGGGTTTTGGGCAATTACCCAGGACCCTTCCCCTGGCCCCTAATCGTAACCCTGATCCTGAACTTAATCCTAACCCTAACCCAAACTCTAACCCTAAACCTAACCCTAACCCCAATTTTTACTCTTAGCTTACCGCTAACCAGTATTGGGGGGGGGGGGGGGTAATTGCCCTGATATCAGGCCCATACATATCAGGACTTCTCGAACTCTCTGAGAGTTGCCTTTTTAGAGCATTCTCTAGCAAAGCTGGGAGCCATATTGACTCAATCCTGATTTCATGACGGATAGTCAAACATGTCATGAAGTTCTTTTCATTAAAAGTTTTTGTGCGGAGTTTGGAATGAGTGTATATTATAGGATATAAATAAGAAAATTCATTAGTTTTCTAATTTGACATTTGTATAATGGTGTAATTTTGGTGGAGATCGAGCTTCAGGTTTTGAACTTTTTTCATGATAACTAATTTTTTTGAGATAATGAGAAACCTCAGGTGTGATTTTCTTCAATCATTATTTTGTCTCCCTCTACAAATCAAATTTGTTAAGCTCGCAACTGCTGATCTGTAAATTAACAAACATGTCGGGAAAAAAAAAAGGAACCAGTGGGACTCGAACCTGTCATTTAATGCTTTCCAGGCAGCGATACTACCACAGAGCTGCCCCTGGTTGGAACAAGGAGGTTGAAGAGATGGAGTAACAACAGAGTTATTCCCTTTGATCTCTGGTTCGAAGCCGCAGCTCAAAGACAATTCATTTGAAGCATGTGCCAAACAGGATCTGCCGCGCAGATACGAAGACAATTGACTCGTGTCTCATTGCGTAATCACCAGCCACTTTCAAAGGAAGATATATCTTTGTGATGGTAATTACTTTTCGCTATCCCTTCTTATAAAAGGAAGGTACGTAGTACAGACACGAGGATGCGCGAACAGAAATTGAGGAAAAAAAATGCTGAAATGAAGATGAAAATTACTCGACTGGGCATACGAGGGCACTAATCTGATATACCATTATCTATTAATAAAGAATTATACTTGAAGATTATTACAAAGTCATGTTAGTTTCATTTGGGGAAATTAAGTCGAAAAGTGATAAAACCAGCTTTCCAGGATGGTAAGGTTTTAAACATTTTCACATAATACAGCTCTGATTTACACTTTTGCGCAAATTTCTGAACGGAATTGAGTTTTGTTTTATATGCTTTAATTATTATTAAGTGAAATTTATTTTAATTTGATAAATAAATAAATAAGCAAAATATATGGCCAACATTATGATAACGTTCAAAATGAATCTTCAGATTGCTCAGCAAGACGGCGGCTTGGAACATGATCATCAGAGGCACAAGTGAACCTGTGGAATTCTTTTGTACATCAATAGAAATCTGACAACTGTTTGAATAATTACAGCCAGTTGGAACTCCATGTATAAAACCTCCTTGGTTGGAACAAGTTGCTTTGTCCGCTTTGATGGACTACTTAACATAACAATGTCGGAATTTCGGAGCTTGGGTATTTGTTCCATGTTCATCGTGTCACTGTCGGCAACCAGGGAGAGCTTCGTGGTATAGTGTCGCTGCCCGGAAAGCCAGGTTCTAGTCCAACTGATCCCCCCCCCCCCGACATGTTTGTTTATTAAACAAAAGATCAGCAGTTGCGATCTTAACAAATTTAATTTGTAGAGGGAAACAAATTTAATTTGTAGAGGGAGACAAATTGAAGAAAATCACACCTAAATCTTCACCCATCTGAGTTATATCTTTCTTTCATTTTCATGAGAAACCTCTCATGAAATACGCAACAGCATAATATGGAGGCATTTAGAGTATATTTTTTTGATGGAAATTGCTTTTGAAATGATTGAGATATCCAAAACAAAACTTTCCTAATAGACGGTGGGACCCACATTTTTGAGGATCGCTCTGCTTTACTTTTTTTTAATGTCTCAGCCACTTCAAAACCGCTTTTCAACAAATACATTTTGAATTCTTCTTAGAATTGTAATGCTATTTACCGTTTAATGAAGTGGTTTCTAAGTATCTTGGTAAAAGTTGTAAGCTGAATCCTCATCTCAACAAATACTATGCCATCCATTTATTCTACTATACATACTGAATTGTATCTGAATGAGTGCGTCTTCAGCATACATGAAGTATAAATGCAAATCAATAAATGAAAAAAGGAAAGAATGGAGCAACTGTCTACCTCAGGAATCCAGATATGGAATATAATTTTGTTCTACAGTATTAAAGATTTTGTGTTGTGAAGAGATAATACATGTATGTATATGTAGCTGAAATAAAAAATACGTTTTGTCAGTTTAAAGGGATGGTACAGTATTGATGGAGATGAGAATTGGGCTTTTAACTTTTTGCGAGATACCAAGAAAACACTTAAGATATAGTGCAGAGCATACCATTGTAAGAGGAATTCAATGGTTATTTGAGGAAAATTGGATTTGGAATGACTGAAACATCCAAAACTAAAGTAAAACAAAGCGATCGTAATAAAGTGAGGGTCCCACACTTTGTTAGAATCGCTCTTTTTTGGATATCTCAGCCATTTCAAAACCAATTTTCATCAAATAAACATTGAATTCCTCATAGAATTACATGCTCTTTCATATTTCATAAGGGGTTTCTCGTTATCTCACCAAAAAATGTTAGAAACCTGTAATTAGTTCTCAACCAAAACTATATGATCCCTTTAATCCAAGTCAAATGATGTGTCTAGGAAGGAAGTACAGTGCTGAGAAGTAATAACAGCAAGGACTAATAATACGTCTTTAAAATGTTTAACATCCGTAGAGATAAGCAAGAACAACAACTTGAATAACCAATGATCATTTCTTATAAATATCCCGATACTAGTCTATGACCCCGTTTACCCCGATACTAGTCTATGACCCCGTTTACATTGCAATACAATGTATGATTACTATAGGTCCTCAATTGTTGTAGTCTTTTTATTTCACTATGTTCTATTTACCTTATTTTCTGTTACTAAACGAAGTGAAACATATGTTTTTGTTGAAAAATGAAATAAACTTTGAACTTTGAACTTTGAACTTTGAACTTTGAACTTTGAACAGTGCGAGGCTCGGCCACGGCTCGGCCGCGGCCGAGCCCACCTTCATTTCAGTGTAAACGCGCAAAAGCCCAAATGCGAGGCCAAAATTGGCCGCGCATTTGGCCTCGCTCTGGAGGTGGTCTCGGCCGTGGCCGAGCCGCGGCCGAGCCCGGCCTTTTCTCAGTGTAAACGCAAACTGGGCCAAATGCGCGGCCAGTTTTAGTCTGGCTTCCAAACCCTCTGCTTTTACTATTTCGCTATTCAGGATATTAACCCCCTCAACGTCGAAAACTAGTATAATTTAAGATGGTTTTGTCCTGCAAAGGATTTTTTTTTTTTCCTTCGGCAAAGGCCTTTGGCTGAACGGCGACTTCGTCGCCACGGAATACAGTTGGCAAAGGGTCTGAAAACCAAACAATACCAAATTGCGTTTGTTAACAAGCACAGCACCACTACGACAAAATATTGAAAGGTTTAAATCAAAAGCGCGGCCGAGCCCGGCAGTGTAAACCATGGTGTAAACGGACAAAATTGCGGGGCTCGGCCTCGCAATTGAGGTTGGGCTCGGCCGCGGCTCGGCCGCGGCTCGCTTTTCGACGTTGAGGGGGTTAATATTTTGAATAGCAAAATAGTGCGGGCAGAGGGTCTGGAAGCCAGAAAAAAAAAAAAATGGCCGCACAGTTGGCCCAGTTTGCGTTTACACCAAGAAGAGGCCGGGCGAGACCACCTCGACCCCGTTTACAGTGCGGGGCTGGGCCGAGCCGCGGCCGAGCCGTGACCGATCGCAGCCTCAATTGCGGGGCCGAGCCCCGCAATTTTGTCCGTTTACACTGCCGGGCTCGGCCGCGCTTTTAATTCAAACCTTTCAATATTTTGTCGTAGTGGCGCTCTGCTTGTAAACAAACGGAATTTGGTATAGTCTGGTTTTCAGACCCTTTGCCAATTGGATTCCGTGGCGACGAGGTCGCCGTTCCGGCAAAGGCCTTTGCCGAAGGAAAAATTCTTTGCAGGACAAAACCACCTTTAACTATACTAGCTTTCGACGTTGAGGGGATTAATATAGTAATAATAAATAATAATAGCGAGACTCTTATAAAGCGCTCAAACCTAAAAAAGATACTCAAGCAAGTTTTGAATATCCTGAATAGCGAAATAGTACGGGCAGAGGGTTTGGAAGCCAGACTAAAATTGGCCGCGCATTTGGCCCAGTTTGCGTTTACACTGAGAAAAGGCCGGGCTCGGCCGCGGCCGAGACCACCTCAACACAATTTGGTATAGCCTGGTTTTCAGACCCTTTGCCAACTGGATTCCGCGGCGACGAAGTCGCCGTTCGGGCAAAGGCCTTTGCCGAAGGAAAAATCCATTACAGGACAAAACCACCTTAAACTATACTAGTTTTCGACGTTGAGGGGGTCAATATCGCGAACAGCGAAATAGTACGGGCAGAGGGTCTGGAAGCCAGACTAAAATTGGCCGCACATTTGGCCCAGTTTGCCTTTACACCAAGAAGCGAGGCCGGGCTCGGCCGCGGCCGAGACCACCTCCAGAGCGTGGCCAAATGCGCGGCCAATTTTGGCCTCGCATTTGGCCTTTTGCGCGTTTACACTAATGGCTGATATCTAATAGAAACAAGATATCAATTTATTATTGTAAGAAAGCACCTGATAGGAAAGTTTTGCTGCCATTTCTTTAGCTCATCGAAAGCCAACACCTCCCATTGGAATAATTATGGAATAATTGAATGTTTTCTAGATATCACTTTCTCAAATCTATATCATACAATGTCTTTAGAAGTAATTGAAGTGGTGGCATCCGGTTGGAGACATCAACACTATCTACAACACTGTCACAAATGTTTGAAACAAGTGAAATTGCTTTGTAAACTTGAAAACTCTTTTGCTTACAAACGGGGTATGATCTGATAAACATTGATGTCACGGGCTGCCGTATATCATCCATATTTTCCTGAGAAAGACGATTAACAATGACTTTTTTTTTTTTTTTTTTTTTAGTGTTGATCTATTAAGTTGTATTGTTTACATTCTGCAATAGCAGGCTTTTAAATACGATCAGTAATAGGGTGGCTCTTTTAGACAAACATGTATTTTGTAAGATTGTTTTTCCTATTGATGCGCGTAGAAACGCCAGTATTACACGTTTTATGTGTTATTTATTATTAGTATTATCATTATTTGGTTTATTATCATTATTATTATTGTCACTATTATGATTATGTTACAAGCGCAAATGGAAGAAAACGGACCAGAAATGAATTTAACTTATTAGTGGAAAATGAGCAAAGAGAATAGGATTCATCACTATCTTGTTTTTATTGATAATAACACAATTCATAAAAAAATATACAAATTTATTCATTCATAAGTTAATGGTGATGGTCATGTCAGAAAAAATGGTTCTATTCTAACTGATTGACAAATTGCCCTTAATCAATGTAAATAAACAGCGTTTTTTAATGTTTATGGTAACAGCCATGATAAAACTCGTGGGCATAACATGCTCGGGTGAGACTTGAACCGATGACCTTTCGATTGCTAGACAGGCTTCATATTCACTAGACTTCAGGGCTTCCTCTCGATAGCCAGGGATGATTTTTTTTTTTGATTCCAAATAGCTCAAGAACCATTAAACAGAAATGGTCCTAGCTGAGTCTAAACGCTCATAAAAAGCTTGATTTTTTTTTTTTATATTCTTTCAAATCTACCATGGAGGATGCATGTACATTTCGGTTTTCATTTTACACGGCTGGTAATTTCGCGGGGAAAAGACATTGCTGGGTTGATAAAAAACAAGTGTAAGAGAGCCAGCTGAACCATCTAGATTAAGTACCGAAAAATGAAAAACTCGAAAAGAAAATCGTGTTTCCAAAATCAATGTACCCCTGAGATTACTGTCTCTTTGTACGCTGATGACACTTGCCTTTACTACGCATCAAACAATCCCAATGACTTAGAAACGTGTGTAAATCATGATTTAAGGGCGATAACGAACTGGCTGAGGTACAATGGACTGCTGCTAAACGAGAAAAAGTGTGAATACAGTCATGATTGTCACACCTATGCGGAAAAAACACCTCTTTGATAACGTTAAGGTTACGGTTAATGATTTTTGCGTGCAACAAAAAAGCTCCTGTAAGTATTTAGGTGTGACCTTAAACGACACCCTGACGTGGAACAATCACATTGCCAATGTAAAGGCCAAACTCTCTTCTGCGTTGTACTGCTTCAAGAGAATAAGGCCATATATTCCGCAAGACACCGCCCTTATTTTATACAAAGGGTTAATTCAGCCCCATTTGGATTATTGTTCAATTGTGTGGAGGAACGCCAGTAAAAGTCTAGTAAATCAAATAAGTGTTTTGCAGAAGAGGGCTCTCCGCACCATTCTATTAGTAGATAATCGTTTCAGTAGTCGAGCCTTATATGAATTATCTGGCGTAGAAGCAATTATGAATCGCTGGGAAAAACGCGCGGCAATATTTATCTTTAAACTATTACACCAGTTATTGCCATTATTTATCTGTAAAAAAGTAGTTATCAAAATAGATAAATATAATTTACGTAATTCACGTAATATTATCATACTTCCAAAACCCAGAACCAATTTCATGAAATTTGGATGCATTTATTCCAGTGTTAAAATATTCAATAGTCTTCCCGAAAATGTAAGAATACTGGGTAATTTGAAGGCTTTTGAAAGAATGTTAGAGTATGTGTTATAGTGTGGATTTCATAACTATGTTTGAGCTAATTTGTCTGAATTTACGTGAACTTGTTTGTGTCACCCTCTTTTGTAGACATAGCGTTTGTGTTAAGTGGTTACCTTTATATTCCTCTTCTTCTTTTTTTTTTTGTTCTTGGTATCTAGTTTCTGCTATATTGTAATGTATTTCATTATGTTATGCTTGTTGTTTTTTATGTGTTTTTGTGTAATTGTTAATTTACTTTGAGTGATTTGTTAACTGTTGTGTTGTTTTTGTTGTTGCTGTAACTCTGTACTCACGGCCTCTCTGAAAAACAGCCTCATCTGGCTGATCGAGGGCATTTTATCCCGTGATTAAATAAAATAAAACAAACAAACAAACAAACAAACATTAATGTACACGTAGGTACAAAAGCAGTGAAGAAGAGCTTCGTGCACTCACCAATCGAAAACCACTGAGCCATTTTCGTTTAAGGTGTAAAGAAAATGCAGGAATCACCTCGTATTAACACAGCGTCTGCCTCAGGTTGGTATAATCTTGCAGATCAAATGTCAATGTAAATCTCAATGAACGGCTAAGTATTGGATCTTCCTTGTCTGTTGTTCAGGTTGCTGATGCTCCCAACTGTATTGCCACTGCTTTGTTTTAATTGCTGGATTTTATAGCGACTAGTGCTCCTAATGAAAGCGTGCAATTTTGTCCTTGTTTCATCGCAATTTCATTGTTTTTTTTTTTCGGTTTTATTTGGTTTTATTTTACTCGTAGGTGTTCCTCGCTTCCGTATCGCATCAACTGATGCGTTTAATATGAAATATATATTATGTAATAATAATTATTATGAAAGGTTCTGCCAACGCGCGGGTACCGCATTCAATCATTGGTTCATTTAGCAATTAGCGCTCCCGTGCTTCACAAAACCCTCAGAAAATCACGTAGACTGATTTTTTTTTCTCTCTATAGATTGAAAATATCTGCTTTTTATCAACAATATCCAGTTTCATAATTCGTTGTTGTCGTGTTTTTTCCTTCTTGTTAGAGGAGAAATCCATATTCTATTTGAATCCGACGGTAAGGAGTTAGAGTAAGTTAAATTGTTCTATTAAGCTTTTAAACTTTTTGTTCCATCTGCCATTGTTGCTATCCAGTGGTTTTCGAATCGTGATATTATGTGAAAGTCTTTTGTAACCTTTCAATTTCTTCTCAAATCAGTCATAAGTAGCATAGATGGTTTGGAGTTCTGTTCGTGAACATAAGGTACGCGGCGGGTGTCAGGATATAACACGATTGATAGCAGAAGCGATAGAGTTGGACTTACGGGTTTATGTTTGTGTGCAATGGCACAATATACATTTGCAGGTGATTGCCTGTGCTTCAATATATTATTCAAAACTGCACAGCTCCTTTTCTCAAACTTGGCATAACTAGAGTATGGAATTTCTCGCTCTTGTAGCTATTTAGGTTAGGAATATTCATTCTAATGCATTGTACTTTGTTCTACACCTACAAAGTTTATATGTATATATACATATATATCTATATCTATATATATATATATATATATATATATATATCTATATATATATATATATATATATATATATATATATATATATATATGTGTGTGTGTGTGTGTGTGTGTGTGTGTGTGTGTGTGTGTGTGTGTGATGTAAGTTTACACAAAGTTTTTATTTACCTGGCGTCAAAGGAAAGTATCATGACTTGACATTTTTATACCTTTACTTCAATTATTCAAAATGGAAATTCCGAATGTTGGAATGACATGTATTCCATCAAATTGGATGTTCCCGGCGAACTGGTATATGAGAGACAGAAAATAAAACCGCATAGAAACTTACTTTTGAGAAACAGGACATTTCGAGTCATTGTCTGCTGACACTAAACAGAGTTTGTGCATTTTAAACATAATTTTCAAAAACGCAACTTTTACACGATTCAGCTCTTGAGATAAAGTCGGATAAAGAGTTACTCCCTCAGAAATTGGCTAACTGAATATGCTCTTTACTGTCCCAATAGGTAAACTTTCCAACTGGAAAATAAAAGATAACTTTGATGGTTTGAATTAAAAAAAAATCCCCTCGAAAAAAAAGAGGAAAATACTAAATCCAGTTTTAAATTAGATGATTTTGTTACAGAGAACTATGCAAATAAGAAATTTTATATCAAATTTTTCTGTTCTTAATAAGAATGAAATCAAACATAACACTATAACAGTAACACATAGGAGGGAGATAATTATACGAAAGAATAAAGAGTTTTAACTTCAAATTTCACATACTATTATGATATTTTCAAATATACAATGTAACTAGGCCAACAGGACTCGCCTTAATTTTAAGTACGCCAAGTAGATAAGGTAATTACACTAAGAAAAAAAAAATGTATGATAAAATGTCTCTCTCTCACTCTCTCTCTCTCTCTCTCACTGTCTCACTTTCTCTCTCTCTCTCTCTCTCTCTCTCTATATATATATATATATATATATATATATAATGTGTGTTTAAGTCTTCATGTACGACCACAGTGGAAAGCCCCTGTGTGCCACATTATTCTGAAACACCAACGTTGTCATGCTTTGAGAAGGCATTCTGTTTGTTTTGTTTTTTTTTTTTCAAATCTATGTTACATTAAAACAATTTTGTTAAACTGGACGCATAATGAGTAAAATCGTATTAAAACTATGATTGTTTTTCTTTCAAACGACTAGTAGCTAAATTACTTTAAAGGCATGACTTTTGCACACGAAACAGTGGCAGAAACTTAGAATTTACACGCAAACCCAGTACATAGTAAAGCGACGTGTTAATCAATCACCAAAGCTATACTGTATGGGAGAGGAACGGAAGCGCGAGAAATGCTTTTATTGTACAGCGGCATTTGGCGATTTTTCAACCGGTTTGGGCGGGTTTGTGCGTTTGGACAGAGAGTTTATACAAATTTTTATCCCCTCTCAGCTGGCATTTAAAATATTCTTAAACAGGTGCAGTAGAACATGTTAAAGCCAAACATGAGATAAAGCTGAATTTCTAGTTGTGTCTACTCTACAAATAATTTCACTGTTCAAAGGTTTATTCTCCATCCCTGATTGACAGGTGTCAACCATTTGAAAAAGGATATAGCCACCATCTTTCATGAAATCAGATCCTTCATGAGAAGGAGGCGTTTCAACGTGTTTGAAGGAGTGACGTGTTTTATCGACTTGAAAACGCCAGCTAACGTTTTTATGGGCCGATTTCATTACCCCGTCTTCAGCTTCGCGCCAATGAGATGATCGTTTAATCATGAAATCAAACCCACAATACCAATACCTACTTGCTCTAATAATAGTATTTTTCGAACAAGAAATGAGAAGCCATTATCCAACATTATTGTCTCATGACGCATTGCATGCTATCAACGTCCAGACCAAGTGTCTTCATATTCCAGGCCCTATTATGAAATCTTTGCACTCGATTTTTGATTCATCATACTTTTGAAAGTTGTATAAAATAATGTGATACATTTGACTGTTGTACTCGTAAATTCTTACTCTTTCTTGTCAGACGAACTAATAACTGGACTGGATTTCCTGTTTAAAGAAGAATATTATTGTTAAGGATGACATAGTCAGTGGAGTACATTATATTAGTCATTTTATTGGCATAATAAAATATTCACTTTATCAAGAACACCTCGACAGTGAATGACATTATCACCGTGCGTGCAAGGACGACAACGTTCGATTATTTATCAGTTAATAGCAGTCAATTGAGTCCATGCATGATTATGTGACAGAGGTTGACGCTAAAATCTGCACAACAAAAATAAACTATTCCGAAATAAAGGCAATATGCACGATGTTTATCAAAGCCTTATCAAAATTCATGACACTACATGATCCAGCTGTACTGGAGTTTGTAGCCTTTAAAACAAGGTGCTATCCGCGCTATGTGCCAGATTTCACGTCATTATAATGGATAAGTACCTAGCAAGAAAGGATTGCTCAACAAATGTGAAGACTTTAGCAATTTTAGCTGTCAGGAGATTTGACAAGAAAAAAACAACAATTCATGTCTTAACTGACAACCGTGAAATTAAGTCACACTTTAATTCCCTCAGGCCTCGATGAGTGTTAAAATCTCTGTCATCTTTATTCCTAGTCCATATCCAGCTACTAGAATGAATATTGTGCAGCACGATGCAAACTGAAACATGTCCAGAAGTCTCAGTTATATTGGCTCTCAACTGCACAAAGAATAATACATAAGTCAGAATATTTCTTAAGGTACTGAAATAGTTCGTAAAATATAATGGCGATATTTCATGTAATGATTTCGCCACAACAATTAATGGTCATTACTATTGTATTCCAATGGTATAACCCAATATATCAGATCAATGTTCAAATTTATCTTACGCACCAAATTCGCCACACATATAGACTAGTATATACGGAGCAGAATTTCGATATTAAGTACTGAACAAATTTTGATGTCTTCTACCGCAGCAACAGTAACGGATTGTTTGTTGTTGTTGTTTTTTTTTTTAAAGAAAAAACCCATAGTGCCAAATTAAATGTAAAAAAGTGGCAAAACTTATTGATTTTTGGAAATACTTTAATTGCGCTCGAGGTCCTAGTTATTCATTGATTTCTTCTCCAGTTGCCTTGGTAACGGATTATTTGTGAAAATTACATGCTGTTGTGCTTCAATTCAATTTTCAATTCAAACTTTATTTTCACTTTTTTTTTCCATCAGAATGTACAAGAAGCAATATTATGAGTTTGACATGGGAGTAACAAAATATGCATAACCAGACAGGATTAACAACATGTTCATGTCTACATGATCAGCACAAAAAAGATACATACACTCTATAATAATTATACACTCTGCGAAAAAAAAAAAGTGGAGGTACCCACTCAATAGACTAGGCTTGTATCATGTGGGTACCTCTGAGGGAAAGGGGGAAATAAGGGGGTGAAAAGCTTACAACTACAAAGAGTGGGAAAGTGGGAAAGTCGGGAATAGAGAGGAAAAAAAAGTGTGAACTAAATAATACTAATTTTCAATAGTAATCAAATGTATAGTTATTCTCATTGTAACTAAAATCATGAAACTTTTACGTCATATTCTTGTTTTCCTCATACTCTCAATACCAATGTTGTTGTCAGGGCAATTTAAAAGTTCAGGTATTACCATGGCAATGTCCATTGTGGAGTGTAAGTGCGATCTTGGACAACTGAGGTTTTTGATTGCAACGAAACGTGTTACTTGAAAGAAATAACATTTTGACGCAAACACTGCATGTTCAAGAAAGAGAGTAGTTTACTTATTTCGTTAATTTGTTACCTCGACAACATCCATGTGACTTCACCTAACATCAATTTGTTGTCAAAAATACATGTGTACAGGCAAGGGTAGCAAAGTCGACTGGATAAAAGGATATGTTCAAAATGAGGAGTCAGAGAGGGGTTCACGTTGACAAATTCATTATCGCATGAAATTTTCATTAATTCGTTAGCCCTGCATATCTACTAGAACACTTTCATCATTGTGCTGCCATGGCAACTGTCCTATCGGGCATGAGCTTTAACTTGAAACATACGTCTATATTGTGAATAGTCATAGATGGAACGTTTTATATTTAGTGATTTGTGCTATGTCTTGTTATGGGAATGTTCACAATTCTCCACCAGCAATGTCACTACCATGGGAACCATTGCGTTTTGTAATGTGACTTTGGATTACCAAGATGGTAACGGAAAGAGAAGCTTTAACTGAGAATAGACACTTCCAGAATCTTCTGCCAGGTTTTTATATTACTTCATCATTATGGCCGTCTCTGGAAATTTACCTGTTTCAATGGCAAAGGACATTTATTTTTATTGTTAGCATGACCTTGAACGACCAAGATTTCGATGGCATTTGGCCATATATAATACTGTTTAATGAGAAATGTGTGTGATTTTTCTATTAAAAAGTCGTAAGAGAATGATTGCGACTTTAGTTGCAATCGAATGAGAAATCTAAATTAAGTCGATAACTTTAGTCACTTTGTTTACATTTTACTATTCACTTAGAAATATGTAGATTAAAAAAAAAAAATCCGTAACCCTGGCAATGGGAGAAGAGATCAGAGAGTAATTACGGCATTAAAGGGATCGTATCAGTTTTGGTTGAGACCTAACTTCACATTTCTATCACTTCTTGGTGAGATAATGAGAAGCCTCTTGTAAAATATGAAAGAACATGTAATTTTAAGAGTAATTCAACGTTCATTTCATGAGCATTGGTTTTGAACATGGGCGTAAATCCCGGGGGGATGGGGGGATATATCCCCCCCCCCCCCCTGAAATGGAGGAGGGGGGGATGGCCTGTACAATCATCCCCCCCTGAATTTTGAAAAAAAAAATGGAGGAAGCAGAAATGTGATTGTATCAATTTTGGCAAATTGCGTGACGTTTGTACGCCGGCCTTCAGACAGGTAACAGAGCTGAACAATATTCTATCTTGTAGGAAAATGTATACATAATTTTCTCAAGCGCTCGCTCGCTTCGCTCGCTCGCGAAGAAAGTAACATCGACATAACCGTCGGCCTTATGCCAAAAGGGCCTTAACACCATAGACTTTGTACACTATTAGTGCCCTTTTGGCATGAGGCCGACGATACTGTAAAATGTAAGGTATGGCTCAGACGTTGACAACGTCACATAGTATAGGCCTACATGTAAACATGCTATGACGCGAGTAACTTGGGACCATCTGCAAAATATGTACGAAAACAAACAAACAAACAATAACAAAAAATATATCGCCATAATTAAATCCCCTCCATTTCCTGAATCATTCCTGAGAAACGACAGTGACTGGTGACTCAGTCAGGCTACATCTATGGGCATACCCAGGGAAGATCAGGGGCGTCGAATCTATCTCGGGGGGGGGGGGGGGGGCAAAGGGGCATCTGCCCGCCCCTACGGAAGTGTTTAGGCAGACAAATCATTTATCCCCCAAGCAATTCCCGAGATGAGGACAAATCTCGAACCTTCTTAATGGAAAATTGTCCAAATATCGCCAGAACTATGCACCAGATAGTTGTATTGCAATCTTAAACATGCAAAAGCTCCGCTATACAGGATCCCTTTCGATAGACTTTGTACACTTAGATTGACGTATATTTCCCTAATTCATCAAAGAGTGTGCAGCAGATCTTTCACTTAACAAAAGCACCCTCATATGCAGAGGCGTCGATGGGGGGGGGGAATGGTTCCCCCATAAAAGTGGGACAAACAAAAGCGAACAATATAGCCACAAACGGCAGTTTTTGGAGTGTAAAATGTCAAAATTTTAAAGCTCGCTCGCTCCGCTCGCTCGCATTTAATCGCTATGCCATTCTCCTGATGTTGCTGCCAGTGACTGACAGCAGTTGCGCCCGGTGCGCCCCCCTTAATTTCCAAAGCGAAGCTACAATCGACAGTTTTTGGACTGTAAAATGTCAACATTTTGAAGCTCGCTCGCTTTGCTCGCTCGCATTTAATCATTATATCATTCTCCTGATGTTGCAGCCAGTAATTGCCAGCAGTTTTCGCCCGATGCGCCCCCCTTAATTTCCCAAGCGAAAAATATAGCCACAAACGGCAGTTTTTTGGACTGTAAAATGTCAAAATTTTGAAGCTCGCTCGCTTCGCTCGCTCGCATTTAATCATGCCATTCTCCTGATGTTGCTGCTAGTAATTGCCAGTAGTTTTCGCCCGGTGCGCCTCCTTAATTTCCACAGCGAAAAAATACAGCCACAAACGACAGTTTTGGGGACTGTAAAATGTCAAAATTTTCAAGCTCACTCGCATTTAATCATTATGCCATTCTCCTGATGTTGCTGCCAGTAACTGCCAGCAGTTTTCACCTGGTGCGCCCCCCTTGATTTCCAAAGCGAAATAATACAGCCACAAAGGACAGTTTTTGGGACTGTAAAATATCAAAATTTTCAAGCTCACTCGCTTCGCTCGCTCGCATTTAATCGTTATGCCATTCTCCTGATGTTGCTGCCAATAATTTCCAAAGCGAAAAAATACAGCCACAAACGGCACTTGGGGGACTGTAAAATGTCAAAATTTTCAAACTCGCTCGCTTCGCTTGCTCGCATTCAATCGTTATGCCATTCTCCTGATGTTGCATGCTGCCAGTAATTGCCAGCAGGTGCCCGGTGCGCCCCCCCCCCCCTTAATTTCCAAAGCGAAGAATATAGATACAAACGACAGTTTTGTTTTGGGACTGTAAAAAGTCAACATTTTCAAGCTCACTCGCTTCACTCGCTCGCATTTAATCGTTATGCCATCCCCCTGATGTTGCTGCCAGTAACTACCAGCAGTTGCGCCCGGTGCGCCCCCCTTAATTTCCAAAGCGAAAAAATACAGCCAAAAACGGCAGTTTTTGGACTGTAAAATGTCAAGATTTTCAAGCTCGCTTGCTTCACTCGCTCGCATTCAATTGTTATGCCATTCTCTTGATGTTGCTGCCAGTAATTGATAGCAGTTGCACCCGGTGCGCCCCCCTTAATTTCCAAAGCAAAAAAATACAGCCACAAACGGCAGTTTTTGGACTGTAAAATGCCAAAAATTTCAAGCTCGCTCGCATTTAATCGCTACACCATTCTCCTGATGTTGCTGCCAGTGATTGACAGCAGTTGCGCCCGGTGCGGCGCCCGGTGCGGCACCCCTTAATTCCCAAAGCGAAGAAGTATATCTACAAACGGCAGTTTTTAGACTGTAAAAGTATTATGTCAAAATTTTCAAGCTCCCTCGCTCCGCTCGCTCGCATTTAATCGCTATGCCATTCTCCTGATGTTGCTGCCAGTGATTGACAGCAGTTGCGCCGGTGTGCCCCCCCCCCCCTTAGTTTCCAAAGCGAAGAATATAGCTACAAACGGCAGTTTTTGGACAGCAAAATGTCAACATTTTCAATGTAAAAAGATTTCACCGTGGGAGGGAGAAACCCCCCTACCATACCCTCCCCCCCTTGCTTGCTTCGCTCCCTAACGATCTCATAACCGCTCCCCCTAAGATCAAATCCTGTCTACGCCGGTGATAGACCCCACTATTTTGTAGGCCTTCGCAGTGATGTCGCACAGGCGGAGCAAGAGCTGAAATACCACGATTTAGTCATTCAATAATATATTGTGAATATTTCATTTTCTATTGAGTTTTTTTAAGAAAAAAAAAACACAAAAACTTCACCAAACGTGTGCACCAGATCGCTGAATTTCAGGTCTTAAAAATGCAAAATCTTCCTTGTGTGGGAGAGGGATACACCCCCCCCCCCATACACACCCTCCCCCCGTTCGGTCGCTCCGCTCCCTCTCACAGATATTTCAAAAACAAACTGATTTTCCGCCGCAAGTCATCTGACAAGCAAAAAAAAAAAAGCAACAACAAGAAAAAAAAGTCTTCATATTTTTGCTGCCATTCTCCTCCCACTTTATATTTCTGCAAAAGAGTGGGACATCCGATCCCTGTAAAGTGTGTGTGTGTGGGGGGGGGGGGGGGGGTGGAGGGGGCACAAAGCTTCCCCCCAAAGGCTGCGCCGGTCCGGTTATGGGCTTGTGATCGTGGTGATGGTGACCATCCCCCCCACTCCTCAGTACGGATTTACGCCGTTGGTTTTGAAATGGTTGAGATAGCCAAAAAAGAGCAATACTAATAAAAGTTGGGATCCGAATTCTATTACGATCGCTTTGTTTTTACTTTGTTTTTGGATGTTGCAGCCATTCCGAAATCGATTTCCATCAAATAAACGTTGAATTCCTTTCAGAAACATATGCTCTGTAATATTTCATGAGTGGCTTCTTGGTATCTCGCAGAAAGTTAAAAGCTCAATTCTTATCTTCACTAATACCATACCATCCCTTTCATTAGTAAATTATTCCAATTCTATATGAATTACATCTTTCTTGAATTTCAGTATAGAACCATATCGAGCAATTACTCCCTGCTAAATACTGGTTAATGGTAAGATTAGAGTAAAAATTAGGCTTAGGGTTAGGTGTAGGGTTAGGAGTTTATAGGTTAGGGTTACGATTAGGTTCAGGATTAGGATTAGAGCCACGGAGTAATTGCCCAGGAGGTAATTGCTCTTGAACCTATTACTGAGAATACAATTTTGTTTATTTGTGTTTCAATAAAAAAAAAAAATAAAAATGTGGCAACGAGAGAAGACGCCAGGATTTTAAAGGGATTCAACATCTAAATCTGCTTTATAGAATAATATGTCAGACTATTTGTGTGCCGAATATTGTGCTTTTAGACAGAATGTGAACAATTGTTTAACCATGCCGCTGGACTGTTTCTATTATCATTACCATCATTACAAAAATTGACGAAAATCGCATTCTTCGAAATTGCTTTTAGTCAGGAATAGCATTACAATGCTACTCCTGGCTGAATAATTTCAGTAAAACACGTAATACTACAGTAATAAGTATGATAAGAATTAGCATTAGCATTTTTTTAAAAATTTTTCCCCCACTTGCGTATCTCAAAATAACTACATGTATATCTTTACAAATGACTTAAAAAATCTATATTAAGTACAATAGCTTTAAAAAAACCCTCGAATAATATATTTTTCACTCATTATTTATCTAGCGATCCACGTCCCACAAGCTTTGCTTTTTAGTGGATCACTATTTTCCATAATCGAATTTATTATCCGCACGCCCACGAAGTATATATGCATTGTTCCTTCTAATTATTGTATATATTACGTATATATATAATAAGTCTTATACAATATTTATCTCGTATACTAAATAAATCTTTTGCAAATGTTTGAACAATATTATTTCATGACATATATACTTTGTACTTTGTTTTGATTTTCGTTGATTGGAAATAAATTATGATTGAATTGAATTGAATTGAAGAATATGACACTGGAACGAAATAGCGTTTAAACAAAATAAGACATTGGTATTTATTTTGTCAATATTTCAAGATTTATATCACAGAAATAGTCATGTCCGTAGATGCCTAATGCGACAATCGAATGAATTCCACCTTCCATAATCCAGAATAGTGCATACCCAAAATACGATCGTATTATACTGAACCAAAACTTTTGAACAACATTGACAAGAATATACAAGAATCTTGTCAACTTACTACATTCTAGTATGAATTAAGAAAATATTTGCTTTCAACACAATACATCCGTTTTATGTAATAATATTCGTGCTTTCTCCTGCCCCGGCGATGGGGTGGCGTGTTCAAATGTGGACCGTTCTACATTCTTCTGTGCTCATTTCCTCTCTTCTCTCCTCTTTGTTGTTTATAATGTTATACTGTGTTGTCTTCCTTGTACGATGTCATGACATTTGTCAATGTAATCATCTGTTGTTCTTTTATTTTTGTTCTCCTATTCGTGAGTGTAGGCAATGCGCATGTGTGTATGTATACATATCTACTATTGTCAGTTTCTTTTCTTTTGTTTTGTACTTCGCGATTCTTCTGTTGGAAACATCGAATAGTGCATGCAACTTGAACATCGCTATATTTGCCCGAAATTGTATTCACTCCATGCACTTTGAAATAATTACGGTTTGAATAACGGTGATGAATACTTATTTATCATGTTTCAAGTGATTTATGTAACTATTACACGTTTAGCTTTTTAGTGGACTACTTTTTTTTCATACCTACTTTATTGCCCAAGTGTTATTAGTTAGTCTTCAGTCTTATCATGTTATGTGATTCACTTTTTGTTTTGTTTGTGTTTCTTTTTTCCTTGATTGAAATTAATCAAACTGACGGGAGGATATCGACAAGCGATCTCACTGGTGACTTGGATGCAGGGAAATTCTAAATCAGTTAACCATTTCCCTGTATAATGAGTAAGCCAAATTTGCGTAAATTTCACAAATACTTTAGTATGGACAGGAAAGGATTAAGTGGTAAGTCTAACATGTCCAAAGGAAAAGAGAACAAGATTTCATAACCACAACAGTGAAAATCTGACCAAACTCGGAAAAGGAAAGTTTTGCAGAACAGTTATTGAATATATATAAGAGACAGAGGGAGAGAGATAGATAGAGAGAGAGAATTGACAGCGACCAGTCATATAACTACTAGTAGACATGGTAGTAGAATGACACAATGAATAACTGCCAAGGCTAACATTATAACAATTAGTCCTTCACAGTGGTTTTATAGACACTATATCATTCTTGTTTTTTTTTTTTAAGTATAATAACTGAATATATATAATCATACCTGCTAAAGATATACCTCCTTCCATGTGTGTTGATACACGCACACACACAAACACACACACACCCCCACACACACATATAACAACACACACACACACACACATACACACATATTTAATGTGTGCGTTCTTGTATTTGTGAGGATGCATAATACATAAACGGTTATATAGACATGCACAAGAAACGCATGATTTTGGTGTAGCTTTACGTTAATAATTAGAGATAATGAGGCATTGTCCTTCTTAATTGCCTTATCAATACCCGTAGTATATCTCATCCGTGAGCGACTCGAAGCATAATCAAAGAAAAAAGGGGAAAAATCGCATGTAATAGACTCGTACGGTCAGCGTACATTACCACCTGCCGTTTAAAATCAATACCTTCCAGGCATTCCTTTCAGACGCAGTCTTACAAGTGTGCGTGTATGTGTTCGTGTGTGTGTGTGTATGTTTGTGTATCCGTGTCTATGGCGTCACAGATAATAATTGACTCTAACAGTGCGCTAAAAACAACCGTGTTGTATTTTGGTCCCTCGTATAATTACAAGCTATAGATATACGATCAGTGAACCCTTACCAATAGAGAATAACCTTGCAGAGAGCAGGGTATAGTAAATAATAAACCGGAAGTTCGAAAGATCAGTACTGTTATAATACAAGGAACTATATATATATATACAAGGAACTGTATATCGATTCTGTTCTTTGTTATCTCCCTGTTCTGACGAGGGATGAAAATACGACTGGCTCTTACGTAGGCCGATTTGATTACGTGTGGTGCTATTAGTGAGAATTTAGGGAATCTTTATTAACGGTTGTAAAATATGTAATTTAAGATACATGTCGTCAAACCATCAAACCATCAAATTTCAACAATAGAGGACAGACATTTCCTCGTACGTGGATGAAGGGACAAACATAACTGCTGGCAATGACGACTTTGATAATCCAAATTCAAAACTGCTCTGGAGTCACGACAAACTTACATTGACCTCAGTGTTTGTCAGTTTCTTTCTTACTGTCACGTACACTTGATTTGTTGCATGTCCCGCATTTCACAAGTAAAAATAATAATAATAAAAAAAACATATCAAGAATTGACTGTGTGAACTGTCAAATAAGATAATGCGTCAACTGATGTGAATGATGAATCTACATAGACGCATTCTATGAAAAGAGAACAACTCGACATGCGAGTCCTTGGAAGAGGTACGGGAAACCTAAATTAGAATTACCAGCCAGTATAGCACTGAGGGGAATACAACAAGCAGCTGTTCACGCGTTCTGAAGTCTTAAGGTACGAAAAGGGGTACTGGTGTGAAGGAATTTAAGAGCGCAAACAGAGAGGCTTAACTGATTTGAATGACAACAGCCAACAGAGCAGGAAAAGGCACATAAAAAAGAAAGAAGGAAATTTCAATGGACTTACGCAATGTAATTATTCAATAAATTCTGTCTTAATTTGTATTTGAAAGTCAACAAAGACAAACAACCTGCGAGTTCTATGGGGAGATCGTTCCAGTATTTCGGCCCTGTATACATAATTGTTTTTTCGCAAAAATGGTTCGGGAACGTGGTAGGTGATAATCGTCACGTTGGCGGGTGGGATAATTATGAATGGAATAATTTCTTTTAAACATATGCAAAAAGAATATCAGGAAGATCATTTTTGGATAATTTACACATGAATATCCCTAAACTGTAATAAAACAAATTATCCCTAAATTGTAATAAAACAAATCTGACAATTTCAAAATTTTGTTCTTATGGAAAAATTCATCTGTATGAGATAAATACCCAGTCTTATTAATTATTCTAATAGCGCGCTTTTGTAAGAGAAAGAGCGAGTCAAGCAAAGATTGGGACGTGTTACCCCATGCCAGTATTCCGTAGTTGAGGTAAGGGGAAATCATAGTTGAGTATATAATTTGCAATATATTTGTGGGGAAGTAATCTTTCAGTTTGTTTAGAATTCCTGCATTCCTAGATAAAACTTTGGTTAAAAAGTTGATGTGAGACTTCAAAGATAAATCGCTATCAATATACAGTCCTAAAAACTTAATACTATCAACCTTCGTTAAATTAATGCCATTAACTTGGACATGACCAGGAATAAATAGCAAAGAGTTACTGAACGGCATATAATATGTTTTATCAATGTTTAGTGATAACTTGATGGCATGAATCCAGAACTGAACAAATTTCAGTTCGTTGTTTAACATATGAATAAGCGTATTGGAATTACGATGTGAAAGAAATAAATTTGTGTCATCTGCAAAGCATATAAAAGAAAGAATCTCTGATGAATTTTGGAGGTCATTTATGTACAAGATGAATAATAACGGGCCGAGTAGGGAACCCTGGGGGACACCACATGTAATTGATTTCATTGAGGACTCATGACGATTAAAATAAACATACTGCTTTCCATCAGTAAGATAATCTCTAAACAATATTCTAAAACCGTCCAGCGAATGCCGTAATGGCTTAACTTATAAAGGAGAATATCATGGTCTATCGTGTCAAAAGCCTTCGAGAAATCAATAAAAACGCCGATGGTGTGTGAAGCATCGTCACGAGCATGTGTCACTTTATCCATAAAAGCCAATAAAGCGTGGGTAGTGCTGTGTTGCTTTCTGAAACCGAACTGAAAATTCGAAAGAATATTACAATTAACAAGGAATCTAAGAGTTCTTTTATGAACAAGGTTTTCCAAAATTTTTGAAATTGAAGTTAAAAGACATATCGGGCGATAATTATTAACATGTTCTTTAGAACCCTTTTTGTATATAGGAACAACTCTAGCGACTTTCATCTTATCAGGAAATTTTCCGCTTGATAAAGATTGATTAAGAATATACACGAGAGGAGAACCTATTTCATTTATCACATTTTTTAAAAGAAAAAATTGAAATACCATCATCACCTGTACTCTTTTTATTATTCATTTTACGAACAACTTCTTTAATTTCATCATCACGATAGGAACGAAAAAGAAAGTCAGTGCGTTCCTATCCCCTAAGAACGAATGAAAAGGTGTCCGTGAATGCGGTATTTTGCTGGCAAGATCTGGCCCGAGGTTAACAAAGAAGTCTTTAATACATCCGCCATAGCCCCTGGTTCATCTACTAAGCAACGGTCTTTAAAAATGGAATTTGGGTAATTTTTATCTACAGTGGAGTTTAAAGCTGTGTTAATCACCTTCCACGTACCCTTTATATCGAACTTACATTTGTCAAACTGATTGGAGAAATACTGTTGCTTAGCTGTACGTAGAGTAGATGTAAGCGTATTTCGATAACGAATATAAAAAGATTTGTTCAAAGCATTTGGGGATTTACGGTATCTACAATATAATCTATTTTTCTTATTAATAGACTTAAGGAGAGATCTCGTGATCCATGGTTGTCTTGGTATTTTCTTATAATTTGATCTAGATCGTTTTATTAATGGTTCATAACTATTAAGATTTGTTGTTAAAATATGTTGTTAATGTGAGGACATGTAGAGTTTGAGTTGCTCTTTCCATGTGCCAAATTTGACGGTGACAAATTAAATATTAAAGCAGTTATAGAGGAGGGGTCACAGTGCTCCCCCCCCCCCCGGCCCAGGAAGGGTCAAAATAGCTTGGGCTTTATAGGGTTAACAGATTCATATAGTCATTTCATTTACTTTAAAGGTAGGGAATCCCATTTGCATGCCTTAAATGAAGAGTTGTATAAATACAGTGGTATGTTGAAGAGAGTATCATTTTAGAAACTCCCATAAAGTATTGAAAGTGGAAGGTAACAGTTAGTACATTTTTATTGACCGTTAGATTTTGAACTGAATATTTTTCGGGGCTCACCGTAAATTCCAGTACATTACTAGGCTACCTTTGCAGACCCATGCACTGCATGTGTGTCCATCATGTATATTTTGTGAAGAAAGTTCATCAAAACTTACAAACATTTCTATATACTTGCCACATACTCTATATGTTATTACATCAGCTCTTATACTTTTAGATTTGTGTTTATAGATAAAAAATACAGAAGATTGCAACAAAAAGGCTAAGTGTGGCTGACACACAGAACTACTGAGTAGTTGAGTTTTGTGCATTATTCAAATTGTAGATAACTGTTGACTTCCAAATTTCTCAGCAGTGGCCTAAACAAGTCCCCTGAGGTTCATATTTAATGTTTTGCTGCATTTTGGGAGGTGTGTAAAAGGTATCCCCTACCTTTAAGTGTACCTACATAATTTTTACACTGATACGAAAACCATTCAAATAGTGACTCCTCCCCCATGCACTTGCACATTACTTTGCACCCAACCATTCTTTTTTCTTCTTTTTTGTGAGCATATTCTTCAGAATAATTGTGTTTTTGTTTTGCTTTGTCAGGAAAGGACTGCTATCTCTCAAACATCATTACATCAGTACGTCCATTCAACATGCGCCATGTAATGAAAGTGAAAATGCAACAATGTGCTTTATTCCATATTTGCATGATTTCCTGAATTGAATTGCATCAGTTAATTTTCCTTTGTAAGTGTTATTTTACCAAAATCGTTATTGTTATATCTTCGTTTGTGCATTATAATCTTGAAAAAAGAAATTTGCAAAAATGATTAAAATTGCAGCTAAAAATGTAAAATTACGCCAGTCACACAGGCAGGACTGGTCTTGTGTGAGTCCTGAGTGTGGATAGAAATTGTTCACTGATTGTTATATCACCCGATTATTTAGTGAATATGGGGAAAAACTCGCTGACAAATATATATAAAGGGTGAGAGAATGGGGGGAGGGTGGCTTGAAGACGAGAAGATACTGGTGTTGAAAGACTTCATTTCATTCATATACTTATATGTGAAATAAAAAAAAAAATCCTAAAAAACGTGCGGTAGAATTACACATCGTTCCCTACAGCTGCACCTAACTTTTACAGTCGCCCATCATAATAATGACAACAACAATAATGATTGTGATGGTGATGATGATAATAATAATGATATTGTAATAATGATAATAATAATAATAATAATAATAATAATACTTATTATTATTATTATTATTATATTATCATCATCGTTTTTGGATTATGCTCTCTAACATACGTTAACTTCAATGCATTCCAGAATACAACAGAAAATGAGGGAAAGAAAGAAAAAAAAATAGCCTTTAGTGCAAAGACTAAATATCACTCAAAACAAGACAAAAAAGCCCGCAAGAGGACAACAACACACACTAAAACCTGACCAAAAAAAAAAAAAAAAAGACAATCCAAGGTATTATTCGCCCAACTCATTAATGCAATCTCCGTTACTTTCTCTGCCCAAGTATACCTCCAGCTCTGGGCTGAAGATGCCAAATCTCCTGACCCTTATGTGACGTCCCTTATTCGGCACTACAATCTTTGAAATAGTAATGCAGAACAGTCAGTCCATCAATACAAACTATAATAAACGCCCTTACCAGAGAGACTGAAAGAGAGACAGGGAGACAATGTCATAGAGAAGGAAGTATAAAAAAAAGAGGTATAAAACAGCGGTGAGGAAGAAAAGTCCAACTGAGCAAGGAAACGGAAAGAGAAACGGGGAAGGAGCGGGGGAGGGGGAGGATCCTGCCGTATCCCACACCTCCTCCCTTCTGATACTCTTTTGGCAAACTCAGTTAACTTTCTAAAGAGATAATGTTTTCGATTTTTATTTTTATTTTATTATTATTATTTTATTTATTTATTTATTTTTTTTTTTTGGGGGGGGGGGGGCCACTTTGCTTCATGCAATCAAATTTGTTTGGTTTTTGTCCCATTCAGCTTTGGCATTCAGCTTTTAATTATCGTATGCAGCTTTTCTATGAATCAGTGGTGATCCAAGATTAATGGGTTCCCAGAGGGAATTAACGAATTGATTCGACATCGACAAATTACTAGTACACGGGAAAGACACCGACTGAGGAAAGAGATAAAATGAAATATAACGAAATACAGCACAATAATTAGTAATTTAAACTGTAATCTTTACTGCTAAGAATGAAAATGCACACACTTCGGAAAACCATGATCACTTGATGACATTGATATTGCTATTCCTAGTTTACAAACGAGCCCCAGTAACATTATATAGAATTGATTACTTATTCTCAGAAATCGATTCAGCCAGTGCACACTGGTAGGGAGAAAGGGCAACTGAGTGGGACGAAGACATGCTTAATTCAGAGCTCTGTGATTGGCGTAAAGCTTAAAAAGTATCAAAAAATGGATGAGATAAACTCGTTTTAAATTACAAAGTACTTTTTTGGTAAAAGCACAATAGGTCAAAGGTAAAATGACAATTAAAAAAATTCTGCCACTTTAAATAAACTACAAACTTACCACGGCGACAACGGTATGCACGCAGGTTAATGCGTTTGTGTCAGTGTGTGCAACTTTTATAAAATCATGAAAGCCTTATACTATGGGGGGGGGGGGGGGGCTTCTCTACTACTGTTGATGTTAAATCAGAAATGACGAGGAGAAAAAAAAAAGAACAAATCACCCTGAAATGATATTTTAAGCACAGAACAGGACAAAAACAGCTTTACAAACGTACAAAGTCCAGTATCAAACACTTCCGACAATCGTGCGAAGCATTGAGCGCAAAGTTTGATGTCACTTTATTATGACTTCACAAAGCATACCAAATAATGGTATATTTCCGGGTGTACCGTTCAGAACAATTTATTGTTTGGTAGACGAACAATGGTGCGAATCGGTTGCAATGCTTTAAACTCTGTGGGAAAAAAAGACCCAATGATATATTGTTATTGTATCCGGCAACAAGCCGTGGAGCAACATTCTTCTTCTTTTTTTTTTTTTTTTTTTCCAGACAAATACCAGGGTAAATGTGATCCCAACTGACAGAGCATGCTCCAAAAACCAGGGACAAAACGATACTTCCCAGCAACAAGGTTAAGACTGATTTAGCTAAAGTGAAGCAGAAGTGAGTTAATGAGAGAGGAAGAGGGAGGGAGAGAGAGAGAGAGGGAGAGGAGTAGAGTGATGGGGAGAGAGAAGCAAAGAGCAGTGAACAGAGGTGTAGTAGCATTCTTTATACATGTATATACGGACAGAAAGAGAGGGATAGAGAGAAAGAGGGAGAGAGGGAAGGGGAGAGAGAGGCGTGGCGAGAGAGGGAGGGAAAAAAATAAGACCACATCCGGATACATTGACCTGAAAAACAAATATATATATATTGGGGTTCAGAAATTTCATCTCCACGTAAATATATGCGCTTCCGATGGTATTCAGGAAAATGAGTGATGACGCAAATAGTGAGGAAAGGTGAGGCGCTCATCGAACATAGTTTGTCAGTGGTATGTTGTTCTATTTTTGTTTCGATTAATTTCTTTTTTCTGAACTGGGACCGAACGGTAGTTAGCTGAAGGCAAGATGTCGAAAAAACAAAAAACAAAACATGACTTCATAATCTGCTTAAAGGCATTATTTACCATTTGCTGATGAGACAAAAAACCCAGCTTTAGTGCTTCAAAATAGTTCTTAAATGTGAGCTAGGGATAAAAACAACTCTCACCAATGTAAAAATTTTAATCAGTATAATCAATGTTAAATACTGATAAAAATTCAAAATATGAACAACAGTTCTAGTAAAATTGTTTCTAGAATAAACTGTCTACAGTTCTGGTTTATTGAAAAAAATAGTGATACATTCTTATATTTTAGGCTTTATTGCGATATTTCTATTTTGTAGGATTTTCATGATTTTTGTGATGCAACTGACCTAAACATTATGCATTGACAGTGATAACTCTAACATCTTTTGAATCACTGTTCCTAATGGTAAACAGTACCTTTAACGAACATGACCTTATTTTCGACAACGGAGCAACATTTCTTTTGAATGTAGATATTCTCAAAGACTGAGCGCTGACACGGGGGCATACTGAATGATAAAGAGAACATTCTTGACAGAAAAGAAAAAATGGACACCAGAAAAAAAAGGGGGTCAGAACTTATAGAAAATAGTATCACACATTAATCCTCTGAGTTGTACTTGACGAGTTGTGATCCAGAAATTTTAACTTCCGGCAAGTCTCTCTCTAGATCAAAGACATCATTTCATTTCATCTTTTTGGAAAGACACGATTAGCGCTGTTGAAAGAAAGTCTCGACTTCTCTTTGAAAGAACTAAATACTTTTGAACAACTCTTTGTCTTCTGCTTGCTTGTTTCGTTTTGTTTAATTTCGTCTCTAATACATCTGCGTTAAAGCCTTTTGTTACCATCCCTGAAAATCAACCCAAGTTATTGGTATATTAGGTACACGATTTTCTCACAGTTTCTATGTTGGCTTTCGAGCTTCCTCATTCATTATGGTAAAGCTGAATTTAACAAAAAGTAATAATAATGATAATAATAATAATAATAATAATAATAACAATAATAATAACAATTATTATTATCATAATAACAATTATAATTGCAATATTTACAGCGCTTAATACAGAGTTTCTAAGCGCCTTACATGTGCCATACACATACCGAAACATAATCTTACATCATTAATCATGATTACAAACTCTACAATAATGTACGTTACTCAATATACTTAATAATAAACAATGCACTCTGTTACTTTGACTATTTTTCTTTTTTTTTTGTTTTTAAAACAGGTGTTTTCAGTTGACTTGTTTGATAACTTTCTGGGAGGGGTTTATTTCGATGAACAAGAAATGCACGATTTTTGCAAAATGTGTGGAAATCAAGAATACAGCGAGTTATAACGTATAACTCGTTTAGTGCAACACAAGCAGAAAAAAAAAAATTTCGAAAAGCTAGTGCCACCCAAGTAGATTTTTATTTTTTTTTTTTAAATTACAGTTTCACGCACTTTGGAAGGAAGTGACCATGTTTACGTAATTCCTTCATGGTTTTGATTTACACTTCTCATATGCCTGATTACTATTAAGCGTCAGAGGTTTGAAAGACCGGAAGTGTCGTAAGAAATTGATTGGATTGATGAGTGTGCTGACGTTTAGCTATTTTATTTCTAAAACTTATGAAGAAATTAGACGAAAATACTCTGTTGATACCGTCATAACATGTTTCTGTTTTTAATATTTTCATGTTCAAAATGGATGACATCTAAAACATAAACACACATGAACATCTATACATGGATATACAGCGGGCATGTCATTAGACCGACAACCGCGAGTTTATAGAGCTCAGGAGTTATACATCCACGACCTAAACACTGATAGCGAACAAGGCCCACGAGCTCGTAATTACATTAAGAGGCTGTTTTACTGAGTGCCTTAATGTTGGGCTGTATGGCTCATGGGTGTAAACTCATCTATCTACATGTACCTATAGATAGATAAATGAATATAATATACTACAAGTAGGGATAATTACTGTGTAATTGAATGGACTATTCTCATTTCATTTCCCCTGTAGTATTATTTACTTTCTTTGTAATCATTATTTGACGCCATGCCTTGATTATTTAAATATACACACACGAACCCTAGCTTCCCCACCTCCCAAAATAAACTAAATTGAGATTAAAACCCACCAAAAAATATAAAAGACATGTATCTAAATGAGGTATCTTTTTAAAACCTCATGCAGACGAAGTAGTATCCGAAATCCTCCCTAGTTCTGTCATTATAGACGTCATCACTACCACAAGCTTCATTTGCTCTGGGAGAAAAAGGAAGAAAAGAGAGGCAATCATACCCAAATCGAGCATCATCATTAGCGTAATGACATCGACACGCTTGGTCAGGAATAGCTGGTAAAAGTCCTCGGTTTTGGGTTCGATTCTGATTAATCAAATATTCATTTTGACATTTCGCCTTTTAACGAGTTTGTCGGGGGTGGGGGGGGGGGGTGACGAGCCATTTAGATAAATGAGCGCTGGCTGGAAGAGCATGTGGTTGACCGGTGGAGGTGATTCCACGGAAGCTCGCCGCGAGGTCGCTGTTGCCTCTGCTCGAGGCACGAGAAAGCGGAAATAACATGCAAGAACTCAGAGTACCAAAATGACTTAGTACTGAAGATGAAGGAAATAAAACGAAGATAAAGAAAAAGAGATAGCTAAAGCGAAAATTTACTAAGGTACGCCAATAGATGACAGGTAAGTGAAAACAGGGACTGTTTTACCATGGTTATTCTCTCTCTCTCTCTCTCTCTCTCTCTATTCAGTGCCCACTGGTCACTATGGTCCTAGCGCGTATAGCTTGTTATGGTATCACGCGCTTAAAGTGCGTTAATTCAATCCAATGCATTGTTCAATGGCATTATTTCTGGGAAGTAATAATTGCCTGATGATTGCACCTCACGGAGGTTGCATGAAACTCAGAGTTGCAATAAATACAGATGAACCTGCAGTCAACCGCGTGAACTTGTTCCAATACTTCTGTTCTAGAAAGCAACAAAAACATGGAAATAAAGTGGGGGGTCGCTAAGATACCTCTACAATTCCTACTGAAAGCACAACTTTGGCGTGTAATGGTGAGCAAAAGAGAAATTTTGCTCATAATTGAGGATGACATGAGAACTAATAGATTACTCTGCTCTTGTTTGTTTCTTTGTTTATTCAATTAATTGTTTATTTTGTGTGCGTGTGTGTTCGTGTGCGTGTGTGTGTGTGTGTGTGTGTGTGCGTGTGTGTGTGTGTGTGTGTGAGTATGTGAGTGTGTTTATGATTCTGCTGTGGTGTTGTTTTATTAAGCAAGTCCACAGTAAGGATGTTACATTCAACATTTTGACTCAAATTTAAATCCCCCGAAATTGTCAGCTCACTGGACGTTCATTGTTTCCCTTAACTCTACTTTTTGACAAACTGACCATGCCACTTTGCTTTTATCTCCGTGAATCCCTTGCCTTATTTTTTTTTCCTGCCGCGATTTTCATTTCCATGATTTTCGGCCCTTAATGACATCTCGTGCTGTTGCCTGAGTCCTCGGCCCGCATTTGCAGTAGCTATAGTCAGCTTGGTGAAGTCATACATGATTTAGGCATATGCAAGTGGCAATGCAATTCAAATTCATCACGACTTCTAAGCGAGCCAATTTGTGATCGCATGGCATACATCACCTGAGATGTACAAACGCTTAAGAAAATATAATATTGTAATCAAAATAATATAAATGTTGATGCTCTTTCCGTGGCAGGGAGTTTTCATCTGATCTGACTGAATCATTAACGGGTGACGAATGACGAATATGAAAGATTATTCGTTTATTTTCAAAGTCTGACCCATTTCGAGTTGCACCTTTCACTATTTTGGGGATTAAAGCAATAAGGGAAGGGAAGACCGCCAAGGATAAGACTCATCCGTGAATAAAAAGTGGGATTAGATTTCTTATCCTTCTCTGAACAGTGTGGCATCGCTCCTGAATAAAGCACTTTGCCAATTCAAATGATTTTTTTTTTTTTAAACCCACGCACATCCGTTTCATTTTATGAGGAATAGTAAAATGGCTGTACAAAAAAGAAAGAAAAAGAAGATAAATCGTGGGCAGGCGAAATACGAGCGTATGCTAATCATTTTTGTGTATCGATAGTCTCGTTCAAATGCTGGAATGTAAACTTTCCTTTCCGACCACTGCATTGGCACTGACTGGAAGTTAATTTCAGTATGTCGTGCCTCCGCTTGATACAACCGGCGACGATAGGTATGTAGAACAAATGCAAAAGAAAACCTAACATAAAATGGACATACATTTTACATCATGTTAGTATTCTCTCCCTTATGGGCCATGTGAACTTGGGGAGAGTGAACATAATTTTCATTCTTCCCTCGGAGGTTAAAAGAGCAATATGTATAAAAATACTACTATATACAATATCGGTCTGTCAGAGAAATAGAGAAGGAGAGTGAGAGAGAGATAAAGAATTAAAAGGAATGTATAATATCTAATTATGTAATTAAAAAGCATATGAACTACAGTAGCGCGAACTGGTTTCATATGTTTTATCTATCCTTCCTCGGCATATCATGCATGTTTGTGTCTGATATAGAGTGTAAACATTTGCAAAGTTGATGATTAACAGTGGTATTTTTATAACGTGATGTCTCTTGCATGAGAGCCTTCTGTATTTCTCTTTTCTCTCTATCTCTCTTTAACCGTGATTGAGTCACAACCCTGCTTCCAACTCGTCTGGAATACTTACACTACAAAATTTGAGCGGGATATAGTAAAGACATCAAAGTTTCAATAACCAGGGGAAAATGTGTTTCTTTATTTATATTTATCTATTTACTTACTTACTAATTTATCTATCTATCTCCCTATGTATCAATATTTCTATCTATCTATCTCTTTGTCTATCATTCGTTTGTTTGTGTTTTTTTTTTTCAGTTATTGTACAGGGGGGGGGGGATTAATTGTCACCTTATTTTCTAAGTTCCATGATTTCCACTTATTATTACCGCTAGATAATCATAACAAGACCATGCGGAATTTTGGACATGCACCCGTCGCGGTTTACCAGTTGCTTCCGAGATTAGCAGGGCAGTTCCCCACAGAAATAGGGTATGTTATAGGCATCATATCAACGGGAAAACGTCGTATCTCTGGAATAAAGGTCAACAGGTCATGAAAGGTCTGAATTCGTAAACAAGGGGTTAGCACAAGTCCCTCTACGTTTTGCACGAATGATCGATTTTGAGCCCATGACGTAGTGTTTGTTTCCCGAAAAGCCGTCAGTCCCTGGCGATATACACTACCTTGTCGGAAATCATTACGTCATGAACGATGTGCAATTTTGTAGAAGCATTAGTTTTCTGTTTGTTTGTTTGTTGCTGTTGTTGTTGTCTTTGATCCATCGCCCACGGAGAGCCTTGTGGACTAATAGCTTTTGTACAAAATAGAATAAAGGCATTAATGAGCACTAAGCAGCAAATTGGATGAACGCATAATAGGCGTACCACTCACAAACTCTCATGGTACAGTTTAAAAATAGCTCGCTAGGCACCAAGCGTCCCAACCACCTTTTGCAGCATGAAGTCTTCTTTTGTGTGTATCTGTGTAATTTCCCTGGAACATACGTGAGACTTTGTGATACTGATGCCCAGGTTGCTGCCTTTATAACTTAGATTGGTGATGAATAGGCTCAACGCAGTCGCCCACTCTAACTCTTAAAAACGCCTATTTTCTGAGGAAGAATATACTGTAAGCGCTAAGCCTGGTGCTTTACATTACCTCTTGGTATGACTATATGAAATTACTGCCGGTTCTATCAGATTCTGGAAATATGTCATCCTTGAAGTATTCTCCTCCCTTGAAATATGGTGCTAACAATCATGTGCAATCTCATGATTCATTCTCCATCTAGTCCATGTATTCCCGAGGGTTCTAAATACACTCGAGGTTGAGAAACAAGACACAGGTGAAACGCTAAAATAGCAGGCACTCTATATTTGAGACACCTGCGATTGCCATCTTGAAAAAAAGACCTCGAAGAAAAACGAAAAAGTAAATCTCAAACGCACGAGAACAAGAAACATGTCGTGATTCCCCGCGTTGACATCCTCCTAAAGTATAAAGCATCGTGACTTAGCAAAACAAAAATTTGCATTCTATGATTGATTTGGTTTGAATTTATTTTCTGGGTTTTTTTTTTTTTATCCAAGTACAGTGACGAATCAATTCACATTGATACTAAGTATACAAAAAACCGCAGCAACAACAACAAAGCGGATAACGATACAAGAATTGTCAATTTCGTGACAACATCGTCCCTGATAGCATAATCTATATGCGACCTTGCACCACAAAACAAACAAAAAGTCGCCAGACATGAATTTTTAGTTAAGGGCAGCATTCTGAAAGAGCAAACCCTAAGCTTTAAAATGATGTATAACTGAATTGAAATGGACTCCCCTAAGCTATCTAAATACTAAAAAGAAAGCACACACTCTGGAAAAGTGTGAGCTGGGAAAAGAGGCTCTGAATTACAGGGTCTACTCAAGCGCTTAATCGGTACTAAGCCGTGCTAGCTGTGCATTGAAAGGGACAAAACACAAGATGTAAACCACTGGGGCAACAACAATGAAGAAATAATCAGATTACGCTGAAATTGAGCATGTTGTATTAACACATTCTGTCCATGATCAATGCTAAGTTTCAAAGCAGTAGACTTTTTTTTTTTTTTAGGTTATTAGACTTGAAAGTGAAGACTGTGTAAAGGACTTCAAGAAAGGAAAAGGGGACTCTAAAGACATACCTTATCATTCTATTCTCCCCCCTCCAAAAAAAAAAAAGGGGTTGTAGAAAAACTGCTGAAAACACACTTTCCCATTCATGTTATGATCCCAAACTAAATGATAATGTAGAAGGACAGCTCTTTCAGAATATTTGAAAAACTCAAGATTGACTCAGTTGACCCATTTCACCTTTTTTGAGTCCTCATATAAAATCAAGGGGTGCGACGTTTTGTTCGTTTTGTGATGCACGGTCACATATTTATGAAAGAGCATATTATACGGATTATCCCCCTCCCCAAAAAGCGCAGAATAGTTGGATGATCATCTCTTGCTTACTTGATTGCGTCTTTGAGTTGTATCTTTAACAAGGAATTGCTGTATTCTATTGTTTCCTCTCCATATTGTGGATAATGTTTCCTCATGAGACATCCTTATCCATTTTCGTTGATAACCTATTTGTAATATGTATGCATTGTTATGATTCCATCCTGAAAATTTTGAAAATATGCAAGATATCTATTTATATTGATATATTAGTGGTTCGGTTATATTAATATATGTTATAAATACATTTCATACCATAATATTACACAGACGTCATTGCATGGATATACAATTACGTAGATACACGACATAATAAAAACGTCATTAAAGCGTGTACTTCCTCCCTCATACTAAACAGAAGAGGTTGATATTCCTGGAAAACATATGAAATCCAATAGACAAAACAGTATCCACCTAAGCGACCTGTCTACAATGTGGAGAATGCCCCGATGCGTATCATGCATGCACTTAATGTTGCTATATTGTCCATACTGTCTCGTCTGTGTGTTATTCTTTTCAAATAAATCAAGGGCAGTGACTGCTGTCTGTCTCTCTGTATCTTTGTCTCTCTGTCTGTTTGTCCCTTTATTTCTTTTCTCTTGCCAATTTCATTACAGATTCCAATTTTTGTGAGCATACACTGAGATATACAAATTATGTGAATATTTTATTTGTTTCCCATTGACTTTCCGTCAGTCATGAAAGAGATTGCCGATTGAAGATTTATGTCGATAAGAGTGCGTTATCACTTGTTTGGTCATTTTAGAAAAGACTATTTGTTAAACTAGGTGATCACGTAACCCCTAAAAGGAAGAAGAATACTAATACTGGTGTGTTTCAGGCCATTTCCTTAGTTTTTCATTTCCTGTCATTAATATTGATAGTCGCTTCTGCGTAATGGCCTATGAAAAGTATTCCTCATTTTTTTAATGGTATTGTTACGGTCTATGGGCCGGCTGACAGGATTATTTTCGTCACAATATCACAATAGTGGAACGATAATAAACATCAGTTATGTATGTATACAATATTTATTCATCAATGCCAGTTGTGGCATTCAATTATTCATTTGTTTTTCTATCTATTAAGTTCGTTTATTAAAAAAATAATAATAATAATAATCACGCCTGCGCACTGTCCACCCACAATTGCATATTCCGTTCTTCAAAGAAAATCAGCAGCAATAAAAATAACATTAGTAACACTACCAAACCAGGTCATTCTCTTTTTTTTTTGGGGGGGGGGGGAGGGGGGAGGGGGTGGTCAATGATACTTTTTGGCCAAGTCGTTGTTATATGGGGAAATCAAACTAATATTCTAGTAATTATTTTGCAATCTCAACCTTATGACACCATCACCATTGCTTTCTGCGGCTTGACAACGAGAAACCCATGAAGGGGAACATCGCGCAATAGAATCAAGAATGATACCTGGAAATAATGTATATTTTATTCCTTCTTCTCGTAATCGAATCATACATAGTAAGGATACTAAATATACACAATATGCCTGCGGGTGGGGGGGGGGGGGTAGGTGATTGTTGATTGCGATACGCGCTATTGAGAACAAGAGCCAGCTTACGAGGCAAGGTATAATATATAGCTCGGATTTTTGGAAAATGCGCATTAACCAATGTGCCACTATACCTTCCAAATGATCTCTGCTCTCTTCGAACTCTTTCTCCTTATAGTGTATACACTTCATAGAAAATATAAATTGGTTGGTTCATGCTTTGTTTTTGTACTTCTGCCACTTGTTGTGATTAGTGCTTATGATAATAACTGTTTCAGTAGTTAAGTATAGGTACAGGCAATTCGTCATGAAATGTGCATTAAGCATTTTCTCCGAGCTCTAAAGGAAAGCATAGCAAATGTGTAAAGATCATGATATCGAGAAGTGTTCGATTCAGTAATGAAAAAGATCTTTTAACATAACTAGACTTCAGTTTATTTCCTTATTTCGGCAAAACCACACAGACACGCAAAACTTTAATTCCATCCAGTCGTAATATCTTTCCCATTCTTTTCCCACACGTCTTTACGAAACCTATCATATCTTTCAAAGAAATAGAATAAACCATTTCCGACTTCTGATTGATAATGATGTTAGTCTGATATAATACTCTAGATGCCTTGATGTATCCCCCTCCACCCTGTTTCACAGAACTGTTTTGCTAATGGGTGTATCTTCCGAAGCATTTGTTTTGTTTTCCTAACGTCACCCGCTGAATGGCATATCGTATCACGATCTGCTGAATCCGGTTGAGTTGGACTTGTTACGGTGGACTATCGGGCCAGTGTCAGACGTGTCGGTTTGATCCGAGGAGGCAAGATCGTCCGTCATCAGACTGCATTCCGGTCTCGTGTCTCATCAATCTGATGTGTGTCAGAATTGTGTTGTGCGACTATCGGGCGTGTCCAGCCGAAGTCATACGACGGTCTGTTGGGTGTCCGTCCAATGTTTTACAGTCGTTAATTGCCCCATTCCACAGAGATTTTCCCTCATCGGTCACTCATCGGAAGTTAAGTTTATCGTTTTTAGTCACCGACCGAAGTGTATCGGATCGCAGTCCGATGAATCCGACTTGGTTGGTCCACTATTAGATGAGTGTCAGACATGTCGCAAGTGATCCTCATCGGATCACGACACCAGACACGTCTGATACTGACCCGATAGTCTACCAACACAAGTCTGACTGCGATCCCATACACCTCGGTGGGTGACCGGAAGCGATAAACTTTGCTTCCAATGCGGAACCGATGAGAGAAAATCTCTGTGGAATGGGGGGTATAAGTTAGCCCAGGTTATCGGGCTGTCCTGGCATTGATATCACTCTTTGTGAGCCTCGATGCTAGTCTCTGGAGCTACTCGACTCAGATTCATCCGAACTCATCCGAACGCATACTGGGATCAGATCAGCCTCCGATAATCAGTGGAAAGAGGAGGGGGGGGGGGAGGGGAGCGTAACTGCGGTCCGAAAAAGAAAATTAAAGCACTCTTGCAGCCTATATGAAGTTAAAGTTGAAATTTATTATCTTTATTCACATAATGTGTTCCTGGCATAATACATCTGAAAAGACACATGCATGAATACGGGATAAAAGGTACAAGTACCAGAAAATAGCAAGATTTGTCGCATCAGTAAGAGTAATTTCTTGCTACATCGGATGGCAGCTGATTTCCTTTACTAACTTTTTTCACCACAACAGCTTGGAAGGATAGATCGTTATAATTGCTTTTCTTATTTTGTCTTGGAATCTTGGGACAAAGTCACCCATTGTTAATGCGTCGCTAATATCGATTTACCCATTGTGAATAAGCATCATCAATGCGGATTTAAGAGGTTCAGTTGCAAACTGTCATTCACACACACATACACATACACACACACACACACACACACACACACACACACACACGCACACACACACACACACACACACAACGCACACACACACACACACGCACACACACACACACACACACACACACACACACACACACACACACACAAAGTTAGCGCAGAAAGTCATTAGGCCCTACGTAACTATGAATTACCGCCCCCTCTCCGAACACGAATAGTCGCAATGACAAGAAAAAAATATAATAAATGACAATAAAATGACAATGAACATTAAATAGAGGGGGGGGGGGGGAGGGGAGAGAAGGAGGGATTAAAGCTTCTGCATGCCTTATCACCTTCCCCCTCTCCTCTACTTCGCAAAGATTATTTCGTTAAAAATTTTCATTTCCGACAAAAGTATACAGTACTATACACTGCAAATGCCTATTAAAGCCTATCAAATTTGGAATTATGTTATATTTGTGTAAAGGTTGTGTAGGTGTCATAGCTTATTATGATTATATTACAGTCCATAATGGTGCAGCGTGAAAATATTAGCGATAATCGTTACTATAGGCCTGCCTTCCTTTCTCCGTAATCGTCCCCTCCGGCTCCAACACTTGCCGATGAGCACATTCTGTCCATAATTAATGCCAATTTTCAAAGCAGTAGCACTATCTTTTCAAAAGTTATTAGGGTTGAAAGTGAAGAGTGTGAACAAGGTTTTTCAGAAATGAACTAAAGGGATTCTAAAGACACATCTAATCACACTATTGTACCAAAAATGTTCGAGATAAACTGCTATAAAAAACACACTTTCCTGCCCGTTTTATGATACCAAATTTTAACATAATGTAAAAGAAGACCCGCTCTTTCAGAAAATATGAAAAAGTCAAGTTCGGCTAGGTTGACCCATTTCACTTATTTTCAGTCCTCACGCAAAATCAGTGTGTGCAACTTTATGTTCGTTTTGAGGTGCACGGTCACATATATAAAGAGAGAGAGAGGGGGGGGGGGAGATATATAGAGAGAAATAGATACATAGATAGACATACGGTACTCAAGTACTCAAGTAAGTCTGGAAATACAATGCCTAGTCGCTAGTTCTAAGCCCTAAGTCAACCCCACAAAACTAATAGTCATTAACAAGACGAGTTGAATGGTGTGTATCTCCGGCGCAAAGAGCCAACAAGTAATGATATTAATAGGTGACACGTCAATTGATAAAGTTATGTGGTTGCAAACGTACGTCATCCTGAAATAGCAAAGTCTCTTAAATACAAGGACAAAATAGAATAGCGCGAGCATATACACTATGACGCACGTTGGAAAAACAGGGAGATCCCCTTTTTAAACGTCTGAATGAAACTTAGCGGGCGTCCTTTGAGCAAAGGATAGATTGAATGCTCTCATTGTGTAATTTCATGGAAAATCCTCGCCAACGAAACGGTAATACAGTGACGCATAAGACATGCATGGAGTTCTATCAACATGAATGGCCAAGTTGCTGGATAAAAAAAAAAAAAAGAAGGAATTCTTCTTGAGTGGATACTGCCATAGGCCAGTGGGATGTCATGAATTGATGGGGGGGGGGGGGGGGGTAGGGAGAAGGAGATAAACAGACAGAGGGAATAGACTATCTTTTTTTTTGTGGACTGATATGAATAAGTACTGATTGATTGCAAACTACATATCTAAATTGCCTCTTTAGAGATTTCTGATTCCTTTAGGTTGCTTCGCTCTTCTTCAGTCGCCATTTATCATCTAATTAGATAATGGATCCCTCGCTGATTCCCCCTAACATGTACAAAAATAACCTAGAATGTAGCTCTTTATGAAACAATCTCTAACACCGGGGCGCCCTATAAAGAGGAATATCAGGTGTATGGTACAATATGCATGCCTTCATTTGCACTAGCGACGGTTCTTCGAATGAGAAAGATCGATCGTTTGTTCACTGTTACTTCAACCATCAGTTCTTATCAACAAATATATATATATATATATATCTTCTTCTTTTTTATAAGAAAGAATGAAAATACGAATTAAGAATATAACACGCCGTCAAAAAGGCTGCAAATACAACAACATCGACTAATATTAAACAGCTGCTTTGGAACGGGAAATTGGTTCCTGCAAGATTCCTAGGAATACAAAAAAATCTGCGATATTGTTATAATCTTTGATTAGGCATTATACAGAGCACGCATATATCATTACGCACTGAACAGTCAATCAAAGTTAAAGGGGCATTCCAGACGATTTTCCTAATTTCACGTCATGTACATGCAGTACATAAATCGTCAGTAGCTTACATAGATTTGCGGAATTCATTGTGCTTCTTGAGCAGATAAACCATTCTCTGAAACACCAACGAATCAAACTAAACAAGGATAATGACATAGGAGGTTCACACATCCCAGTAATATAGCAATGTAATTCCATGACAATACCACGTGCTTAATAAGTTCATCTGTGTAAAATTTATGCATGTTTTCTTCTTTATCTTTTGTTCTGTTTCCATGAATGAAGTTATGATCCTTGTTTACTGTGATTTGTTACAAATTTTGAAAACATTCTTGTTCTTTAATATTCCAAATCACTATCAATTCCGGAGCTTTGTAGCCATTATAAGCAGTTCGTAGACAATTCAAATGCAAAATGTCTGAAAATCGTCCGGGGATCTCCTTTAACCTTCCGTCATGCAGAATTCCAATGCACTCATCCATGTCCTTAGCATAAAGCAGGGTACCCGATCAGGGAGAGAAAGAACGAAAAAAAAAAATGCATAGACTCGAGGCATTGTATGCCGTTTTGGAAAATGACAAGGAAACTTACACGCTTGATTGGGACTGGAAATAATAGAAACTTTTTGGCATGTGTTTGTGAGGTGATGATGTTGTGTGTGTGTGTGTGTGTGTGTGTGTGAGCGCGCGTGTGCATGAGATCGCGCGGGGGCGTGTGTGTGTTTTATGAACACAGGATAGAACGGTGGATCATGTTGTTTGCGCTGTAAATAATCGTATTTGGCCTTGCACAACATGCTACGTGCAGAGAGAGGGAAAAAGACACCAGTTTCAGGCTTTTGAAAATTCAGAAGTATACACCAGTTTTACTTAGTTCATATTCATGCGGAACTCAGTAATTTAACTGGCTGTGAACAACTAGTCAAATGCAATAAGCCATTATGCGGTTAAATTTAGTGGCATGAATACTGGTCAAACTAAGATCAGGAATGAAAGGAATGAAAGGAATGAATGTAATAATGAAACTTGCGATAAGAAAAAGGGGTACGTTTTACAACCACATAATGATTGGAACATGTCATCAGCGCATTTATTCATGTATTGTTTTGCACACAAAATTATCATTAGAATTGTTTGTTGATATCCTTTAGTATCCTTTTAACTTTGATATCTTTAGTCCCTTGTCTCTCAAACTCATGACTGCTTGTAACCAAGATCACAATGATTTAATGACAAACAAAAAAATAAAACCTATTGATAGCTATTTCAGTTTTAGAAAGGTGAAATAAAGTGAAGGTTTCTTTACGAATCAATGGATGACGTCATTATCTCGAATATGGATAATTTGGTTGTGACCGATATATTACTATTAAGTGAAAACATGTGAAAGTTGAAATTCGTTGAGCATAGATACTTTCTTGGTTCACGCCTGATTCTATAGCACTTACCATTCTGAGTATACGAAAGTTGATTAACACACGCACACACACACACACGCACACACACACAAACACACACACGTTTGCAGTTACATGCATAATGTGCTTGTGGGAATATGCTTGACATTTCTAGAATATTTTGAATTCAGTTCAATTCTATTATGTTTATTTTACATCTCTTGAAAATGCACAAACTTAGACATATGTATATATGCAGAACGTTACACGGAAATATACACAAACAATTCAAAACAGAATAATACAAGGACTATTATCATAAAACAGACAAATAATAAAACAGTAAAACATTGCAGCAGATGGGAGGGAATGACAAAGGCCCTTGGCTTATCAGAGGTCAACCCTCGGTGGATTACATCTTACAAGTTGACATTTATTCAAACTGGAAATGTCTTCTTTTTACAAATAATACCCTCTTTACAAAGTTTCTTTTTTTTTTGGTGCCATTTATCTTCTTAAGTTGACTCCAATGAAAAGTTGAGATTCATGCACAACTTGAGAGCAAATCGTTGATTTGACAGAATACATTCACTTATATTTCCCTCTGATCCATTTCATTTGAGCGTTTATCGCAATACATCTTTGAGCTATTATGGTACCTCTAAAGATAAGTTTTAGACTTTTGTATTTGAACAGCTATGAATCGGTTACAGAATACTGGGTACAGGATTTCAGAATTTTCAGTGTTTAATTGGACGACCATCAGAATGTTTCCAAAATCTATAAGAAATCATAATTGAATATTATAAGGAGGATGACATTGCAGGTTTACATAAGAATGCATGGTGGAGTGTTCAAGGAAGCAGAACAAAGGAGTAATGCATACATTACAATATACAAGTGAATTTGTCAAGAGAAAGACACTCATGGAATTACATTATTAAGTTACTGAAAAAATGTGAGCCTCCTTTGTCTTCATCCTTGTTCAATTAATGTTTTGGGTGGTTTCAGACTAATGGCTTACCTGTCAAAGGACTACAATAAATTTAATCAATTTATACATCATTGCACGTGGCACTATCGCTCTAAGTACCACATGATATGAAATTATACAAAATATCTGGAATGCTCCTAAAAAGTAGCTAATCGCGATTTGTACAAAAGGCATTTTTAAATCAAGGATTAATATCAAGAAAGACTCAGTGCCTATAGTAGATGATAACACATTTGAATACGTAAGTTGAGGTGCGCCGACTTTTTTTTTTCTCCTGCTGGTTAGACTGTGCGTGAGTAGCCACAGGATGTACATTCCGTTTCCGCGTTGTAAGGTACCGGACATCCGATTTGTTATCCAGTGAATGACATCTCGGGATATTGAGATTAAATCCATTACCACTGCTATCGCGCATAAACTGAATAATGCTTGTTGTGTGTAGGGAATACCGGAATGATTAGTTTCGCTATTTTTGTTATACTATGCTCCCTTCACCGTTTCAATTTGGATTGAACCACAAAGACGGACATATTCATAACACCACTGAGAGCTGAATGAAATGTGCCGAGTCTATCAGGCAGCATGGACCGGAATCTAATTTCTTTAATGGTTTTTGTCATCCACATGCAACTAGAAATGAAGTCTACTCATTTTAACAAGTGGGTAAAGGTGGTATACACTGATGACCTGTGGGCGGTAAATGACCAGGTTTTAATGTTTAAAAAAAATAACAATCAAACAAACATATGCTAACTTTGGACGTCAAAACTATCGGAAATATATTCATGCTGTTTGACGATGAAAAGTATGTAGATAGATAATGACAACCGTATATGGTAACACGTTGTAGTTTCATGATGGGACATTCATTATTAGGTGGCACAAATAATAGCTTGAAGATGAAATCAGGAATAAAAGAACAACAAACACAAACACACACGTACATACACACACACACACGAACACACACACCCACCCACACACGCACTTGTTTGTGAGAGGTGGGTAATTGAATACACTCCGATTGCAAACCATGCATCAAATTATTCTCTTTTCATGCATTGACACAAATGCTAAGAGCATTCATTGCTCTCATTAATAAGAAAAGATGGAGATAGAGAGAGAGAGAGAGAGAGAGAGATAGAGGTGGAGAAAGAACTATGGTAATTGGCGATGGCAAATTTTTATAAATACAGATACACAAAGAGACTGACATCGATGAAATATATTACACAATTATCTATGTCTGAGTATAATATGTTATGATACACGTGTAACTTCAGATTCATATTCATTCTCTCTCTGTCTCGTCTTGTTTAGTGACAGTAGTGAAGTCTCTTAAAGGACACTGTTTACAGTTCGAAGCAGTGAGTTAAAATATTCAAATTATCATATTTGATGCATTATAGTAAGGTGTATTACTAAACATCCCATCATATAAAATTCGGCAATAAAGCCTCAAATATAAGGAACTACCGTTAGTTTTCTCAGTAAACCATAACTGTAGAGGGTTTATTCGAGAAACGATTCTAATAACGCTATTGTTCACACTTTGTATACTTAACAATTCTTAACAGTAATTATGCTGAATAATTACTACTAATTAATTGGTTGTTTCTATCCTAAACTAATATCAGAGAACTAGTTTGAAGTACTAGAGCTGTTTTTTTTTTTATTTCACCTGCAAATGATAAATAGTTGCTTAAAGCTACAGATGTCACCAAATATAATTTAGATGCACTTTTCTCAAACAATAATTATTCGTATTCTTTCCTTTTCCACCACCTTGAGATTGGATAAAACAACGTAAAGAAAATGAAATCGGATATTATTAGCCTATTCATTTCATTTATTCATTTTTTTTTTGGTTTAATTTCCAACAGAAACATATAGATATTTTACTGAAATTGAATAAGTAAATTACATCCCAATACAAAATAAAAGATCAGTTTACAGAATATTGTAAGTATAAACATACAGAAATGCTGGAATTGGGGAGAAAAGTTAAAAAGCAGTGTTTGTGTATAGGTTGCATTCCATCCCCCACACGTAATACAACAAATCGTATGACTGATATACTGTTATACATGAGAAGGGGAATTACAAAGAAAGTACACTAAGATATGGAAACCAACCTGACCCGAAACAAACACCCCGGAAAAATCCCTACACTAAGTCGCTGTCATGCACGAAGAGAGAATTAAGGAATAGATAAAGAGGGAGAGAGTATCGCTGCAGCCTGCAAATTAAACTGTGAATGACGCGATTAAAATCATCGGAGCACACTTTCAGGTTACACAATTCAGTATGCCAATAACGCAGGGGGGAAATAGCGTGGTCTGAATCTGAAATCACCAATCATGCCTATGATCACTTCCATCCGAATAATTTCGAGTAATGATATTAAGTTCGATGTCAGTGCGCAGCCAAAGTTGATTACTGGTGAAGTTTTTGATATTCATATCATAATGGATTTGCTTGTTGTTGTTGTTTTTTTCAATTTGTTTCATATAGTAGTGATTTCGACAATACGAATGTTTGTTTGAATAGTTCGGCCTCAATCGATCATTTAAAAATGGTGTAAGAAGATCAATTCAGGGAAGATTTTCACTGCAGGTACGATCAAAATGCAGGGTAAAACAGGAATGAAAAGACAGAAAGCACAGTTTCAATGTTCCAAATACCGTGATACCTTCTGCATGTTGAGCAGATGATCTCTACAAATAAATAGTTTCTATCAAAAGAGCTTGAGGAGAACATCATAATCTTCCCATTTGTCTTGTGCCACCCCTTTACACCGACAAACAAGCTTAGATTCTTTGGTTGTTTTTGTCTTTTCTTCTTCTTATAGCATTATCACAGATTTCGGGATGTCCATTGTAATTGTGTCCCTGCATTATAAGATCACCCCCACCCCCACCCCCAAAAAGCTGCCTGACATGAATTCTTATTTAAAATTCAAAGGCATAATTTACAATTTGCAGATGGAACACAACCTAGTATTAGTGTTTTAAAATAGTTCTAGAATTTGAGTCTGGGATAGAAACAACCACTGTAAAAAAAACTGAATCGGTAAAATCGATGTTAAGTATTATTGAATATACAAAATGTGAACAATAGTTATGATAAAAACGTTTCCAGACTAAACAGTCTACAGTTAACTGCAGAAAACTGCAGAGTTCAAAATTTTCCAGTTACTTCAAGAAACCAAACTGTACAATAATGTGTAAAAGAAAAATACTTGTTTTCTCTTTCAAGAATGGTAAGAAACTAAAGATTGACCACAATGACCCATTTCACTTATTAGTTGTTGCTGTCGATTTATTTTTTGAATCCACACAGAGAATCGGGGTGTCCCATTTTTTTGTTGGTTTTGTGAAGCATTGTCACAATCGATCAATCCAAATCAGTCGATAACAGCATACAAGGTAAGGTCTGTCACATCAAAATCATATTCATTTTTCTATGAATACAAGTTAAAAAATACATATCAATGGTTGTTACTGGTTAAATTGATATCCTTTTTCTGTGTACTGAGGAAAGACTAAAAATACAAAGGAAAACATCATCATATAGCACAGAAATTACAAAGGAGTGGTCACGACCTCAAAACTGGAATATGTAAACAATTTTCAAGGAAGCCGAGGGAATAAAACTTCTGCAACTGCGTATATGTACTTAAGATAAAGCTTATCTGTACTTGGACATGATTCCAAATAGAAGTTACTGATGGTTTGATATCTCGATGCCATACAGTCGGATGCCAACTTCCGCACCGTTAAAACCAAGGATGGAAAGCAAAAAGGCAAAAAAAAAAAAAATATATCTATATGTATATACATATATATATATATATATATATATATATATATATATATTACACAAGTAGATCACACAATTTACAAAACGGAACATCCAAAGTTGGTTATTATTTGTAGGGAATTTCAGAAACAAAATAATGTCTCTCTTCAGTGTATTTAATGGTAAAATGTCCATAGGTATTTGGAGTATAAGTTTTTTTTTATCTTCACCTTTTTTTTTTGTCCGCCATTTGCACCTTTTTCCTATCTTACTTTTTTTCTCTATATAGACCATCATATATATATATATATATATATATATATATATATATAATATGACATTCTTTTCAACCATTGTAGCACCACTTCCAATTCTTTGTCGATGTTTGTCTGAATGTTGAAAGCTGTTCTCCAGTGTTTGACTTTCAGTATGTATGTCCCTGTGCTTGTGTGAGTGTGCGTGTGTGTTCAAAGAGAGAGAGAAAAAAAAGAAAATCAGAGATTGAAAAGACCAGGTAAAATGAAATACCTTATTACATTGACCAAGTGATACTTGACCCCTGTGGCATTTGAAGCGATATCAGAACTGATCTTACAGCGAAATTCGCCCAACATTTCATATTAATCTATTAAAGACTGTTTACATCATTCTTGAGATATGAAATATAACACATCTCCACAAATTTCTAGGAAAACTGCAAATAAACTGATGGGTGTTCATAGGAGGAGGTATAGAGGATATATCAGAGTGACGTGATCTCTCGCTTAGTCTAAAGGTGCTGAGGCGACATGCCGGAAGTAAGAGGACACGCCCACAGACACTATTTGCAAGCACTGTGTCGCACGCGCCGGCCAGGGACTGTATAAAAAGGAGTGGAAATGACGGTGGTATCAACAGTTCCTCGAGAACGCGCTTTTAGGACTGAGACAAAAGACGAAATTTCATACTGCCAGACTGAACCACGTACACAACGATCCCATATCAACGCTGTTTTGATTTTTAAAAAAGAAGAAAAAAATCAAGTTTACACGAGGACGGCATACTTGGAGAGAGAGAGAGAGAGAAAAAAAAAAGGCAACGGCTGAAACGGGAGGAGCGTATCAGTTTGAACATTACACGCGGTGAAAGAGGATTTACAAGATGGTGCTCGAACCAACACGAGTTTGTGACATGCTCTGCAGAAGAACGTCTCCATCGTCTGCTCCGATTTCTCGGCCATCATCACGAGTACATTATAACTGCATCCCGATACCGGGCAGAAACATCAGTAATTGGTTGAGAAATGGTAAGTACAGATTTTCCTTTGACTCCAAACCTTACAAGATCATAAAATTGGTTCAAATGGAGTAGTTTTGGACAAATTATTAGATGGACGATGCACGTTTTAACGGACCTTAAAAATAGAGCTTACCTTCTTTCTGAGCATCCAATTATTGTCATATCACGATACAGTGACATTGTTTTAAAGTAAATATTCCGTCTTTTATTTTCCAAGAAACTCCCATTTTGAAAACGCCGACAAAAATGTCATGGTTACTGGCGTTGTTTATTCCGTCAGCAAGTTAGGACGTCCTGTTGTGGAAAAAATTCAAAACAAGAACTATTAATCCTACGTTTATACAAATCCATCGTGTTAGGTGACTGAGAATTTGAGTAATCTACTCATTCAAAACAAACAGAAGCGTGGTGGCATTGCGGTTTGTGCATTCCATACTATCACGTTCCCTTTCGAGCGTAACCGTTGTGTAAACTACAGTTCGTCGATTTTGAAAAGAAAATGACAAGTCCAAAGTTCAGCTTCGTATGAAATGGTTTTCTGTGCTGTGCCCTCTTTCTCCTCTTTCCGTCTCGCTCTTTTGGTACCTGTGTGATCTCACTCGCAAAAACTGGATATCATTCATTTGCCGAATGCTTTGAAATATCATGAGAAGTGGCAGATTTTGACAGGGTTTTTAACAATAATAGAATAAAAATTGAACTCCCGCGATTAAACGTCCGCATGGTTGGAAAAGCACACGGTGGCATGCTTTTATGACGACAAAATTTTAGACAGCATAAAGGCACCAAGACTGTACTCTCTATATAATATAGCAATGATAATGTTTGTACGAAGTGAGATAGGTATAAAGCGAATCAACTAAGTGTGTAATTCTATTACAGGCAGATGTAAGGGGATTTGACTTTAATATTCAGGATTATCAATTTTTGCATGATAACGCTGGGTAAAGTGCACTCTCAGAGGCCATATTATCTTATATTTGCACAATTCCAAAATATTCATCATGTTGTTTTCATTTCATGAATTAATGACTATACAGCAATATCAATACACCTTCGCCTTAATACTCATGCACAAGTATACAAGCATGCCTCAAAACGCTTTGGTTATCCTTTACATGCCTTATATTAAGATATATTTGTACACAGAAACATGGAAGCATGATAGCAAGCACTTAGACCGATAAATCTGCCTCTTGTTCGGTGGCCCTTGAGGAGCCGACCGTATTACCGGCAGTACAGTTTAGGGGCCGATGAACAAGAGGCAGATTTAACGGTCCAGCATGCACTACTATATTATCATACGAAGTCACACAACAACACTTCGTGGCTAATTTTGAGCACTCGTCGGGTATCTTCTCACTGAATGGGAAGTGTATTGTGATTGATGTATAATGATTGTAGTTTGATAGTGAGTGTCGACTGATTTGCGCCTTTATGTTTCTCCCACTTGGGTAGGTATAACATCCCTGGCATTCCTCATCGCTGCTGTCTCGACACTTCACGCCGCCGATGCCTCGCCGGTACAGTGGCACAGCGACAGACCGCCACACGGGTCGTCCGGTACTTGCGATCACAACATTCTACAAAGGCGAATTGATTCTTTGTGGCACTCCACAAACGAGGTCTTCGAAAACTTCGTAAGTATTCACAATCTTTGATAGACATAATAGCATTCTCTATCACAAGTACGCACGAACAGAGAGAACTACTCATGCGGATAACGTGCATGAACATTATTTCATTTAACCCTTCCTATGCCAATGGGTCAAATGTGAACAAATTCCGCTCACAAACCTATGGGTAGGTAATAATGTGGCATGCAGAGGGCTAAAAGGAAGAGGAGAGGTGAAGTGCTACCCTCTACAGATGCAAAGTATGTTTTCGTGCACAAATTAGATACTGTCATGGTGATTATGGTTATAATTACGATAGCATAGAGAAGGTGAATAGCAGCTTTTAAAACAATATGGCTGATGGTATTGTGCTCATAAAGAATAGCAACATTTGTAAGGATGACGGAAACACTAACGGTGACTTTAAATGTCAGTAAGATCATGTCGACACATGCTAAAAAACTGGATAGCTTCAGCAATTGTTTTTGTGTTTTCATAGCATTCTATCATCAAACTATACCAATTACAGTGATAAGAACCCCCCCCCCCATCATGGACGAAAATTATGTCAAGTTTCTATTTTGGCATGTGGGAAGAGGGATTAGGACGATTTCAAGTTATGGGTTTGTGGTCCTTACGTGAAACCATACTGGTTACGTTGATAAAACTAAAACTATTAAGGGCCCTACACTTAATGTATTTTTTTTCCACGATACTTTGATAATTATATTTCCAAATCTGTGAAGAAGTGTCATTTACTTTTAAGAAGCTTACACTTAATGCAGTTGTCCACCAATGGCAATGACAGGTAAAGCTATCAGTGTCATTTCCACGAAACGTCATGTATGTAGCATCCTATTATCACAGTGCGCCACGTGTTTTGTTTCTTTACCATGAAGAAACGAGATCGTCCATCGCAAGATTCGGAGGATAACGCAAGTGTTCGCAACCTGCCGGAGATCATCAATGAAAATCATGATGCAGTTTCAAACGTAAGATTCTTTTTCGTTTTCTTTTCCATATGTATATCATCACATAATATCTGTGTGAATCACATGGAAAGGGAAGAGTGCGGTAAATACATTTTTGACCAAGATGCTTTAACTCTCAAATCAAAGTGAGCACTGTAATTTCAAATACACGCACGCCTACGTGGTCCAAAAGCATTTTCAAAGCCAGTGCCAAGTCTCTTGTAACACCACCCTAATTGTTAAAAGGGGAAATCCAGATGATTTTTATAATTTCATATCATGTCGTACATGAATCGACAGCTCCATGCATAGATTGTTGAATTCAAACGAGTTCCTTGAGCAGGTAAACCAATACTATGAAACATGAAAACAGAGTAAAATGAACAAGGACAATGGCAAATAGAAGGTTCTCATACTTCAAAAAAAAAAATTATGCTGTTAAGTAATTCCATTACAATAACACTTGCTTAACAAGTTCACCTGTGTAAAATCTATGCATGCTTATTTCTTTGTTCTGCTTCCTTGAGCCCCCACTCATGTTTTGTTTTTGTTTTTGTTTTTTGTTTATTTAGGCCATCATCCTTGTTCATTGTGATTAGTTATAAACTTTGGAAACATTAAGATATTACATCTCAGTTGCTGAAAATGCTGTAACTCTGTACACAATATGTCAATTTAAGGCAATTTGTCAGTGAGTTGCAATAACCCATAACGTACTTGTTCAAATGCAAAGGTCTGAAATTAATTCTGAGGTCTCATAATAGAGACAAGCCGTGTTGTACTTCAGACATACCTTGACGAGAAAATGGTAACGGTTTCTAATTGATATCTTACACCTACAGATTCCAGTCAGGTATGGTCGTTACCATAGAGACCTGAGACGCTACCAGAGCGCCTATGAGCAGATGGAGGATGACGAACACTTTCTGCAGACCGAATCTGAAATCCGTTTCCATGAGGAGTTTAGCTATATTCAGGACTTGATCACCAATGTCGTACGCTGCATTGAAAGAATCGTAAGTAATCATGGCCTTATTCGTAAATATATGTCAGCTTAAAAAGAAACAAATATCAACAACCGGAACAAATTCACTAAGACAGAACTACAAAACGAAAAATGTGAAGTGGCTAGATATTTCCTTTAGGACGATGCATACAGTGAGTATACACCTGGTAGAATAGAGTATCTTGTAAGATTTCATCAAAGTACATTTGTATAACTAAAGACATTCTATATCCCTGTTTTTGGAAGCATTAACTCCGACTGTGAAATGAAATCGAGTCGAGCTAATGACACACAAGGTACAAGATAACAACGTCAAACGAGAAGATTGTTGTCTATGATAAATACCGATATCCAGTATAGAGCCAGACTCGGTGATTGATAAACAGAACTCTCTCATTCACATTGCAATGGTTAGTGTTTCAGGACAAGGTGGGAACAAAGAGTAAGTGGAAGGGGAGACTCTTCGCTTACTTATTTCGATTATTTTGCTGTTACATAATATGTTATATTTCTTTCCCCCCATTTTTGTCAATATTTCCTTAATACGTGGGACCTCTTGCTACACTACATGGCTCATACTTTGTAGTGTGCCCTATTCAGGGAACTGATTTAATTTGATGAAATCAAATTTAAGAGGAGGGGCAAGCCAGCCTCCCCCGATAAGGACACATCTCTAACAGGAATGCAAGAAAGTTAACCCCTTCAGTTATCTTCAGATATAAAATGTTACCCGGATGGCATATTTTTCTTTTACATTTCGACACGTATTGAATTCTTATTTCTAACGTTTATCTTTACGATTCTTAAGAAAGTATCAAGCCAGAAAGTTTAATGGCGCCTGATGTTTTCTTCATTTTTCTTGACATGCAGGAAGGGGTACAAACGAACACCAGCCACATCGAAGCGCCTACCTTTCCTTCAGCGTCAACACCCATTACCATCTCACTGCGGTCGCGTTTCGTCCAGAAGAATTTTCAGAGATACTTACGGTCAGTGAAGACCACTGTGCAGTCTTTGATCGACGCTCAGGCTGACACCTCCACGACAAGGCAACGGCGAACTCTGACTGACAACCTGTTCGCTTACCTTGGACGTTGATTACTCTCACTTGTTTTAAGCTAATTATTACGCTCTTTTCTGCGTTGATTTATTTGTTTTCTTCTTCGCCGGTCGGTAAAGGCCTGTTCAATTTTGTATGGCGATATTCGCCCATTTTGTTGTTCTTTCACTAATTCACCACAGTTTACCTATATTTAGTGTTTACCTCGTTCGGTATGGTTTATCTTTTTGTTCATGAGGGTGTAACTTCCTCTGGGAAAAAAAAAATGGCTATTTTCCCTAATTGCGTATTAATGTTAACTATGTCTTAATATATATATATATATATATATATATATATATATATTCTCTTAAAAAGAACTTTGCTTGACGATAGTTTCACGTCTAATTTATGTTTATAATACAATGTTCAAAACAGTACTTAGGCCAATAAGAGATACTGTGCATAAGTTTCAACAAATTGGCAATAATATCCATGTATACATATTTATCTATTTATTTGTATGCTTCTGATGTCTAAAGACGCGAATCTTTAGATTCCCGCATTTTCATAATCCAGTGAATGACATGACATGGTGTAATTGTATTCAAATTTGATCGAGTACCCATTAATGGCAAAGATCACCAAATGGCTCTTTGTAGTTAAAGGTCTGCCTCAGACTTTTTTTTTCTTGCAGTAGGTATGTCATTCTTTTTCCTATGTTGATTTCTTCTATTGGCAGAACATTAAGAAAGAAATGGATGCACAAGATTTTTCATTTAGTTTTCTACATTTATTCCAGTATTTTCACCGAAAACTTGAAGAAACTGATCATTCAGAAAGACTATCCAATTTATGTTGCTTAAACGGGGAAGAAAGGTAGTAGTAAGTGTGCTGAATATGTTACTGCTTTAAAGATAGGGAATCCCATTTGCATACCTTAAATGAAGAGTTGTATAAACACAGTGGTATGTTGAAGAGAGTATCATTTTAGAAACTCCTATAAAGTATTGAAAGTGGAAGGTAACATTTTGTACATTTTTATTGACCGTTAGATTTTGAATTGAATTCTTTTCGGGGCTCACCGTAAATTCCAGTACATTACTAGGCTACCTTTGCAGACCCATGCACTGCATGTGTGTCCATCATGTATATTTTGTGAATAAAGTTCATCAAAACTTACAAACATTTCTATATACATTCTTGCCACACACTCTATATGTTATTACATCAGCTCTTATACTTTTAGATTTGTGTTTATAGATAAAAAATACAGAAGACTGCTTCAAAAAGGCTTAAGTGTGGCTGACACACAGAACTACTGAGTAGTTGAGTTTTGTGCATTATTCAAATTGTAGATAACTGTTGACTTCCAAATTTCTAAGCAGTGGCCTAAACAAGTCCCCTGAGGTTCATATTTAATGTTTTGTTGCATTTTGGGAGTTCTGTAAAACGTATCCCCTAATTGTGCATTCTACAGTATTTCAGTATTAAGTACACAAAAATAAAACAGTGTATGCCAATGGTGATTGGATCATTAAGGCACGTGCTCATATTATCAGTACTCTGTAATGTTCTTGTTTTCAAGCTAAAAGATGCGCATCACAGTACTTTGCGTATATTTTATGCTCTAAAATATGAACATAATTTATGTTCTATTTATTTGCTTATGGCTTTTGTGATAAAATGATTATGATCGAGATTCAACGGTGTTGTAAGTTCAATAATGAAATTCATAACGCCTCAAAATTACAATCGTATTTTTGAAATTTTCTCTCTTTCATTGAAATATTATGATAAACATGCATAGAATATACATGTATATATATATATATGTGTATATATCTGCCTGAACCGCTATGACGTCTCCGTGGCCGAGCGGTTAAGGCGTTGGCGTTCCATGCCAAAGACCCGGGTTCGAGTCCCGGCGGAGACCAATTTTTCAACTCTTGCGCTTTTCCGAAAAGGAGGAACAGTAAGAGGAATAATAATGTCAAAGCTACGCACCGATTTTCTCTTTCCTTTCTCATATCTCACATATGTGTATATATATATATATATATATATATATATATATATATATATATATATTGTGTGTGTGTGTGTGTGTGTGTGAATTTGTGACTACTTCTCCGTATAAGAATGTGAGGTTTGCGGCAAAAAAGTCCAACTTGGATTGTGTATTGTTAAATACGATTTTTTTTTTTTGGTTTATTTCAAGCGTCGTTTGAAAGAAAATACATATCTATCTTGTTCAACTCATATTTAAGTAATTGCCAATTTAGACTACTCTATCAATTACTACTTCATCAATGATTACTCTGTTTATTTATGCTGATGACAGTTGAGAGGAAAATGCTTTCTTTCCTCCTAATGTGTACTTGACATCAGATTTGATCTCTGTACTCACCTTTTGTATTGGTTTGTCAGCCTCATGGTATTATCTCGATATTAAAATAATATATTTATTACCGTAGTTTCGATACCACGTCTAATATTCCATTTGTCTACATCTTCGTTGTTCTTTTTTCGTAAAACTTGTTCCGATTTTTTTACATGCGTCAAGCGAGTTGATCACATGTATATTTTCATTTCATTTCATTTATTAAGTTTCCACACAGATCATACAGTCTGACAGTGTTGTGCTTACAACATCCATCCATGACAATGTAAAGTAACATATAAATTAAAAGTTATAAGTTCAGTATATACAAATAGCATTTACATAACGCAAAATCAGTTGAAATCATTCTCAAGGGTACATTCATGACGGATAAATACAATTGTGTGTGGAGGGAACCTATATAGAAGCAGATGATTGTAGGAGTAGGATCACCGAAAGAAAATCAACACAGGCTGTTACACTCAAGCACACACACTCTCCACGCACGCAAGTGCAGCTGGACAAGCATGCGTGTGTGCGCTCACACACACACACACACACACACACAACATCAACAACAACAACAACAACAAGGAAAAGAGAATGATAAAGAAGAAGAGGAGAAATCACCAAGACCGTCATAGGGAGGAAAGCAATATGAAAGAAAAGAATTAAGATTAAAACCATGTAGATCTGTTCTACACCTGTATAATCATGCCGAATAATCTATATCAGTATTTATCATTTCAAATCATCTGCTAATTCATGTTAATTCATATTATCACCAGGGTACTGCAAAAGAAGTCTATTTTTAAGCTTACGTTTGAATGAATACCGAGTTCATTGTATTTCACTATCTAAAGAATTCCAATATTTGGGGCCTTTGTAAATAAAAGTACATGTATTCTGTAATTTTCGGCATGTGAAACATATCACTCTGTCGTGTTGGATATCTATGTATTTCTTTATTTTTCTTATAAGAAATCCAAAAACTTTAGGCAAAACACAATTATTCAAATTAAACATTAGAAAAATCCTAAATTCATTCAATACATGAATAATCTGCTTTTAAAGTTTTACTATTTAAGAAAAATGGATCAGTATGTGCGTATAAATCACATCCATCAATACATTTTAAAACTCATCTTTGAGTAACCAAAAACTTATCAATTTTCATCCTAACTGAATGAATAACACCAGAAGAATGTGTTATATCATTGATATAACATAAGAAAAGAAGGGGCCCAAATAAAGAGTCTTGAGAAACACAGCAAGAAACATTTTTTTTTTTGGTTTTAAAGACGACTCATGATTATATAGATAAACATATTGCTGACTGCAAGACAGGTAGTTTCTGAACCACTCCAAGGCCTTCCAACGTATAGCATAATGATCCAGTTTGTAGAGAAGAATTTCGTGGTCAATCGTGTCGAAGGCCTTGGAGAAGTCCAGAACCACACCCACAATATGTTCGTGATTATCCATTGCAGAAGCACTTTTTTTTCAATGAAATATAACATTGCATGTGAAGTTGAGTGTTTTTTCACGAAAACCAAATTGCGTATGAAGAAATATATTTTGTTCTTTTGATAAATTCTACTGTTCTTTCATGAATATTTTTTGAAGTATTTTGGAAAATTATGTTATTTGACAAAATGAAAGCATCCTCCTTATCAAAAATCGGTATACCTTGGTTATTTTCATTTTTAAGGGTAGGATACAATTAGCTATTGACAAATTAAAAACATATAGGGTCTACCAAAGACTGGATTATTTGCAAAGCAACATCTTTTGATATGTTATTCGAAATATAATCAAATCCAAAACTACTTTTTTTGATATTTTTATTAGATTCTTGACACTTCTGTTCATCTGTGTGGGTAAAAAATAAAGATTCAGGAATGGAATTATGCAGAAAAGTATGAAATGGTTTTGGAGGGGGCGCAATTTCTTTCGCAAAGTGTACATAATTATGCATTAAACTAAAAGTAAACATACAAATCACAACAAAATATCCCGGGATGCCAAACAGAAGGTTTCTTCTAATTGATTTTACCTGTCTTCAGGATTTAACTTTAACCCTTTTGCGTCACTTGTACTATGCACTGTTGATTGTATTATCCTGAACGGCTCCGCCACACAAACGAGCAACTCTTCCACACACATACATTGACACACAGCAGCAAGGTAGATGCAAAAAGAAGGATCCCTTAGATACGATACTCATCTCGGCCTATATACTAGTAATCACATAGAGTAACTACATAAAAATTAGTCTGTTTTCTAACATCTTTTGACTGCCGTTTCATACAATTTCAAAATTATTATATTTATGCATATCTTAAGGATGTGCATGTTTGTGGGAGCATGTACATATCAGTATTATCATAATATATGTGACCGTTCATCACAAAACAAACAAAAGTCGCACGCACTCATTTTGTGGGAGGACTGAAAATAGTTGAAATGGGTCAACCTAGCCAATCTTTAGTTTGTCATGTATTGAAAAAGAGCAAGTCTTATTCTACATTATGCTAAAGTTTGGGAATATAAGTCGAACAGGAAATTTTGGTTTTGCAGTTTTTCTTGATTTTTTTTTTTATTTTAGAATAATGCAGGTGAATGTGTCCATAGACCCCCCTTTTCATTTCTTAAAAACCCTGTACATACTCTTCACTGTCAATTCTGATAACTTTTGAAAGGATGTTGTAACTGCTGTAAAAGTTGGCATTAATCATGGACACAATGTTTTAATAAAGCATGCTCAATTTCACCTTATTTTGATAAGCCCTTCCCTGTGGTTGCTCCGGTGGTTTGCATCCTGTTTTTCTATCCCATTCATAGCACAGCCAGCACAGCCAGCACAGCTTGTTAAAAAGTAAGCGCTTGGATAACCCTATACACTTCAGAGCCCCTTTTCTCAGTTTACAGTACTTTCAGAATCTGATCTTAACTAGAAATCCATGACTGGCGACTTTTTGTTGGTTTTATGTTGCAGGGTTACATGTAACAGCCATGGATCCAGCTTTAGGGATACATACATTATTATTATCGTCATGATTACTACATGTATCCTAATGAAATATGGGACCTTAAGGAGACAATTATCTCGTGTCTCATTAACGTTTTCAACTTACATGTATATAATTAGTATATCCCATTCAATGCCTGCTGTACTGCAGACATTACTCAGTAATGTAGAGTTATGTATATATATCTATATATATATATATATATATATATATATATATATATATATATATATACATATATATATAGTATATTCGTGCGTGTTTATATATTTGTGCGTGTTTATTAATACCAGCATCCGGATGATTACTTCAAAGGATGAGTTCAATGTAAATCACGTAAACGTAATTTCCCACGCAGGGCAATTTTTGGCAACGGTTAATGGTCCGTGCGTTTTTGGACACTCTCTCCTCTTTTTCCCTCTTACTCGAATGGTCTTGTTGGAAGCGAGGATGGTACGAAAAAAAAAGGAGAAAAAAAAGGAGAATTGACGGTGGACAATGTGACAACGAGAGAAACGTGTCACGCTTCAAAAATTCCTGTTGATTTTTTACACTGTCACAATTCTCTGTTTCCCTCTTGGTTGTGTGTTGTTGCTGTTGTTGTTGTTTTTCTGCTGGTCCTTATAAAGATTCGTAATCATGATAGAACCAACTTGAGTTTTAGGGTTTTTCATTGTGTTGTTTTATAAAAGTAAAAATCTTTCATCTGCTTGAACCAGCCTTCATGAAAATTTGTATTTATATGTATTTTAATAAATATGTAATTTGTAAAAAAAAAAAAAAGAAAAGAAAAATGTATCAGTCTATCGTGGTAATAATGGACCACTCAGTTATTCAGATATTTATGTTAAGGTTAAAAATAAGACCATGTTACGATGAATTCCAAGCAAATTATAATAAACACTCAGAGCCCATAGTGTCAACATCTGCTCACTGCGCATTTTTCTTTTTCCATTAAAAAAAAAAAGGTTAGACAGAAAAATTAAAATAGAGCAGCATTACCCTACTCACGTAAATCATCGTAATATATCATTGCCGATTATTACTTTATAATCATCTGCTGTTCTATGTATAGATGATATCGCGGCAAAAAAAAAAAAAAAAAAATGCTTCGCAATACAGTGTAGCTTCCGGTCCGCCTTGACTGAAATCTATTGCAGTTGAGAGAAGCAGAAAACTACGTTTCGTGACCAAAATCCCAAAGGACCGATACGAGGTACGGTGTTCATCACGCCTCACACAGACCGAAGTGAGGTCACGTGACTAGTTATGCTAAGGCAGGTCACGATTGCGTGCCACGATCTCAAACGCCAAAACATCACACCGCATGGCCCTTTGAGACTGACAGCACTTAATTTGTATTCTCGCGCAGTAAAGGAATGAAATTGAAATTAACAATTTCCATTTTTCCTCTTTCCTCCCAGTCATTGAAAGTGTCGTCATGCATTCAATGATGTCATCGTTTGGCGTGTTAACAGGTTCATAGCAATCAGAGGGAAGGTCATTAAAATCATGGTTTAAGATGCAACACATTTCTCGTGTCGTGAATAGCAGGAACTCCGCCACTGATGTTCAATACCTTGGCAAATGTCAACGCCCTACTCGTGCCTGAATCAAGCAATCAGTGACGTAGACTGGTAGGCCTCTGACGTAATAAGATGCATTGTCTCTTCTCCAAGACTGTGTAGTTATGTGATATAATGATTATGAGGTGAAGTCCCAAGAATGACTACGTCGAGAATATATCGACTGTGTGGTAGTGTGCTTTTTTTTTTTAGTCTTAGCCATGAAATGCAAATCAATAATAACCATGGTTAAGTAATATTGTATAAACATATTCATGAGTCATGCTTAAAGCACCGTACTTACGTTAAGTTTTAGAATGCCTTATCCTGTCCAAGTATGAAATGAACGAAAGCAGTGATGCTAGTGATAAACTTACTGATATATTGATTTCGATGTGTATCATTGTTATGAAATTTCAATTGTTGAAATTCCTCTGTTGATTATATCGGTAAATGATTGCACTATTTTTGTGAACCCTCATGAGTGCAAGCACTAGCACTCAAGAATCTTCTGTCATATATATATATATTTATATATGAAGAGTTTGTTTGCAAAAACCGATAAGTCCATATTTGCCAAATGGAGATATTTGCGATTAAAGGTCAAGAAAAATAAAGAGAATGATAAGAAAATTTTTGCTTCTTTTGACCATAACTTCAAAAATATACCATTATATGTAGTGACCAATATGTCATTTAAAAGGTATTATTTTGTACTTTATGACAGAGATCGTACTTCAAAATCTTCAAAAATGGACTTATCGGTTTTTGCAAACAAATCCTTCATATATATATATATATATATATATATATGACAGAAGATTCTTGAGTACTAGTGCTTGCACTATTTACACACACATAGTTATTACCTACATACATGTATGTACCCGTCGGTAACATATAATTTGTTGAGGATTGATGAGAAGTGCTCTATGCTGTAAAGCAGAATATTTTATGCGCACACATTATATATATATATATATATATATATATATATATATACATATATATATATATATATATATACATATATATATATATATGTGTGTGTGTGTGTGTGTGTGTGTGTGTGTGACCGTGCACCACAAAACAAGCAAAAAGTCGCACCCCTTAATTTTACGTGAGGACTCAAGACAGGTGAAATGGGTAAACTAAGTCAATCTTGAATTTTTCATATTTCTGAAAGAGCTATCTTTCTTCTACATTATCACAACATGAATGGGAAAAATGTTTTTTCCGCAGTTTTTCTACAACCCCTTTTTGGGGGACAGTAAGATGATCAGGTATGTATTAGAGGCCCCTTTCTTGAAATCCTTTGTACACTCTTCACTTTCTAGTCTAATAACTTTTGAAAGGATATCGGAAAAGGATATTGAAATTTGACATTAATCATGGACAGAATGTGTTGATAGGACATGCTCAATTTCAGCTTAATCTAATAATCCCTTCATTGTTGTTGCTCCGGTGTATGACATCCTGTGTTTTGTCCCTTTCATCCGGCATCTAGCGCGGCTTGGTGAAAGATTAAGCGCTTGAATAGACCCTGTACTTCAGAGCCTCTTTTCTCAGTTCACACTTTTCCAGAGTGTGTGTTTTCTTTCCAGTATGTAGGTAGGTTAGGAGACTCTGAGTCCATTTGGATTTAGTCATACATCATATTAAAGCTTAAAGTCTGCTCTTTCAGAATCTGCCCTTAACTAAAAATCCATGTCTGGCGACTTTTTGTTGGTTTTTTGGTGCAGGGTCACATATATGTGTGTAGTGAGCACACAATTTTTGCTTGTCTCAAAAAGGCATCTAATTTTTCCCAAATTGGGGTAAAAGGACACATTCTGTGGAATTCACATAAAGCCTGCTTTGAAACATCGACGTAAACTTTCAAAATGGACCAGCAGCTTCGAAGCCGAAAAACTACGGCACAACTCACACCATCCGCAAGTCGCCTGTAACTAACTCGAAAAGCCCGCCAAATTCAAATGCGTTGCCCGGGTCTGCTGCCGCCACAAGCACCTGTAGCCCTGGAGCTGAACCAACGCCCGCACCTATGGCGCAGCAGGAAGACGGCGCTTCGTACATCGCTGAACCTGATATTCATGACAATATGGCCGCCATGGACGACCCGGAAGCCCCGCTCGCACCACCTGATATCTCTGACTCCATCCTGTCGCCTATGTCCCTGAAGCTTGACGCATTCTTCACAGTAGTCATCTACAACAGAAAAAATTGAACGCATGACTACAAACGCGGTAGATAGCTTCATTTCAAAGCTCAATGAGTTGGAAGGAAAAATCGTCGCCTCATTGGAGTTTGAGTGGGAAAAAATCGACAACCTGCAAGCAAATGAGTTTAAGCTGGAGGAGAGAATGGAGAAAATGGAAAGAGAAATGAAAGAAATGAGAGCCAACGTGAGCAGAAACGCAGCAGCTGCTGCAAACAAGAGTGAGCGGTTCCTGAGGAGGAATAACTTCCGTCTTGTTGGAATACAGGAGGTTCCATTGGGCCAACGGGAAAATTGTGTCGACATCGTAGAGGAAGTCCTGCGAGAGAAATTTGATATGAGCTGCAAGGTGGAAAGAGCTCACAGAGATGGACGACGATCCGAAGGCAAGCCGAGGCATATCCTGGTCAAGTTGCTGTCCTACCGGCAGAAAGTAGATGTGATGAAACGTGCGCGTGAAGTCCTGAAAAACGAGCCATACTTCATGGTCGATGATCTCACCCCCAGCGACCTACAGGAAAAACAGAAACATGTCAAGAAGGTCCAAGACTTGTGCAAACAAGGTACTAAACTTCGATTTTTTTTTTGCAGGAAAGTGGCGCCAAACCGGTGGTGTCCCGTTTAACTTTGAGTGAGGATTCTCTCACCACTTAAAACTTACCTTACTAGATGTAGGTTTAAATTTTTACGATAAGAAGGAATCCGTATGTATATATATGTAGGAATATGCATTATAACTTACGCTTGCAATTAGCTGTTTTGCGTTTTTTTTTTCTTTGAGACATTACAGCCGAAATGCAAACAACCATAATCGCCTTCTACAACGTACTCGGCCATCCAGGGCCATCTCTCAATATGTTCGCCCCCATTAGTATTTTACTGCATATTACTTTTCAAGGTTGTGCTCATTTATCCATTGAGATCATTGCAAAAAAAAAAAGCGATTTCCCACTTACAAGGTGACTTACTTGTGGTTACAACAGCTGTGTTTGTCACTATCCTTTTTTTTTCCATCTACAGCTGCATGACGGCAGGTGCACGTTATTCAGTCCCTATAGCCTTACTGTTTTGATCCTTGGTGTATATTCCATCATGGCTACCAACCAAACTGTTGTTTAAAATAAACGGATAAAGGAGATCACAAAATTTATAATTGTTTTTGTTGACCATCACTCAAACAACAAACGACACATTTTTTAAAAAATGTTCACGGTGACTTCATTTTTTTTTCTTTCGATGGAAAAATTACATATATGAAGATTTATGAGCTATAAATGAATTTCTTTAGAAGAGCTATTTTTAAATAAACTGTTTCTCTTTCTCATTTATAAATATAATAACGGCTTGAAATTTGAAGGTACAATATGGTGTATCCATATCTGTTTGACGTAAGTTGCATGTACAGGAGTGTCATATTTGATTTAAAGTTATAAATAGGAATAATCATTTTATATTGCACCATTATACAGAATAATTTTTTGTTGACTCGTAAAACTGACGTGCATGTGCAATCTATAAAGTAAGTCACATAATGCACGTTTATGATTACGTCATCCACGTGGACATCACGTTTGTCATTTACGAATATTTTTCTCGTTTTTTTTTTCCAATGACATGTCCACTTTCTTTTGTGCAGTAACCGGTTCCTCCAAGATCACTGACTACAATGTTTGTTCCGTTCATCCTAAAACATTAGCCATCAATCATTTTTCCCCGCAATTCGAATATATAATGTTTCTTTTTCATACACAAGCGCATCTATATTCATAGTTATGGTAGGCATGATTCACGTTTTATTTAACCATTGTACAAAGTAACTCAGTGTCGATTTTCTCCGTATTCTGTATTCTCAAAGGTATCCTGGTGTTCAGTAAAGTTGGGTAAATAGGCCACAGAAATGTCCGTCCGCAATTATAATACTTGCATCACACGATAATAATTACAGTACGCCTTCGTAAATATACACTTTTTCCATTCTTCATTTCTTTTTCAAAAAGTAGTATTTTCACTCATACGAACGTTGTTTTGGTCCCTGTTATTGACGATTATATCTACTTACCTTGGCAAAGCAGTCGGCTCTTTAACCAGTGATTATGAACCCTACCCCATAGTTTTTGTCTGCCGTGGTTGCTCCTCGTGACACTGCAAAGACGAGGTCCCTTTGAAATTTGTTGTCATGCGGATCCTTTGTTTGTTGGAATTTTGTTTGAGAGTGCGGGTATGCTGATTCTATCTCGTGAATGAGTTCGGTTTTGCAAATTTTTGTTTCGTGCAAGCCTCTGCTTATAAACAACCCGGTATTTGCAGGTCGTTGTATTATGGACCCATAAATTATCACGCGATCGGATGTTTTTTATTACTATTATCCTTATTAGTTTCCATCACAATGTCAACCTGCCACACACACGCATCTCATAGTTATGCAGTTCTGTTAAAATGCTAAGTAGTACTGATTGTAGTTCTGTTAAAATGTTATGTAATAGAGATCTACGGTTGTCGGACACCGGGAAACTTTTTTCCAGTTATGTTATGATTCCTTCATTGACTGCAAGAATGTTCACGGCTACTTTTCATTTGTTTGAGCTTTCGTGTGTGTAGGTTCTATTTGTATGCTGTTCACATTAATGGAGTCGTTGTCACTTACCCCGTGTCTCTGTGTGCAGCGTACTTCATGGGGATAAAGAACCCTCCGGTTCATGTTGTATGAACAGGCATGTATCACATGTATGTCCTCTTAATTTATCCAGTTAATTTTTATACCCACCATATATGATTCTGATTACTATACAATAATCAAGGATTATTGTTTCTATTGGTATATTTGATTTTTTTTTTTTTTGCATATGCATGTCTACCTTTTTCTGTGTTTGCTGCTGTTTACTCAAAGAACGTTAACGGTGTATTGTCTTTTTTGTCCCCTATTTTGAAAATTTATCTGATTTGAGACTAGCAATGTTCGATTTCTCATGTTACGACACGATTTGATACATGTGTTTATATTGTCTCTCCGTCCTTCTTTCTCTGTCCTCTTCCTTGTGTTTGTCCTCTCACACCTATCTTCCTTTTCAGAATTCTATGTTTATGCGTATTTGCCTACTCGCTGTACGATCCGCGAAACCGGAATTGTTTGTGCTTCACGTACATGCATGTCAAAATATCTTATACTTCAACCCCGACAGTTGATATGCTTTCATCTTAGATTTTATGCTCCTCCTTATGGCTAGTCAACTCAATGCAGCGTCTGATTCCCTTAATGATGATGAACTCTATGATTTGTTTAGGCGCTCCCCTACAGAATTAATTCGGATAAATTCACGTTCTGCTTTTTTTTTTAACCTCATTGCCAATAATGTTAATTTGTCTTCGAAAGATTTATATGATGATTTCGATTTTGAATATTATGATTCCTCTTATATTTCTTCAAAGTATGTTACAGTTGATCAATTCACAGATCTTGTCAAAAGTTGTTCAGAAAGTACATTTTCTATGTTACACTTGAACATCAGGAGAATAAGCATTTTTGATGATTTACAGATATTATTAGGTAACCAAATTAAAAAAAAAAATTCTGTAATAGGTTTAAGTGAAACATGGTTACCATCTGATATTAATTTACCATATGCATTAAATGGCTATGAGTTGATTGTTAATAATAGAGTGAATAGGACGGGCGGTGGGGTTGCTTTTTGTTTATCACAGAAATTTGAGTTTAATTTTTGTGATGAATTAGATATAATGAATGATATTATAGAGTCTTTGTTTGTGGATTTTCCATTCCGCAAAGTAAAAACATTATTGTTGGTATTGTTTATAAACCCCCAAGTTCTAATCCTAAAGATTTTTTGAATCGTATTATAAATTTATTAAAATTGATTAAAAATGATGATAACACGTCACAGAATTTCTTGAAATATTTTTGTCAGCCTCGTTTTTGCCATTGACTTCGAAACCCACACGTGTTACAAATCATTCCGCCACCCTTCTTGATAACATTTTCACTAATGTTTTGCAAATGTTAAACTCTTCTATGATTTTATCTGATATGACCGATCATTTCCCTATTATAGCATGTTTTGATCTCGGGTATTCGGCTAATAAGATTAGTTTTTCTCCAACCAGACGTAGAGCTACACCAGAAAATTTGGCTAGCCTTGGTGCTAGCTTAGATAGGGTTGATTGGTCTTGTGTTTATGATAGTGATGATGTTAATATTATCATTTGTGACCCTGCACCTCAAAACAAACAAAAAGTCGCCAGACATGAATTTTTAGTTAAGGCCATATTCTGAAAGAGCAGACTTTAAGCTTTAAAATGATGTATAACTCAAATCAAATGGACTCTCCTAACCTATCTAAATATTGGAAAGAACGCACAAACTCAGGAAAAGTGTGAACTGAGAAAAGAGGCTCTGAAGTACAGTGTCTATTCAAGCGCTTAATCTTTACCAAACCGTGCTGGCTGTGCGATGCATGGGACAAAAAACAGGAAGTAAACCACCAGAGTAACAACAATGAGGGGATTATCAGATTAAACTGAAATTAAGCATGCCTAATCAACACATTCTGTCCATAATTAATGCCAACTTTTAAAGCAGTAGCACTATCCTTTCAAAACTTATTAGAGTTGAAAGTGAAGAGTGTGGTTTTTCAGAAATGAAAAAGGGATTCTAAAGACACACCTAATCACACTATTCTACCAAAAATGTGCGAGATAAACTGCTAAAAAAACACGCTTTCCTGCCCGTTTTATGATATCAAATTTTAGCATAATGTAAAAGAAAATATGAAAAAGTCAAGTTCTCCTAGGTTGACCCATTTCACTTATTTTTAGTCCTCACGCAAAATCAGTGTGTGCGACTTTATGTTCGTTTTGAGGTGCACGGTCATATCTAATAATTTTTCAGGGATGATTAATAATTATTTAGATGAATATATACCTAAATCAAAAGATAAGTTAGTTAATTATAAAACATCCCCCAGATTTCCACGGATCTCAAAATCTCTTCTTCGTTCAATCAATAGAAAAAATAGGTTATATTATAAATTCAAAATGAAAAAAAAAAAAACCTGAGAAGTCAAAGGAAAAATACACTTCCTATAGAAATATTTCAACTAAGATTATACGATTGGAAAAGAGAAAATATTATATGTTTTAGTTAGAAAAAATATAAACATGATATGAAGAATACATGGAAGGTATTGAACCAGGCCATGAATATATCAAAAAAGAAATCAAATATTACAAAAAAATAAGATATGATAACAAAATATATGAAGATCCGAGTGATATAGCTAATATTCTTAAATCTTATTTTTCAATGATTGGGGAGAATTTTGGCAAAATTGGTACCACAGTCAAATACGCATTTTTGAACGTTTTTAGGTCAATCTAATGCTAGTTCTATTTTTTTTCCAACTTCGAAATATGAAATTATTGATACTGTTACTGCAATGAATGACAAGCGAAGTGATGGTTACGATGACATAAGTAATTTTGTTTTAAAGGGAATTATATCTTCAATCGCTGATCCACTTTCACATATTTTTAATAGATCTATATTATGTGGTGTTTTTCCTGATTTTATGAAAATAGCTAAGGTTTTTATTAAAAAGAGGAGATGGTTGTGATATGAGTAATTACAGGCCCATTTCTTTGTTCTCATCTTTATCTAAAATTTAGGAAAAAATTGATATTTAAAAGAACAATTAATTTTTTGAATTTTCATATTTTTTTTTTTTTACAAATTCTCAATTTGGGTTTCGTCAGAAACACAGTACCATTCATGCCCTTTTGCAGGTAGCTCCTGACAATCATTCTCATCTTATTGGTATATTCCTGGACTTCTCCAAGGCCTTCGATACAATTAATTATGAAATTTTACTTTACAAATTGTTTCATTATGGAATAAGGGGGAAGGCCTTGGAGTGGTTCAGGAGCTACCTGCAAAACCGCAAACAATACGTATCTCTGGACGAGAACGTTTCAAGTCTCGAATTCATTAAGTGTGGCGTCTCATAGGGTAGCTTATTAGGACCTTTACTTTTTATCATTTATATCAATGATTTTTGCAGATCATGCGACTTGTTGTCATTTATACTTTTTGCTGATGACTCAAATATTTTCTTTTCACATCAAAATCCAGATAAACTTGTGCACATTGTTAATTCTGAATTGAAAAAGTGACCCCGTGGATAAGAGCTAATAAATTATCTCTTAATCTTTTGAAAACTAAATGTATAATATTTAGCAATTCTATAGAAACTCCACGTAAAGATATTATTTTTGATGACACTCAATTAGAACGTGTATCTTATATATAATTCCTTGGGATTACAGTAGATGATAAACTTTCATGGAGGCCACATATCATTAACATTAGTACAATAATTTCACGTAATATTGGTATCATTAATAGACTCAAGTTTTATATTCCATTGTCTTCTTTGCAGACGTTGTATTTGTCTTAGCATGGGGTAGCGCCCATCAAACTTTATTAGATAGATTACTGTTACTACAAAAAAGGGCACTTCGTGTTATCTGTGGCGTCCCGCCACGTTCCCATACAGATCCATTATTCACTAAATATAAGATTTTGAAAATCAAAGATCTGTATTGTTTTCAACTTGGACAGTTTATGTTTAATTTCAACGCAAATGCACTTCCCTGTATATTCAAGTCAATGTTTACACGGAATCAGTTCTTCCATAATTATCCCACCTGGCAATCTAATGAGTTTCATTTACCCCTTCTGAGAACATTATTAGCTCAGAATACATCTATATATTCATGCCCTAGATTCTGGAATTCATTAAAGGGAAGATAAACCCCAAGAGCAATGTGGATTGAGTGAAAGCAGCAACATTAATAGAACACATCAGTGAAAGTTTGAGGAAAATCGGACAATCGATGCAAAAGTTATGAATTTTTAAAGTTTTGGTGTTGGAACCGCTGGATGAGGAGACTACTAGAGGATATGACGTATGAGTGGACAACAATACAAAGAAAATATAAAGGAAATTCAACAAAAATTCACTTTTCTAGAATCATGAAAGAGCAATGGACCAACCTCTTTCAGAAAGCAGGGGGAATAATTGCTTCCCTTAACATATGTCAATATGAAGTTGATGGAATTTGTAATTTTCATGAAAAATGGATTTTTGTAGAATTTTCTTTATATTTTCTTGGTATTGTTGTCCACTCATACGTCATAACCTCTAGTAGTCTCCTCATCCAGCGGTTCCAACACCAAAACTTTAAAAATTCATAACTTTTGCATCGATTGTCCGATTTTCTTCAAACTTTCACTGATGTGTTCTACTAATGTTGCTGCTTTCACTCAATCCACATTGCTCTTGGGGTTTATCTTCCCTTTAAGTTGCGAAATAAAAAAAAAATCTTCTTCTTTGTATTCTTTTAAGCGGAAGTTGAAGAAATCCTTTCTGTTAACCCTCTCTGATGTTTCGTTTTCATTAACCAAGTCCCAACAACCACAGGGTCTATCATCCAACCATCAATCAATTAATTTCTGAATTTATTGTAATGAAATAGCCATCATAATCTCTGCACGGCTGTATGCAGCCACCATCTGTTTGAAGCACCTCTTCAATTTCCTCTTCAATTCCTTTTTTTCGTTTCCTTGATCAGCGTGTAGGCATTCTCTTTCTTCCATCCTTCCTTCCTTCCTTCCATTTTTCCATCTATTCTGTCTAGTCGTGTCATGTTGCTATGTGTCTCCTATTTTGTTTCGTCTTGTCTTACATTATGCTTGTGCTAAGCATATGCAAATAAGTATTTCATTAGATTTTTCTTGAGTGGTTCACAATCTACAAGCTTGCTTTTTAGTGGACCTCTCAGTTCTTTTTTTCCCCAACTGAAACATAACATTGTATTATTTTGCAAGTATACATGCATATATAATCTATTATGTAACTTTATTATTGCATCATTTGATATCATTTGCAAGTTGTATGTATACGATTGTGATAAACCCTAATTTATACTGTGTTGTGTTCTGTTGGAAAAAAGAGAAGAATGAAAATTAAAAAAATGAAATTATATATATATATATATATATATATATATATGATAAAAACTAAAATGTCATTAAAACGCTTTATCTTGGCGATGAAAGCGCATGTTTTAGAAACAAGACACCAAACAAAAAATCCTATTCTGAAGCAGACATACACAAAAGGGTATACGTGTGCTCCTGGTCGGACAGATTTATCGCTGTTGTTTTATGTGAATGTTAATATGTATGTCAAGTGGACTCTTTTGAAAATCAGCCGTGCATTCAAAATGGAGAAATCAAGTCACGAACATGAGTTTTGTACCAAAATGTGCTAAATCCATTTTTTTTTTTTTTTTGGGGGGGGGGGGGGAGGGGGGGGGGGGATTTACATGTCTTTTCCAGCACAGACTGTAACCAAGATCATGTGATGTCGTGGTAAGACGGCGGCGAGTCTGGTGGCTTCAAAGTGCTTGGCATGTGACTTCCTACAGTGATCTTAGTGCTTCACCCCCGGTCGTCAAACTGACTACGCAGTTTTAAACTAACGCCCTCTACCGTTCTAATCCAAATCACCTTTATCCTGTATGTTTGTTTGTTTGTTTGTGTTCTTTTTGGTGTTTATTTTATTTCAGATACATGTATTAGCTTTACATCTGATTGCATGATGGCGGGGGGGGGGGGGGAGGAGGTTCGAGATCATCGATTCTTCTGAAGGTCATTTTCTCTCTGCAGTCATCACATCTCGAAGTTAGTCGGCACAGCATTCACATTCATGAATGTAGAAGTACCCATAATTATTTACATTTGCGACACGAGAAATCATTGTGGAAAATGCACATTTGGATGTAAGCTGAGGATGGAAACATAACTCAGCACTCTCATGATTACATACACAAAATACGTGCGCGCACACACATTGCAAACCTACATTTACATGCTACACAAATCTTAAAAAAGACAAAAAAAAAAAAAAACCGCGGAAAGTAAACACTTTTTCATGATCGGATATTTCATACAACATTGAGTTAATTACAATCTAATGAAATATATATGAAACCAACGAAGATTACAAGAAGGAAGTAACTGTTAACATAAAGAGGAATTTTACGCCTGAAAGAGGACATACGTTTTTCTCAGAAGAATGAGGTCTACATTTTCAGTTTCAAAGGCAAACAGTTCCAAAGTATGACAGGATCAAGATTAACCTGAACTTGAAAAAGTAGTGTTCATTTATGCTCTCCCCAGCTGTCTCTATGTTTATTTTAAACTCCTGTGTAGTAAACTATGGGTGTCGATGACCCCCACTTCCCAACACACAAACACACACACACACACACACACATGCATACACACACTCACATCGTGAATAAACAATAACTCAATTAATGGATGATACAGTTTGGGTTAAGACCTGGCTTCAAGTGTCTAATCTTTCTCTCTCTCCCTCTTTCTCTGTGATAATGAGATAACTCCTATGAAATATGAAAGAACATGTTATGCTGAGGGGAATTCATTGTTTATTTGATGGAAATTGGCTTTGAAATGGCTGAGTTATCCAAAGCAAAGCGATACAAATAAAAGATGGGACCTTACCTTCTCTTAGAATCACTTTGTTACACTTTGTTTTCAGATATCTCAGCCAATTCAAAACCGATTTTCATCAAATAAACTTTGAATTCCTATTAGAATGGTATGTGTGGTTTCTTACTATCTCCGAAAGAGTTTTAATTTCAATCCTTATCTCCAAAATACCATCCCTTTAAGATTGAGGCCCCTGCATTTTATTTTTGTTCGTAAATTGAAAATCACATAATTCCCCCATGGTTTCTCGAAATTTGAAAATGCTATGTGCTCTATCAGTTAATCTATGTTGTTACAATTGAAGTGTTCCTTTCCAAAAGGTTCTAAATCCACTCTCAGTGGTAAGGAGAAGGCTGGATTTTTCATTCACAAACTTCTAAATATGTTCATGTACACACATATCATAAAACCCATAATGGGATAAAGAAAATGTGTCTCAGAAAAATCTACGTTTCTACACCCATATATAAAGAATTCATATTTCGAGGGATTTTGAGGATACAGCGCCTTGTGGAACCAAACTTTTAGCACGGTGATGTACAACATGTGAATGCTGTCTTAGCAATTAGTTTCTGTGACTGATGATCTGTAAGCTCTACATATGTTTTTCTTTGTTTTCCTTCCTCCAAAGAATGCTTAGAAATGAAATAGTTCACAGATAACAACCACGTATTATGGATAACCTTGGAAGCTACCCCTACTGGAAAGAACACAGTGTATTCACAGTGTGGTCACATTGTCGAATTTAAAAGTGTGGAGATGATTTCACACTGTGGTTTGGTTTTCACAGAGTGTTCACATGGTAATGTTTTGTGTCACACTGTGAATTGATGATTCGCAACAAAATAGTGTGTTCACACCGTTAAAACGCTCGAATGTAACAGTGTGAAGAGATATCACACTCTGTTCACAATGTGTCCACATTATGTTCACACCGTGTTCACACAGTGTTTCCCACACTGTGGGACATTGTGTTCTTTCCAGAAGGGACACAGCAGCACGTGTCCTAAGGAAGCTAGACAGTCTGAACTCGGGGGCCAAAGTGTAGTGAAGCATTCGCACTGGTTTCCGATTAGATCCCGCTGCATAGCACTTTATTTTAAACAAAACAGAAATGAATTTAGCACCTTTTGTAACAAACTTTCATCTCCTGATTTTTCCATTTTTCCCAAGAGTTTCAATACTTTGAGTTTATTCTTATAGTGGACTATTGTAAATGAAAACATTTCGGGAAAAAAGTAAAGTTTCATGAAAAAACAAATTCAACGTCTTTTAAAAAGTAACTGTTCAATTGCAAATTATGTAACACATTATATCATCCTTATTTCATTATTATGAAAGCATAATTATGCTATCATGTTTGATTGCTTAGTTTTACGCACCTTATTTTATGTTATTTTGTCTGTCACCAAGAAAGTGATGTCTATCATGTGTTTGTTGAAAATGAAATAAAAATTGAAATTGAATTGCTTAAAAAATCTTTACTTGAAAAAGGCACAAGAGAGTCATTTAATGCGATACAATACTTCCAATATGTAAATTGTTTTCTCCTCTGTCAGTCAATGTCCTACAAATACTGCAAGAAAAATGATATTTTCTCTCCTCCCACCTGGTAATTGTGTTACGATGACATTACTAAGCATGTTTCCATTGACAATAAGCAATGAATAATACGATCATACATAAACACTACTTTCCGTATCGTTACATACATTGTAAAACCTCCCATTTGATGGCTTTCTGGATATTATAGTGACCTCATAATATCATTGTAATTGTATTGTATATGAAATTTCCTCGTGGAAATATCGCCGTTCTTAATTTATTACGTAACGTTATGTAACCGACCATGACTTGTAACTTTTTTTGTTTGATAGATACTTTATTTTCTGCAAATCAACATACATAAGTTACATAATCATGAACATGTAGGAAATATACAAAGTAAATTTAACACAAAGTCGTTTGACTTGCATAAACAACGATATGAAAGAAAATTAATGATATGATATAAAGTATGCATGTCTATGCAGCAGTGATTACAATAACAATTGTAGTTAAGAAACGATTATGCAGATGGCCGCCATTATAAGCATTGCTTGAAAATATGGCCGGCCCGAGGAAAAGATAGGGACGTACTAGATTCGTAACACCTTACCTCGGTGAGAAAATACTTTGTCATGCTTTACGATCAGTGATCCATGTGATTTAACTTTGTGTAAACCTTTAGCTAAAGCAAATAGACCTCTCCCTTCCTTTCTCCTTTCTTCTATCCTATCTCTATACAAGTCACCCCTCCCTCCTATTTTCCTATATGTTATGTATTATGTAGGAGGGCTGCATGCAAATCAAGCAATGCTTAAGCTGTAGCCCTTCTGTATTATTCATTACATTGCATTGAATTGAATTGCATCGCTGATATGTTTTTGTGCACATTGTAAAGGCAATGAAGAAACTGTGTTGCTGTATATTGTAAAGGCAATGAAGTAACTTATTTTGTTAACAATATATAGCACCAACAATATATACATGTGAATATATGTATCTGCATGTACAATGATATAATGCAAGAACCAATTAATCAAATCAAATCAAATCAAATGTACAGGTGTAGTTCTTTGAGAAGTGCAAAGACAGTGCGACGTGACGTTTAAGTTACATTCATGTGCGACAAGCCGACAACAGAACATGATATGCAGTATAGTATAATAAACATGACATATCAAAAGGAGTCATAGATAAAGTTACATTCTGCATAAATTGGTGAAGAGTTGTGTTGATTCAGCAGGCCCTCACCGCATGTGGAATTTGATCACGGTTTCGCTTTGCTTTGATTTCAATTTCATTTTACTTACCAAAGTGCAGAATCTGTCTAAGGGCTTAACTGCCAGACCTAGCTCTACAGCACGGGTGGCCCAAAGTGGAAGTATTCTTATTTTTCCATGGATGCTCCTATAGTGTGTTGAAGCTTTCCTGTGTAACAAGAAGTTAGCATCACAATCTTATACCAGTCATCGTGAATTTGCATGCTATGCAATTTGTTAAGTGCCATAATAGATCACATACATGGTGCAGAATCTGTCTAAGGGCTAAACTGCCAGATTTAGCTCTACAGCACTGGCCCAAAGTGGAAGTATCCTTATTTTTCCATGGATGTTCCTATAGTGGGTTGAAGGTATCCTGTGTAACAAGAAGTTAGTATCACAATCTTATACCAGTAAACGTGAATTTGCATGCTATGCAATTTGTTAAGTGCCATAATAAATCACCATACTTATATAGATTATCATGAGGATGGGTATCAATCAGGGTAGGATAAGTTGGATATAATACTTCAAAATATATATTGTATATTTCAGATTTCGTTCTAACGGCCTTTCTGCTTCACAGTTCAATTCAGTTCAGTTTATTTCTGCATTTCGTTAAAAAAAAAAAGAACAGAATTAATGTTTAATAAAACGTCATGAATTGTATGTGTCAATACACATTACGGAGTATAACCGTATAAAAAAAAAAACATACAAAGAGAAACGACATACGGCATATCAAATTGAAAGTAGATTCTACTAGAGGGAGCACTTCGAGTTAAGTTTTGAGATTAAAAAGAAAAATCTAAGTGGAAGTGTAGTCGCCTTTCGGCCACGAATAAGTGTAGTCTAGTAGTCATGTCAGTTGGCTGGATTTTCCAACAGGATCTATGGATTCATAAATATTTGCAATTTCTAGTAAGTTCTAGTAAATGACATGTGCCGATCTGATAAAAATCAAGAAATTGTTCTTGAATAGGAAACGTGCTTAATGTAGTCTATGCTTTCGTGTTGCAGTGTGCAGTGTGCATCTAGGAAGATGGTTCATCCTAAAGGCTACAATAGCAAACTGAACTCACGCAAAATTCTCGTCAATAATTATGTGAAGAAACAAGCTCGTAAGTTCCAGGAAACTGACATCATAGACAGTATTAGTACATAGAATTAGAATTTGGTATAGCCTGGTGAGATTCCCTTGGTATGTACCCATGAAAGTAAATAATGTTATTATTGTTTAACTTTGGCAATTTATATCATTTAGGGGACAATTCAAAGTTGATATTTCAAAAATAAAGGAAATTTAAAGATTTAACCGGAATAAATCCCCCAGCACAGTCTGCAGACTGTGATCACAATACGAAAATACATTAGGTTTAAATGCGAGATTTTCGGATTAAAAGGATAACATTTCTCCAAACATGCGTGTTGATACGGCAAATGCAGAATGATCAGTAAAAGTGAAAAATTTGAGTAAAACAAAAGAACAAACTGTATAATTCGGTTGATTCCAGTGTCGTCATCACTTGACCAGAGTTCTTGTCGAAAACTGATGAAATGATTTCTTTTTTCTGCAATGCCTTGAGAAGGAATTCGATCAAATTCCTTTGGGTGTTCTGAAAAAGAGAAAACTAGGTGTCAGGGCCTATTTTAACGTACGTTGAAAATGGGAAAAGAGGCTATAAATAGCTGTTCTTACGAAAGTCTGTTCAATGAGACTACTTAAAAACACAATGCAACTTAAGCCTGGGAATCACTTGCGTTTTTGCGCAAGGCCGCCATAATTCCAACGAAGGCAATTTCCTTGTATTGGAGAAATATGACTGCGAGAAATTACACGAAACGCTATCCTATGAGATCAGCACATCAGCACATATTTAATGTGTTTAAGGCAGGTTTGACAGTTTGATTAATGTTTCTGTCTGCAGTTTCACTCAGCATTAATATGTTATGACAATGATCATGATAAACATAGATATTTTGCTGTCGATGCAGTGATGATAATAATTGCGCCATGACTCATTGAATTAAATGGAAAAATACTTTCTCCCGATCGACGTCAAGCACGTACGTGTGTGAGAAAATATCATATATATAGATTTAGATTCAAACCTGTATTAGCGGTCACTTGTCTGTTGTGGCAAACTGCAGTATGCGGCCGCTAAAAGCCATGTTAAAGACCCATGTGCATATTCAGCGACCACAGTTGCACATTACAGGGTGCTGTTCGTTATTCCGAAGGTTTGTTATTCCGAAGGTTCGTTATTCCGAAGGTTCGTTGATCCGAAACACACAAATTCCCTATACCTGGAGGTTCGTTAATCCGAAAATGAAAAAGGGTTCGGTAATCCGAACATTTGTGGCGTTATTCCGAAGGTTCATTATTCCGAAGGTTCATTAATCCGAAAATAAAATAGGGTTCGCTATTCCGAAGGTTCGTTGATCCGACATGCAATAAGGTCCGTAACGAACCTTCGGAATAACAAGCTTTGTTTCATTTTCGGATTAACGAACCTCCGGAATAACGAACCTTATTTCATTTTCGGATTGACGGACCTTCGGAATATCGAATCTTCGGAATAACGAACCTTCGGACTAAAGAACCTTAGGAATAACGAAGCTTTGGAATAAAGAACTGTAACCGTCCATTAGGCCTATGGAGTTTTATATGTCCTTTCCAGCCATATTCATGGCTAACAGTTTAGTGATTGCCAACGTTGCATTCAACCGCCATTCAATGAAAGCTTGCCTGCAGCTGTACGCATGCTACTGTGCAACAACTCGATGAATAGTGGCATTGTTCAATATCAGTAAATGAGAATGCATGTGCAGCCATGGTTACAATACATAACAAGTACATGTTACTACTTGATTTTCTATACAGCAAAATACATGTACATGCAGGCAATACACACAAAATATCGGATAACCCCTCAATAGTGACCACATTTCTTTCCACTCTTTTAATCTCCCTTGAATAGCCGCTCTAAACAGGTTTGACTGTACATGCTGTCGTTGAGGGCGTCCTACACGGACATCATTGATTCCTCTTTACTAGCATAGCCACTTTGATTTGTAAGGCTCGGTCACAAATGTCTTTACGAACTGCTACGAACGCCGTACGAACGATTTTAAGACAATTTCGTAAGATCTTCTTAGAAATTAGCGTTCGTAGACCGTTCGTAGACCGTTCGTAAGTTCCTAGCCTGGTCGATGGTCTTGTCCAAGATATTTTTATTTTTTATTTTTTTAAATTTCGTACGAAACCCTCTCTTCGCAAGGCAGATGTACGACCGTCGTGCGAACATCGTAAGAACTACGCAAGATTTGGCAGGGTCAAGAGACAATTCTAGAAGCCTTAAATTCTTACGATGATTGTAAGAACACCTTAAGTCGTTCATAGAGGGCTCTTACGTCTTTTGTAAGAATGCCTTACGAACGGAGATTCGTACGGTGTTCTTACGAACAACTCTTCGAGTTTGTAAGGCGTTCGTAAGGGCCTCGTAAGGCGTAGGTACACAATATTTTTGCAACTGTTGAGTTTTAGGTGTATAAAGCCAAACGTGCGTAGTTCAAATCCTCATTTTGTTCGAGGTGTTCGACCAGAAAGCATTTCTGTTAAATATATTAGACCAAAAGGGAAGGCAATCAAATGGAAAAGAGGGAAGGGGAAGAAAAGAGGGAGATGAGGAGGAAGGAGCGAGAGGGGGAGAGTTGGAGCAACAACCTCCTCCTCCTCTACTTGTAGATGCAGCTGCAGTTGTAGTCTCCTTGGCACTACTGCTATCTTGAAGTATAAAACTTTAAACTGTTACAGAATTTTCGACAGGACACGGCAGCGTCTTTTTTAAATAACAACCCGACAAAATGTGACCCTGCACCACAAAACCAACAGAAAAATCACCAGACATGGATTTTTAGTTAAGGTCAGATTCTATAAGAGCAAACTCTAAACTTTCATATGATATATAATTCAATCCAAATGGACTATCCTAACCCATCTAAATATGGGAAAGAATGTACACACTTTGGATAAGTGTGAACTGAGAAAAGAGGCTCTGAAGAACAGGGCCTATTCAAGCGCTTAATCTTAACCAAGCCGCGCTAGCTGTGCGATGAATGGAACAAATAACAGGATGATGACCACCAGAGCAACAACAATGATGGGATTATCAGGTTAAGCTGAATTTGTGCATGCTCTATTAACACATTCTGTTGATGATCAATGCAAATTTTCAAAGCAGTTGCGTCATCCCTTCTAAAGTTATTGGATTTGAAAGTGATGAGCATGGACAGGGTTTTTAAGAACTGAAAGAGGACTTCTTGAGAAACACCTAATCACACTATTCTCCCAAAATGTGTTCTAGAAAAACTGCTTAAAACCCAATTTTCTTGTCGTTTTATGATCACAAACTTTAGTAAAATAATATTATAGAAGAAGACTTGCTCTTTCAGAAAATATGTAAAAGTCAAGATTGGCTAGGTTGACATATTTCACTTATTTTCAGCTCTCACACAAAATCAGTGCGTGCGACTTTTTGTTCGTTTTGTGATGCACGGTCACAAACATACCAACAAAAAAAAAATCGTAAATCTTCTCACGAATGACTTGAGAGTGCCGTGAGTTCCACGTACGACCATCTTACGACAAAAAGAAATCGTAAGATGACCGTAAGTCTGACGAAAGAATAACTCAAGGCATTCTTACGAAGAACGTACGAATTCTAGGGCCATAAATCATTTCGTTTCTCTAAAAGGTCTTCAGTTGTTCTTGTGAAGTAAATAGCGTTCGTACGAAATTCGTAAGAAGGCCGTGTAAGAATTTGTGCCCCATCTAGGAATCTCTGCGAACTCCAGAATTCGTACGAACAGTGACATTCGTGCGAGCGCATCGTTCGTACGAACCTTTGTGAGCGTAGCTTTAGCTTTGCCTTCGGCAAAATAATGATTTGTCTTTTTTCATAAACAATGAGCCATTATGTCAAGGTGGGTATCAAAGATAAATGCAAAGAAACTCTTCACAAGTGTGTTGTCTCGGTTTGATTCGAAATCATAGTTTCTTTGATATGTTTGTCAACATGAGTAAGTACAGAGAAATAATTTACCAGATACGCTTTACACAGGTCCCAAAAAATAGAATAGCCATCCGAATGTGGCATAAGTCACGTGACTTCAAGAGGCATCATTGTTACTAGAGAAAAAATAGAAAGAAGAGGAAGGATTATGTATATTATACATATGCTTATAAATGGCACAAGGCCGTTTGAGGGGACGCCAAGTGACTTTCAATTTCAAAACTGAAGAGACATTATGTCTATCTGCTCGTCAGCAAACAAGAAGGAAACACACATGACGAGGGCATGTGCTGAATTCAGATGTGTAGTGATCAAATCGAATATATTCTTTTTTAACCATGATTTGCGTGAGTGTGTGGATTCTGCTCTTTACCTGGGTCATTCCTCCAAGTCTAGAGACAACAAGTAAAATTAGTAAGTTTCATGATTTCAAGACAGTATTCAAAGTCGAAATTAGAGAACGAAGTATCCTATTATCGTTATTATATACAATGTCATCTTTATGTATTTTTTTTTTCTTATCGAGTGTATGGCTACTTTTGGAAAATTGGCTGTTACGTTATCATTCACTTCTTAAAAAAGGGCAGAAATCAAATAAAATAAAATCAGTCTCAAATTTCCTTCACATTCATGATTATTTGAATACTTTTGCAGGTGGTAGCTTCTACAGACATCTTCACGTAATCTGTGTTATTCTTCTCTATACAGATAACAGAGTAAGATAAGAGTCTGATGCTAATTTTGACACTCGAACTGCACACTCACTCGTTAATGTATTCGGCATTATGTTGGTTACATAGTATTGAGCAATATTGTGACGGTTGTAACTCAAATTATGTGTGATTGTAATGGAAATATCTGTGCAGTTTTGATTGTCTTATCATGTTAATGTCAGTGTCTTGTTGTTCATTTGTTTCTTTTCCAGTTGCCATGAATATGGAGACTCTGAATATTGATTTTGTTGTCTTTACCTTGCCTTTTTTTTATAGACTCGATAGATGTGAACAGAAGCATACTCATAACAGTCAGAGATGTCGATAAAGATACGAGATGGACGATTACCACACATGCAGAAAATATACTTCAGATTGCGTTCCAGACGTTTCGGTTACCTGCGGGGTATGCATTTCTTGATGTAGAAGATGGCAACGTCGATAATCCAAGCAGAACACATTTCATAAAGCTGGCTACTTTCAGTGGGAGTAAAGTTCCTGATCTTGTCACGAGTATAAGTAATACTGTCCGGATAAGGTACCGGTCGTCTTCCAGAAGACGTCTTGTGGACGGATTCATAAATGTGGCAGCAACAGAAAGACCGAGTGAGTTACACGTTTATAATAAAGATTCTACATATTAGCTGTACAAACTATACGATGAATGTTTGTGTCTTGTTGTTTAATTTACTTCTTCTTCTTCTTTTTATTACGTACTTCGTTCACATCAGCGCCAAGAATCGATCATTATCAGGGAGTTGTTTCTCACCTCTCCGTTATTATTGATTTCCCAACACTAGTGTTATAAAGTGGATCATGTTGGTTAAAGCTGTTTAGGATTAAATGTAATATACATTTCAGATGTAGTCATTAGCACTTGTTGTTTTTGTATAATGATAAGGAAGATGGGTTGAAATGACACACATATAAATATCTTGAGCGAAGGCTCCGATTAGTGACCATTCAAAGAGTGTTCGCCACAACTCCCTAGTTCCAGACTAGCACAGGCAAATTCCTCGCACGTTTTATGCTCACATGGCATTGATGCTTATTGTTAATAAAGGCATTCTTTACAATTTGCTTATGAAACAGAAATCCAGCTTTAGTGCCTCAAAATAGTTTTCAAATGTGAGTGAGGGATAGAAACAAACAATGCAAAAGTTTTAATCACCATAATCAATGTTGAGTATTGTAAAAAAATTAGAATAATGTGAATAATAGTTATAATAAGATTGTTTCTAGAATAAATCGCATATGCAGTTATGGTTTATTTAGAGAAAAAATAGTGATATATCCTTCTATCTTATGCTTCACTGCAGAATTCTTATATGGTAGGATGTTTTGTGATACAACTGTGCGGTAACTCGATCATTTTTAAGTCACTGCTCCCAATGGTAAACAATACCTTTAATGTGTAAAAAGTGAGTTCAGTGTGTCCATATTACTTTGAGATTAGAAGGTTGTTGCCTCGCAGCTCCTGAAAACCACGCCAAAATCCTGTAGCCTTTGCAAAAGTAATTTATTCAGACATGCATTTAATAATCAATTCTTTACATTTATATTACAGAGCGCATTTGGCTGGATAAGGACGTACCATTTAACATGACATCACCAAATTACCCTAACAACTACGCAGACAACTCATATTTTCTGTGGAGGTTCAAAGTTTCAAAGGAAAGTGTGATATCCGTCGAATTTAAATCTTTGTTTTTGGAAGCAGGATACGACTTTCTCTACTTTCTCCGCGACGATGGGCAGGATCAATATTGTACTTTCAGGGAAGCGAAGAAGAATTTGACAGGTCAAAGGACGGGAGCTTTTCTGCCAAATTTGAACTTTGTAACTACAACGTCCTATCTAACAGCTATTTTTACCAGTGACTACAGTAGGAATAAGTCCGGTTTCTGGGTCCAGCTTCGAGCTGTACAAGGTAGATATTCCGTTCGTTATTTTATGCGCCTTACTAGAGCAGACCATACTTTTGCGGTAGAAACGTCTATTATCCGTTACACAGTTTGTTCACAGAAAATACAATCGGATTTTCTGCAAAAATAACCCCCCCCCCAAAAAAAAAAAAAAAAAATAGCAAAATCTGTCAAAATTCAATGATCAGGTTATGGAACTACAAGTTATTACCTACATCTTGTAGAAAACTTCATTCGATTTGTTTCATCGGTCACAGATAAATGGGGATCTTTGTGAAGCATGTCAGACGTCCCTTCTGTCCCAGTTTTGTAATAAGACTCGTTGTCCATTGTGTCCATGCTTTTGAAATACAAAGTTGTTCATTGTGTTCTCGCACAATCTGTTTTGAAAAGTGACTGTTTCTTTCTTTTAATTTGCAACAAACGAAATGAGTAATGATTTACATTAAAAAGGAAGCCGATTTCTGAGTTTGCAAAGGTTGTTAAGGTTTAAAAATATATAGAATGATTAAAGAAAGTTATTAGATTATTCACTGATGTAAGACTAGATTGAGCCCTTCCTCCTTTTTGACTTTCTGTTTTCTTTTTCTTTTTCTTTTTTCTTCTTTTGCTCTTTTTCTTTTCCATGATGATGATCATCATCATCAACAAAAATGTTGCCATTCTGACATATTTATGTATATACATATTGATACAATGTTATGCATAAATTTGATTTAATTAGTGCGTTGCCCTGTCAGTTGTGAGCAAAATCTTTTCATTTATGTGGATGCCAAAAGCATCTTAGTGCTAAACTTGGAAGAAATGGACGAATGACATGCTTAACAAAGATGCACATTACTCCATGACCAAAGAAACAATTGAATGGGTTTTTCTGCAAGATACAGGTAATAAGTTGTAGTTTCATGGCCTGAAACAGTATTTACATTGTTTGTTTATTTTGAAAGTTGTCAATGCGGAAAGTCCAATCGTAATTTTTTTCTCGGACATACTGTAGAAGCAGAAGAAGACAATTGCAGTCACTACTATGTAGTTGCAATAGCAGTAACAATATTTGGAATGGCAGTAACAGTGGAATCACTCCAGTCACATCAAGAGTACATGTGCTGACAGTGATTATAAGGGTGGACATAGAAGTGGTGGCAGTTGAAGTAGTGATTGTAAAATCCTACCTCAATAACAAGTGGCCTACACTATTCCCATCTTCCGTATAAGTCACGTGACTGGTATGTTCTTTATGTTTTGATGGATTTATCTAACCGTGAATTTTGTGAAATGTAAAGAACAAATTATTTAAATACTGTAACTACCATCTATTATAACGCTACAACCAAGTAATGTCCTTTTAAATCAATATAATGATGCACTGTATTCTTTCAGTCTTACATCTGTTACAACAGGTTACTTGCACATACATCTGGACAATTTATCTATCATGCCACATATTATTATAATAGTATTTGTTTACTTTCTTGGGGTTGATTCATGTGCCAGTCACTTCCAAACACAGAAATGCATGTAATAAAGATGATGATAGTACATAAGAATGGTAGCATTAGTCACAGTGGTATGACTGCATGCAGTAAAAGTCATGGGTGTGTGTGATAATGGGAAGGAGAAGCGGTAATAGTATTAGTATACATTGTTCATTTGAAGTGTAAAAAACTTGAAAAATGCCTGACAGGATGTATAGTTCAAAATCTCACAGACTTGTCTTTCCTCTTTTAACATAGTTTAAAACACCAAGCTTCTGAGTGAACATCCAACGATGATTGGTGAAGATTTTAAGGGATGGTGTAGTATTGGTAGAGATGAGGATTAGACTTTTAACGTTTTGCAAGATACCGAGAAAACACTAATTAGATAGTTTTGAAGATGGCATTCTTAGAGAAATTTAAAGTTTATTTGCTGAAAATCGGTCTTGTAATGGCCCAGACATCCAACAACAAAGTAAAATAAAGCTATCGTAATAAAAAGCGGGTCCCACCCTTTAAGTAAGGATTGCTCTCTTTTGGATATCTCGGCCATTTCAAAACCAATTTTCATCAAATAAGCGTTAAATTCCTCTTGGAATTACATACGCCTTCACATTTCATAAGAGATTTCTTATCATCTCACCTAAAAATGTTAGAAACCTAAAGTTAGGTCTAAACCAAAACTATAAATCATAATGTTAACTGATTTAAACATTCCAAAGCTATACCCCATCAAATCAGCACAGCTGGGCTCTGATATATGGCAAGGAGGTACATGAGCTATAAAAAAAATGCCTAACTCACAATACATATTTTACCTTCAGACAGATCGCTTTGTGTTTGTGTGTGTGTTTCTTTTTTTTTTTTTCTTTTTAGGTTGGAAGTTTCCTAGTTTGACTCTGTTTGGTAACATGGTCATGATGGTATAACTGTAGCACAATCAGACATAGTCTTTTGTATCACTTTTTCATAAACAAACAAGTTTTCATATAAGGATAAGACTGGATTACCGTTCTCACATCCCATTTCATTCGTTGTAATTTACAAACCAGGCCCACGGAGGAATTTTAGTCCAAATTGTTTCTTTCATATTCAGGAGAACCCGTTGCATATATGCTGACACAGTCTTCAAAAAGTGTATGCGAACCGGCTGCTGCAACTGTAGACTATGGGCGATCCATTGTTGGATACTCGGGATTTACTGGTGAATACCCCCAACTGATTGCGTTCAAACGATGTTTTGGTTACTTGAGATAAATGAGGGGAACAATATGATTTCTTCCGGTATTTGCGTTGGTATAATCATTGATTTTATCGTTACGAATATGATACACAGGCCGGAGTGGAGAAGAGATCACAGTACATTCATGACATTATTTCGAAGGTTTGCCAATTCGAAAAAGAAATTAGGTTCGTTTATCATGTTATATGTTATCACTGAGTATTATAAGATTCTTTAAAAATCATGATTATGATTATTGTTTTCATTGATTCTTTCCCCTTTAATAATGTTCTTTCTTCTTTAATAATCGACAGTTACACCACGAAAGTATTTGAAATATTCCCAGAAACTGACAAATATGTTCATGGTTAGATAAAGAATCAATATTGCTGATTATTAGATCAGAATTTTCTCTGCCGTCATAATTCATGCTTCATATGGAATCATGGCATATAATGCGCAGTTAGTATCAAAAGTATAGAGAGACGGTTTCTTTTTTTCCCCCTCTGACAGCAAATGACTCAGGCATAGACCTACATGTCAGTAGCACAACAGATGCTACTCAAGAGACGAGTGAGATGCAATTCACACAGAACACCCGAAAAACACGGCAATCTGGTGAGTCTTTGTCTGGTTTTAATCATAAGATGTTCTCATATGTCCCTGCTGGGGAAATTCGAAAGTTACCTTCAGTGAGAATTCGGCGTATTAAAATGGCAAATGGCGTTAATATCTTTGTCCATTTATCCCTTTCCCTTTCCCTCCTTTCTTCCTGCCCTTTTTCTTCAAATTTACACAGATTTGTACCACCAAGAACACATGCAGGTGTTTAAAAAAAATGGTTTCCTATCTATTTTGTTTCCAATGCCAAAAATATCAAGGTGAAATTTCACAATATAATAATGATCATGCAACTGTTTTAATGTTCAAGAGAATAGGAAAAGTTGCTTTACGTTGACAAGGAGCGAGCTATATCTATAAGCTCGGTCACAAGGGCGATACTGTTTCAACCCAGTGTAACCGGACAATTTCTTTCCTTTTCATCATTACATTGGTCAAACATTACGTGCTCTGTAATTTTTACCTTATTTTGGTAATAATAATTTTCATTGCTGGTACTACATGAAAGACATACTGCCTCTTGGAACTATTCAATGATGTGTATGCTCACTATTTCTGGTATTGTTTTGATATCAAACACGTACGCGCACATACACACACACACACACACACACACACACACACTGGCCTTAACTTTACAGACAAATCGTACTTTGCATTTTATGGTAGAATAGAATGCCAGTATACCACATCATTCAACTTTAATGGACTTATGATTTTCCTGAAAAAAAAAATGAGTGGGAGGGGAGTTAAGTATACACCTGCTTCTGTGGAAATTATTGCATTACTGAATTGATATTGTAAAGTTGAAGATATGCACATACTTAGATATTGTGTATACAACTGTCAATGTTTTCATTTTCCATCCGTACAAGACAAAATTATCTGATTAACCCATATTCAGCTGATGTATTATCCTGGTGCTGCCGGTCTTCTTTAATAATGTATGGAGATCAGTTGTACGTATTAAGTGTACAAATTGTATAGTGCTTGTAAGTTAAAACAGACCATGCTCTTCCCCGAATTCATAATATGCTGCACAACTAGATGTGAATCATATGTGTGTATATCGTATGTTTGATATGATTGTTTCAATGTTTGAGTTTTTGCGTGTTATGTACATGATAGCCTCTTATCACTACACCTCTAAATGAATGACGTGTGTGATCAATTCTTCTTTCATTTCCGCTTTCATTGTATAAAACAAGACCGTATCCTGTACGTAGGAGCTCCAAGCGCAATCGCCGTTCTCATCCTTCTCATTTTGCTCGTTTTCACTGCTTTGAAGGCGTGTCACATTCGTCGGTAAGACAGACGGATGGGATTCCAGCTTAGTACTTGAATCAATGGAATCAAAACTGCTCTTGCATTTGTGACACGCGCATGCACGCGTTCACACACAAGCACAAACTCGATGTAAAAACCTACATGCAATCTCAACTTCACGATCAAACAGAGAGCTGCAACAAATTCTGGGCCCTGTTTTATGAAGAGTTATAATTATTGATTATATAGTTGGTTTCTATCATAAGTCTATGGCAGCCTGTGTTGTACTAAGCGGGAATTTATAATCGATTCTATCTTTTGATAAAACTGGGCCCAGGTATCATAATAATATCAATAACAATTATAACATTGATGATAGGAAAAAAAAAAATCTTAGAAAAAAAAATCAAAATTGTCCATCAGGAGTTTTGGTATATTGTAATTGTTTCGTATACCGATAAAATGTGGTTTAACAAATCGTTTTAACATGATTAAAATTTCATCATGTTCATGCATAAAAATGAAATCAGAAATAATATCAGACTCTGTTCCATCAAAAGACTCCCACCTTTCCAATCATACTCACCTTGTTTTCTACTCTTCTTTCATCTCTCCTGGATTTTCGCTGTTGTATTTCATGGTATCTGTGCATATATATGTATTTATATATGCATGCTGTTTTTTTCCCTTTCCCATTCCCACCAAACCAAATGTACAACCTTGAAATGTATATTAATTCTTTTGCTTGTTTGTTTTACATGTATGTTAACATCTAAGTATTACTGGGGCCCCTATTTATAAGCACTGCTTCTCTTGGGGTTCCCACCATCAAGTTTAATTGTTTTCTGCTTTGTTTCTGTTTGCTTTGTATATAGTTATGTATCTTTGTGTATGTTTTTTTTTTATTGTATACTCCTAAATTGATGGTGAATAAACTGAAACTGAACTGAACTGAAAGAACCCATAGGCAGGAAAGAGCCTTTGCTGCGAAACATCAATGAGATTTTATACCTCACAATGACCATTAATCCTATAATATATATAAATTTATATATTACATGAATTTGTATAATTTCTTTCTTTTCTTTATCCCAGGCAAGCAAAGCAGTCTCCCAGGCCTTCTAGGAAATCGTCAACCAGGGAGTCGGTAGCATGTAACCAGAACTCACCATATCAAAACATCTCATCTCTGCATCTGAGCGCAGTGGGCACATCCTCCGACTACATGACTCTTGAAGAAACCACGCGTACTTATTCAGAATACATGTCTTTATCTTACACCAAACCGAATCAGCCCGAGATACGTTGTCACGCGCAAACCAAGGACGTCCTCTACGATACTATCCCTGATCACGACTACGAGACAATCTGTGATGCTCATATCGACCACACGTATTTCTGCGTGGTCAAATTCAACTCGGAAAATGTCAAATAATAATTGACGAAATGGAGCCAGGTGACAGTCAACTCCATTTGATTCGAAGTAACGCGGATTTCCCAGTAACTTGATTCTACTCGGATTCGGAGTCACTTTCCGTGTCATTTCTGTTGCGTCAAATATAACTCCGAAAATTTGAGATTTGACTCGGAAATGGTGCCAATTTAGGAACCATATTTTGTAGTGAAATGACGCGGTTTTCTAAGTCAGGTGATTTAATTTTAGCCTCATACAAGAATATTATTTCCCATTTGATAAGTGACCCTTTGAGCCGTTCTTGTGTTACAGTGATTCGGATTTGTGTTATTGTTGTTGTTTTGACACTCGATGTTGAGTCACATAATACAGGGCAGCCATTCTCTGCAGTTCAAATATCAAAGTACATTAATGCATACGTACACACACACACACACACACACATATATATGTGTGTATATATATATATATATATATATATACATATAATATATATGAGTATATGAATATAACGACCCAAGTCCATGGAAGACCATTTCGAGTAAACTTAAAAAAAAACGTCATATCTTTTTTTATTTTTCCAAAAATGTTCTATTTAACTGTGATGGGAAGGCAACATTGTATATACAAATTAGAACATACATTGTTATGACAATTAACATTTACATTTATTGTGGAGAGGCCATTTTGTGTGATGGACTTGGGTCGTTCTTTGATTCATGTACATGATATTCTGCTATAGAGATAAGAGAAGGATGATAGAGGGCGCTATAATATGAATGTAAGAATGACTCAAGTCCTTCATTCTAACATTGATATAAGATTTAACTCATTCATTCCAGGCACTTCTGGGGGTAATTAGGATTTATCATTTATACACAAGATGAGTCCATGCATAAGCTACAATTTCCCATGTCAAACTGAATTTGGCCAAAAATTGGACTTGGGTCGTTCTTATATTCAGGTCTTCATATACATACATATATAAATATAAATTACATTATACTTCTATTCTGCCTAGAAGAGTGCACTTTGTAAATCACTGTAGGAAGGTAGTACCTTTATATCTTTATGGAGCAGTGTGCATACATTTTGTCATTTTGCATATCTACTCCGACCTGTCCGACACTGTTTCAAGAGTCGTCGAAGTAAGTTTGTCATTGATCGTATGGAGTACCAGTTGCAAATTACCTATACTATTAATAATTTCATTTTTTTTTTGCACTGACCACAATAGACTAACATACAAATAATCATCACCATTGACAGTTACCACTGACCACTGGAAACCTTCCATTCAAATACTGTCACCAAGGACAGTTACCACTGACCACTGGAAACCTTCCATAATACTGTCATAAAGGACAGTTACCACTGATCCCTGGTAGCCCACCATTTCAATAATTGCCCTACACCATTGACGGTTACCTTCCTTTCAATACCATTCAATTACCCTTTACTATTGACAGTTACTTTTCAATGTTATTCGATTACCACTGACATTTTGTAAGGGTAAATTGCCATTGCACGTGTAATCAAATGAAGACACATTTCCCTTCTTCGTGGTCTAAGCACGTGTATAGTGAGACGTTCCAATTCTATGAAATGTACTATAAAGAGCTGTGTTATCACACGATGTCAATGTTTCTCAGATAGCCATGTAAATATATAATTGTCAAATAGGACTATTTCAGCTTGACAACAATTTCTATTGACTTTGGAGTTTGCATCATCAGTAGTATTTGTATCGATGGAGTTCGATGTCCTTTTATGTATTGGAGTCCTTGTTACAAGTGTTAAGTAGGCTACATAAGTTTTCACTAAGTTCATTGCAATATAGATGAAATTTAAACAATGTCTGTGGTTTTTAAAGATACATTTTTCTCACACTGTTAAAACTATTAGTCTTATGTATTTTAATCATCGTGTGATTTTGTTTCAAGTGAATCACAGTTTTAGATATCAACACGAAATATGCATGAATGCATAGAATAAATATCATGAGCATTACAGAAAAATGATTGTGTCAACTGCGAATCAAATTCATCAAAACATATCGGAAACATTCGATCATTAGAAATAACAAAGATATTGATATAGACTCGTACTTTATTATCAAGAAATGTTGCCACTTGTGATTACTTGAAATAGGCATATCAACAACCAGATGCATGATAATTAACCTTACATATTAAATACAGATCATGTCTGCTGGTTTCCCTGAGAGAACCTTGTCATCATGCTAGTAAAATGCTCCTGAGGGATATAAAACAAATAATTTACACCGACTGCTCGGTGATTGCCTATAGCACTGTTGAGAAATCACCTCGGTGCAAATAGTTGTGCCATCCCCGTCTGAAGCAGTCGATATTTTGTATACTAGACAGGTGAAAAATATTGCACGCCTTCATGACGTGACACTTGCGCTCAATTAAGAGGGTATTCGACCTGCGATGGAAGGACAACGTGACAAACAAGGAAATACTAGACTGGCCATGGCTGCCGTCTGTAGAAAATGGTCTGATTAGAAAGAATCTCCGGTTGGCTTGATATTTACCAAATCAGGTCCTGGTCGTAGGAAGAGAGGACGCCCTCACATCCAGTACAAGGATACCATCAAGCGAGTCTTGAAGCTGAAAGACAATATGTTATCAAGACGGAGTCTTGGACAAAGCTCTCAACTGAGACCAGAATTTATTGCTGCTGTTGAATGGAATACAGAACAAACATTCATTCGTTTATTTATCTCCATATCCAAATAATACAAAACAATAATTGCAAAATAGTATAATCCACTTGTTGGTGAAGTTTCATAAACCATTGACACAAATGCACACAGTAATACAAAAGTATAATACATCTATATGCAAAAATGAAAGCAGAGGCGATCGGTCGCAAAGCGACTGTCAGCAATGCAAATTTGAGAGCTTACAAATGCACAGTGCTCACAAGCATGATGACGATACACACAGCGCATGAGCCTGGTTTCCCCTGTAGTGAACATAAGTCATGCATAATTCTCATAAATATGCAAGAATAAAAAAATCACGTACATGTTGAGAAGCTTCATGGGAAAAGACCGAGAGAAACAGAGCGAGAGAGAGAGAGAGAGAGAAAGAAAGAAAGAAAGAGAGAGATAGTCGCATTCAGTTATGGAAGGAGGATAGAAAAACAAAGAGAAGAAGGTTTAAACCTATTTGATTAAAAAAAATGGCAACAGAAAACGAAAGCTTGATGCACGGCCGGGGCCACCATAGTGAAAAGCACTTACATAGACACTTCGGCCAGTCAGTACGCCAGCGGAATATTCCGAACAACTGATTTCGCAGCACTCATTACCGAAGAGAATATCACTCTGACGTTTGAATCTGTTAGCCATCAGACCTGGTGTGATTGCATTGAATTCATGTTTTCTTTAAACATGGCTCACGTGTGTGTATGGATTCTGGTTCTGGCGTCGTCTTTTCATCGTAGTCTGCAGACAACAAGTAAGACTGCATCTCACGTTTTCCATTCTTAATATTATGATAGCACACATTTAATAACAGCTGCTTTTCAATGCACATGTTTTTTTTTTGTCTTTTTTTACTCGCAGAGTTTTGAATGTGATTGGTGAAAGAATAAAACTTCAAGAACATGCAGTTTGATTTGTTTTACGGAGCAAAGGAGGAGATTATTATCTTTATGACATTTAGCAAAATGTTTGTTGTCGTAATGTCAAACAGACCACTTATTTTCCACAGTTTTAATCATTTCGCCTATTCGATTCTGCCATTTTCGTGCAGAGTAGTGTGATGGAGTATTTGCTGGGGAAAACAACATATCTCTATCAAGTCCCCTGATATATTGCACAAAACAAGAACAGAACTTTGTTCCAGAGCTATTATTCATGAAGTACAAGACGAATTTCATCAACCCATCTTACAGTTAATGTGTCTAATAAAATGTACGGTGCCATGCAGGAGTTACTTGTAAATCGTAGACATCTATTTCCTAGAATGTTTTGCAAATGTCGAGAGAGGCAAATGTTGTATTACCAGAATCACGGCCTTCAGTGCTTTTTATCAGCTGTGCATTCTATCCATTCCATTTTTCATAGATAGATATCAATTTTTTGGTATCTTCCACGCCTTAAAATTAGCAGTAACGACAAGATATTATGTTAAATAGTGCACCCTATAGCACAGAAAAATAACAGGAGAGCTGCCAAGAACTCAAAAGCATAGAAACTTTGCATTGACCTCGAAGTCTAGGAGAAGTGAAAAGAAATACGTGTACATTTGAAATCAAAATTTAATAGACATGCTCAAGAAGAGTCAAGTAGTTCCATATTTCATCAGCCTAAATATATTCACTTTCTTCTTTTCTTGTCGCAGCTCCCAGGACTACAACTGCAACTCGTGTACGTGTTGAAAGTTGGTATTGTTCTAGTGGTGATATGCTATGTAACAGTTGCATGCATACATTATTCGAGGCGTATGTCTTCTCACGGACTCAGTCTTCAACAAGTGTGTCTAGTTCAGTCGCAAAAACTGCTACCTTCTTCGCTAACCAGTCCAATTGCACCAATTGTACTGACGAAGATGATTTGAGATAGCGACATTACTATTTTACAATATGTTTCAACGGAAGATCATTGGTGCTGGTTAAACTAAAATCAGGGTTTAATTAGTTCACCAATTATTGCATTTGTATTCTCTATCAGTAAACTGTAATAGATTAGGCCTACTTAGAGTATCTCTGATATCACAATTATCAATCTTCAATCGCCTTCATTATCTTATTATTTATATTCCTTTCCTTCTGCTGTCTCTTATCAGTTTCAGCCTAAACTTTTTTCTTTGACAGAGATAAAATGTAAAAAGGAAAGGGTATATTGAAAGATATGCTGTACATTTTGAAATTGGTCTACATAGTTCCATCCCAGTTTTACATGAGTTTAAAAAAGCCGGAAATAAAAGTGGTTCAGTCTATACATTGTACAATAAAAAAACAAAAACATGTTGTCACTGATAAGATTCTAAGAAATTATGATACACTTTTATTAATGTCTGTCCCTGCTCTGAGACTTGTTTAATAAGTAGATTCACTCTCACGTGAGGGAAGTTTATCTTGTTTACACGTTTCAGTTTCAATGGAAATAATAAGCAAACACAATAAAAAAATATGCGATAGTTTCAATCTTGAAAATATGTCTACATAACAGGTCTAAATACACACAAGACTAATGTAATAGATATGAAGGAACGCAAAGACTTCAGTTTCTCTTTCGTTTCATCAATGTGGAATTTTAAGAAATTGTCAATCAAGTACACACAAACACCCATACACAGAGTCGGTCAGGTCCTATTACACGGATAAAAAGAATACCAGGGCCCTTTTTTATCAAAAGATAAGATCGATTTTTCCTAAGTTTCCTTAGCACACGGGATGCCATAGACTTATGATAGAAATCAACTTTATAATCAATTTTAACTCTTCATAAAACAGGGCCCTGCAGGCATGCCAAGTTATATGAAAAAGTAATGAATTTCACAGCTATAGGTTGCCTAAAATACATCTTTTATCTCTCCCCCCCCCCCCTTACATTCTCTGTCTTATATTGTAATGCTGGCGTATTGTTTAAAGGGTTGAAATGCTCACAGCCGTCTGAAATACCTTTAATGTAATTAATACCGACGAAATGTCGTTGCGAAGTATTTTTTTTTTCAACTTTAGGTTGGAGGTTCGTCTGCCAAGTTGTTTCATCTAGACACACCCTGTGGCATGATCCTATTGGCTACCATCGTGGTCGGCCTCGTCATTGTAGTCACCGTCGTCGTCTGCGTCATCGTAGCCATGAAAACGAAGCGTCGGTAAGGCAAACTAACACTCATAGGTCATAAACACACCCATATAACCTTCAAGATTTCTATACAATTAGACATAAAATGCATTCACTCATATTGTTTAAAATTCTTATATATTTATTATCAATTTGATATATATTTACACACCTGTATTATATGCACATCACACACCCAGCATAATATTGACTCATACAGATTAATTTTTTCTTTGATGTTTTGTTTTGATAATGATATCAATATTGTATTGCTTTGTATCTCTTGTATTTCTATCATGTATGTATATGTGTTATAAGTGTGCTTTGTATGTATCAATGTAATGTGTATGAACGCAAGCAAATAAAACCTCCAGAAACAGAAAATAAAATAAAACTGAATTGATTTGAATTGAATTGGAAAGAAAACTATCTAGCAAAACTTAGTATTTGAATTCCAGAAACTTTCCTGGCAAACCTCATCTCTTTCTCTGCACATTAAAATGCATTTTTTTTTTATCCTTGTCAGCCGTACGGATTGCCCGTTGATGAGATCTCCAAAATTGTTGTTGTTTTCCTAACATTTTCGTTTGTTTGTTAGCATTTTGTCATCACGACCTGTGTCACGCATCACTAAAGATAATGATCCAGCTTCCTGTTCACTCGCACTGATGTGTAGAATAGTTTACAGGAATTGATACACTATAATTTATTTTTCAGTGTCAACCCACTTTGGGTATGTGTCTCTGTACTGTGTACTCGCTCCTCAGATGCAGATGCGTTTGTCAAGGACATTTTTAACTTTATGCCTGGAAACTCTGTATTTGTAGTAACATCCTGAGCCATATTCTCATTTTACAAAACATCAATGTACGTGGAACGTGTTAGATTTGAACAAAAAAATTGATAATTTGAACAAGGCATTGATTTAACGAAATAATACAAGTGTCGTCTGTGAGGTTACTATCATAACTGCAATATGTGAAATAAACAAGATTTTATGTCACTGTTTTATATCACCTCTTAAATTACAATTTATAGCAATTATATAATACAGGAACCAATAAATCAAATCAAACGTTTGACTTTTACTGATTTGAATTGAGGCTTTCGCTGATATTTCACACTTGAGTCCTATACCTTTTAGATGAAAATATGAATTCAATGTCTTTTGTACTGCTAAAATTAAAATAGATAATGCAATGAAGATTAAATATGAGTTGCTGAATGCCATCAGATATTCATCAGTTGAATGTAATAATGAAATGAAGGGGTCGGTGCAATATAGTGCTAACCCACACTTCTGTCAAAATTGAGTTACATGCATTTTCATAATCCTTATACTTCACTCTAACCTCCGTGAAAATATCATATTTGAATTCAACCAATAAGATGGTAAAAAATGCATGCATTCATGTTTTATCAATGTACAATGTATGGACTTTCCAAACATTCAACAGCGATTATCTCAAAATGAACATTGTGTGGGTTAGCACTATATTGCACCGACCCCTTCAAATGAACCCTCAGTGGTTTCCTTCTCCATATAACCATGGTACCATCGATACCTTTTGACTCAGGGAACCAAGCCATTCTACCGGACCTGCTCGGCAGTCCGCTGTCAATCAGTCCGTAAAATCTCTCAAGCCTGCCGCAGACAGTACGACCGGGACCTACATGGGTCTCGATTCAACCAAACGCAGTCAGTCCGAATACGTGTCCCTCCACGACGTCAGGCCAACCCAATCCGAGGGAGCTGTTAACGCGCAAACCGCCGACACTGTCGTGGATCACAACTACGAGTCGACGGGTAATGACGGAGGGTATGCGGCCTACAATGAGCAGGCCGATGAACAGTCGCCTGAGAAAGGTCAAATCGCGGCCGAACACAAATACGAGACGACCATCACCGACATTGTCTTTGATCACAACTACGAGACGACGGGTAAGGAAGGAGGGTATCCAACCCATAATGAGCAGAGCGAAGAGCAGTCGCTGCCCGAGAGAAGACAAATGGTGGCTGATCACAAATACGAGACGAGAATCTCAATGGTACCCGAGGGAGGGATTGCAGGCTCTTATAGCGTTCCTGTTGGCAGTCAGGGAAAAGAGCAACCTTCCACATACATCGATGTCATTGAATAGATTAAACAAAATCAGAGCATGTTTGAAAGTTTTTGGTCATTTTAAGAATGAGGGGGTATCATTTATATTTTTGTTACCGTTTCTGTTCAGCAGTGTTCATGGCAAACCACAATCAGATGATTGCATAACTTACCAACAGGGCAGTTTATCATGTAAAGAAAACATAGACAGGCGTCAATTCACAGCTAAGCCTTTTCAGAAGAGGTCAGTGAACACAACAAAACGGATTCAACATTATATTGTGTACACTACTAACAAGCGTGTGAATTCTTGATGCCCTTTTATGCGTTGATGCCAGATTGCCTCTTTTAAAGGCTGTTATTAGTCTAGAGGTTGGGGGTGGAGGTAGACTGATTTTATTTTTTCATTTTGATAAACAATCAGAAGGAATATGAATATAGCTAACATAATCCCTATCTTAATCATGCCAACTGTACCTCCGTGACCCCTCCCCCAAAGAAAATGAAAAAGAATACAAAACAAACAAACTTTACTGGTAATATTAAGTTTGAAAGAAAGATATTTTTCAGAGGGGTGAAGGTTAAGATGCGAGTTTCTTCATTTTGTCTCCCTCTACAAATTAAATTTGTTAAGATCAGCAGTTACGATCTTAACAAATTTAATTTGTAGAGGGAGACAAAGTGAAGAAACTCGCATCTGAATATCAAGTTTGCTATCTGTTTTTTTTTTTTATGTTCACAAGATTTTCATCGATACGCATCTCAATAAGCTTTTCAGTCGGAAATGGTAAGCAAGACAATTTCACATATGGCCCGATTAAGGCATAATGTACATATTGAATATAAGAAATTGTGTGGCTGTTATAACCTACAGGTCGTGAATTTGGGCAACTTGCCTGTGATATTGGTTTAATGTACTCATCTGTGTATATACGAACTGTACTGTTTCTAGCTCTTATATTACGTTGCTATACTGAGATCAACTGTTCGGGAAAACAGCCTTGGTGTTTTAAAGAATGCGAAACAAGCTAGCTCATGGCAACCGCAAGGCGAAGCAAAACTACTTGTGAGTGATTGTACATCTAGTTGGTTAAAATCGTCCATGACGGAAATCAAAAATGAATTCAGTGAAGGACTTTTAAGAGTCTTTTGTGTCTATTTGTGAGGCCATCAAACATACTTGTCAATGAATGGACACTGATGGATGTATAAGCACTTTCGATCCAAGTGTGTTTTGTAAGATTTTGCACGCAATTATATCGAGGCACTTTCAGTATCAATTATATGTCTTTAGCAGCTAGTCTTTCACAATTTTACATGGATTTGACTGGGACAGACATTCACTCTTGTAGACTATAGCACCAACAATGATTCATATGCATGTAAAATCAGCTCCGCTGTCACTGTAACATTTATGAGAAATCGGACAGTTATTACTCATGACATCATGAACGTTCATGATATCGCATGAAAAATAACTTTGTCACTGCTTGAAGTAGAACCACGTAGAATCAAAAAGTAAGCTTCATGTTTTTATGAAATAAGCTGTGTGCTCAAAGTGTCATATTCATGATTATAATAAGCTCAGTTAACAGCAAAATTTTAACCAAAATTCAGAACCCCCTTTGGAGAATTGCGAAAATGGCTTTTTAGGGTCCTTGTGTGTTTACAAAGTAAAATCAAGCAATGCACAAATCTGTCCATGTCAAAGCGCCTCTTCTGGAAAGTAAAGTATGATTACAAGTACTCGTATATACTTCAGTGACTTATGTCAAGCAATAAATCTGGGAATCTCAACTTCCACTTTAGCCATTTGTTAGCTAAAAGCCTTTAGTTCGTGTTTGTTTGTTTTTATTAAAGGGCACAGTTGGATATTAAGAAAGTTCTTTAATTGATTTACGATTTCCTGAAAGCAGCACATGGGTCGGGGTCATGCCACGAGCAAGAAACCCACGAGTCGTACGACCCACGAGCTAGACATCGAAAAGAAAAATGCCTCCCACGAGTGATACAGACCACGAGTCAAACAAATCACGAGTCATACAGACCACGTGTCATACAGCCCACAATATATACACCGAGCAAAACAGATCCACGAGCTAGACAGGCCCATGAGCAAGACAGACCCATGAGTTAGACACTGGGCAAATAAGACTCACGAGCTCTACACTAGGCAAAAAAGAAAAAGGTCTATGAGCTACGTGAGACACTACGTACAGCTGTAAATAAGTCCCGTTATGTAATGTTGACCTAATGATGGACCGTTTTTGCCCAGAGTTGAGTCATCAGCGTTTTTTGCCTAGTGGCTAGCTCGTTGGACGTAATATAGTTTCTGATAGCTCTTGGACTGCATAGCTCGTGAGCCTGTTTTAATTTTTTGCTTGATGTCGAGCTTTTGGAGATAGATAGATAGATAGATAGATAGATAGATAATGAGGTCTTTATTATTGAAGGCTGTTCATGGCAAGCAGGGGTTGAATTATATGCACGGGTAACACTTACACTAAAATTTACACATTGATGAATATAAAGAAATACATGGACTCAACCCCTTCTGTTAATCCCCTATAATTAAGAGGCATTCCCATTATAATGTCGATTATGACAAATTTGAAAACTTTTAAAACACCTAAAATTCTGTATTGATTATCCTCACCATACACGGGAGCGTTTAAGTGTTTTTATGACGAAAAGTCTTTGTTTTACATACGTCTAGTAAGTTAAAAAAAAAAAAAAACCTTTCTAACAATCTGATTATGAGTGATTTTTTTTATACACACAGAAACACACATGCAGACAAACATAATTGTTTTAAACAGTAAATACAGTTAAAAGATCACCAGCAGAATATGAACTTCAAATAAACCAGAACATAACAACTAGACAAAATAACTTGAGGCATACAGTTCCAATTTTCATATGAAATGATTATGCTTCCATGGTTATCCATACATAAACTGCAAAATATGGAATGAATGAACTCTTTGGAGATAATCAGCAGTTTTATCAAACGCATCAAGAATGTTTTGCAACAATCCTGATATTTCAACCCACCTTTTCATTATTTTGACTGACTGGCTTCGTCCACATTGTGTGGACTTTTTCCAGTATCAACTGACTGGCTGGGATATAATAAATGCCCCGTAGTGTGTGTGTGTGTGTTTTTTTTTTTTTATTTGTCGTTTAAGGACCTCCCATTTACTCCAGTGATAGTTCTTATCACAGTCACTTCATCAGTTGTAGGTGATCATACTATTGACACTGGCAATACCATTGGATAGGACGCAAATCCACATAAATGACTCCTAGCCTATACTGTTAGCAGTCATTCCAGTTAGATACTAACGAGTCATACGGCCACAAGTGAGACATTGAAACAAGGTCCATCTTAAGTCATACACCCACAACAATACAGCCCACGAATCACACAGTTATTAAGGCATACCTACCAGACACTCGGTAAGTAAGGCTTACAAGCTCGACAATAGGCAAAGCAGAAAAGGAGAAAAGGTCCATAAACTCAGACAGGACGTAAATTGAACCATGTGATGTAATGTGGAGCTCTTGGGCCTTTTTTGCCTATAGTGTCTATCTCGTAGGCCTTATTTTTGCGGAAAGTCTTGTCAGATGTCTACACCGTATAGCACGTGGGCTTATATTGCTCGATGTCGAGCATAAGAGCCTTGTTGACTTAGTGTCTAGCTCGTGGGCTGTATGACTCGTGAGCAGTATAAGTCGTGGGCTGCATGACCCGTGGGTGTCGAGCTCATACCCCTCCCCCCCCCCCCGAAGAAAGCTAGCAAGTCAAATGTAAAGTTTGGTTGAAGCGTTAATTTGTTCGCCACATAAGTCTCCCCCAATAACCAACGACATTTTTATGAATCACACAAGGAAGTCACTACCGAAGAAGATGAGCTATTGTATGAGAAATGTATTAAATGGATGAGCTGTTTATATCTATTCAAATTATCTTAGGAATTTCAATTGATGTCTTTCGGTTGAATAAATACCGTACTTTTTTATGAAAAGGTAATGCATTGCCAGCAATGTTGTGAGCATTAATGTGACTTTGGACTAGATTCCCTTGTCTGCTAATTTCTTCGAGAATGCTCCATAATGTTCATGCGTTAAAGTCTCTGCTCCTACCCAGCTCTTATGTTTGCTCCACTTGAAACTGGTTCCATGACATATCTTGCGACAATTGCTCCCATGAAATATCTGCACGCTAAGCCTAACACAAAACCCACCCACAAACATAATACTATATCCCTAACCATTATCCTTATCCTCACATCAAACAAAATCTAAAACCCTATCATAGCTCTAACCCGAAGTCCTTGGAGAAAATAAGACCGGAGCAATTGTCGCATTAGCAAATGTCGTATCACCCATGAAACTACTCAAAAATATTACTACTCAAGAGTTCTCTATAATTATTATCATAAGGATGAATACGACAGATTTTAATTACCACTTGAGCCTATCTGTATGCCCATTCAATGACTAACTAGTCTGGTTTACAGGCCTTTTGCCAACTGGACACCGCGGCGACGAAGACGCCGCCGCCTTTGCCGAAGGCTCTGCAGGACAAAACCCACAGAACTCTTACACTATACTAGTTTTCGACGTTGAGGGCGTCAATATCCTGAATAGCGAAATAGTACGGGCAGAGGGTCTATACAGACTAATGACTAACGTAACCAAGTCTGTCGTGTTTGTGCGCAGTACTTGTGAATCAATGTCGTTGTTGAAATGAAACGTCCTTTGCATGGAAAATTACGATACCCTTTTTGGTTCAATATCTCCATTTATACCAGATTGCAGTCATGATATCCAGCAGTGACATACCATGAATATCCACACTTGTATGACCGTGCATCACAAAACGAACAAAAAGTCGCACTCCTTGATTTTACGCGAGGACTCAAAAAAGGTGAAACGGGTCAACCAAGTCAATATTGGGATTTTCATATTTTCTGAAAGATCTACACTTCTTCTACATTATTCTTAAGTTTGGGATCATAAAATGAATGGGAAAGTGCATTTTCAGCCGTTTTTCTACAACTTTTTTTTTTTTTTTTTTTTTTGGTAGAGTAGTGAGACCAGGTATGTCTTAGAGGCATTTTCATTTCTTGATAATCCTTTGCACGCTCTTCACTTTCAAGTCTGATAACATTTGAAGACATAACGCTATTCCTTTGAAAGTTGGCATTAATCATGGACAGAATGTGTTAATAGAGCGTGCCAACGTAATCTGATAATTCCTTCATTGTTGTTGCTCCAGTGGTTTACATTCTGTTTTTTGTCACATTCATCTGGCAGCTAGCATGGTTTGGTAAAAATTAAGCGCTTGAATAGACAGATAGACCCTGTACTTCATAGCCTTTTTTTTTCTCGATTCACAGTATTTCAGAGTGTATGATTTCTTTCCAATATTTAGATGGGGTTAGGAGAGTCCATTTCAATTGAGCTAGTCTGCTCTTTCAGCAGCTGCCCTTAACTAAAAATCCATGTCTGGCGACTTTTTGTTGGTTTTGTGATGCAGGGTCACTTGTAGACCAGCACGTTGAGGGCATTGATATTCTATTTCTAGAAAATCCTTTCTCCAGCCATAACTTAATGTGTCTCACTGGGGCATTTTTTTTTTTTTTTTTGGGGGGGGGGAGGGGGATTACAAGATGAAGCTCATAATTTATGCAGATGGTTGCATACGAATAGGTGCCACTTTGAAGTATGGGTAATCATTGTAGGGTTGTCCTTGCCTTAATCCAAGCATATAAATGTGTATGATGTGGATGATGAAGGACTCTTAAGAGCAAAAATAGTCATTATCTTTACCTTGTATGATGAATGTTATATTATCAACAGTGGGTTCTGTTACTTCCGTATAGATAAACGCAAACTAGCAATAATTATAACAATGATAATGATGATAATAATGAGGTCTTCTTTATCCAGGCTAGCCTCTTCAGTGTTGCTTTAATGCTCTTCAAGAGGGCCATACCATAATTATCACCCTAGCGTTGTCAGGTATCCATGCATACATCTGGGTAGAGATGGACGTGGTGGGTAAAAACACCTCTTCCTGTGATAGGACGTAAGCACTCAACACTGGCCGGGAATCGAACGCGCGTCCTCCGACTGGGCCGGGGTCGGGAGTCCTATACACTACCATGCCACAACGCCCCCAGTAGAACCAGTTCTACGACTATCCTTTGGAAATCCCCTCATTCAACTTGTTTTTTTTTTTTCTCGTCACTTTAATAACCTTCTTGCGATTTTAGTGCGCATCAATTATAGGAGATAAACGTCAGAATTCCTCTAATAAAAGAACAAAAAATCCTAGACACTAATTTCCCATTTTGACGAGTTGTACTTTTGTACATTAACGGCTGGCAATCTCGTCTGTCTAAACTTGACCGAAAGTAGAATGTCCTTGTGTTGTGGCGACATGTTGTTGCTTGGTGATGCAAGGTCACTGTTCCCTTTGAAGTATGCGACTCATCTTTAGATAAAAGGCAAGCATACATGCTAGCTGCCCCCTCTCCTCCCGCGTATAATATTACAAACGACTCCCTAAGTAGAAACAAAGTGTTTTGACTGGTTTCTTTTTTACACAAGTGGAATTATGACCAAGAACAAGTTAAGCCATTCATTCTAAATCAGAATTGATCTGAACTGTATCGTCACAAACAAAGGGGGAGATTTTCTGTGATTGATTGTTCCATAGAAAAGGCCACTTTACTTCAATGTTACGGCTCTAAGGACCGATGATTTGAAACATACCTGAGAATGTTATTCTTAGATAGATCAGTGAATTGTCCAGAATGCAGTTGGTCCCTTTACACAAAATGATGAGCCTTCTATTTCCTCCATCTTTCTATGTTTTGTATTTAAGTTTGCTTTGTGGTATACCTACTGGTCAAATAATATACATAACTAACACTGGAATATCAGAGTACGCTGCATGTCTGTTATGGGTTAATGATTGCGTGTGTGTGTGTGCGTGTGCGTCCGTGTGTCAGCGTCTGTGTGGTTTTATACAATAGGTAATAATGACATCTTTGTGGACATGCGCATTTCATAACTCGGACTGAGTCAATAGAAATGTGTTGCCAACCACTGGGACTACACCCAAAGAAAGGCGAGTCAATAACGTGACCGAGGATGAGGGCGTCCTACCAATATCATTTATGACAGTATTGACAACATCACGCTTTAGACCGATTTTTTATTTCTATTTTTTTTTTATATAGCAAACCTGATAAAGGAGCTTGAAAATACTTGCTGCTAATTTTTCATACCACAAGAGTAGAGTTTTCTGTGACTGAGTGTACCGTAGAAAAAGCCACTGGGACTACACCCAAAGAAAGGCAGGTCAATAATATCCATTAAAATCAGCGTGATCGAGGATGAGGGCGTCCTACCAATATAATTTATGACGGCATTGACAACACTACACGTCCATTCTTTAGACCGACTTATTTTTATAGCAAACCTGATAAGGAGCTTGAAAACACGTGCTGCCAATTTTCATACCGCAAGATGAGAGTTTTCTGTGACTGATTGTACCATAGAAAAGTCCACGTTGTTATTATGAATTACGGCTCTAAGCACCAATGACTTCAAATATATTTATGAAAATGCTACTCGTAGGTAGAGCAAAGAATTGACAAAATACAACTGGTCTCTTTAGTAAACAAAATGAAGAGCCTTTGGAAATCACTATTTGAACTTCTCATACTGCACTAAGCCTTCTTACTATTTTAGTGCGCAATGATATGCAATATAACGTCAACATTTCTCCAGTAAAAGAGTGAAAAAAGTCCCAGTCAGTAATAACTTCGCATTTTGATGAGCTGCACGTTTAACTGCTAGCAATCTCCTCTAGCTAAACTTAACCGAAAGTAGAATGTTCTTTGTGGCGACATGTTGTTTGTTGGTGATGCAAGGTCGTCGTTAAATAAGTGAATGATCATCTTTAGATGAAAGGCAAACATAATGCTGCCACTCCCCATTAAACTGAAACAAACGAATTGTGTGTGTGTGTGTGTGTGTGTTTGTGTGTTTCAGGTTCCTACATAGTCGGGATTATGACCACGAACTGGTTAAAGGGGATGGCTAGTAACTGATCAGTGGGAATCAGTGGGAATGCTGGGGGATGATTGTTCCAATCCTTGTAGGATTCATTCATTTTAAGAGTACATTATATATCTATTGTTGTGTGAAAATTATTTGCTTCAGAATGGTCTCATATTCAAGTAATGTGCAGTATAATGTTTCCAGGTTAGCATTCCTGTACAGTGACGGGTCGATCGTTAACGACCCGTTAACGATACTGATAAAAACTAAATACTGCAATAAAAGATGAAAATTACTCGACTGGGCATACCCGGGCACTAATCTGACATGTCTATCAAAAAAGAATTATACTTGAAGATTATTCCATATTAGTTTCATTTGTGGAAATCAAGGGGAAAAGTGATAAAACCAGCTTTCAAGGATGGAACAGTTTTAAACATTTTCACATGATACAGCTCTGATTTACTCTTTTGCACAACTTTCTGGACGGGATTGACTTTTGTTTGACATGCTTTATCATTAAGCGAAATTTCATTTCATTTAATAAATAAATAAGTGAAATATGGCCAATATTATAATAACGTTCAAAATGAATCTTCAGATTGCTCAGCAAGACGGCGGCGTCGAACATCGATCACCAACGGCACAAGTGCACCTGTGGAATTCTTTTGTGCATCAATAGAAGTCTGACAACTGTTTGAGTAATTACAGCCAGTTGGAACTTCAACTCTTAAACCTCCCTGATACTACTAAAACACTGATCAATTCAGTGCTTATTTACGTCGATGTAGGGCAATTTGTCAATCAGCTGCAATGAAAACATCTCTACGGAAGAATTTCATGAATTTGAATAACAAAGAGGTACCCGCTGCATGCTGTAAGGATTAGAACCAACACTTGCTGTCGGGCGAAAAATCGGTGGTCTAGTTGAGATGACGCCTGTCCGGTGATCACGAGGTCATAGGTTCGAATCCTGCTCGATTATGTACGCCCATGATTTTATTTTTTTTTTCATTATGGCTATATACTACTAAAACACTGATCAATTAGTGCTTATTTACGTCGATGTAGGGCATTTTGTCAATCAGTTGCAATGAAAACATCTCTACGGAAGAATTTCATGAATTTGAATAACAAACCAGTACCCGCTGCATGCTGTAAGGATTAGAACCAACACTTGCTGTCGGGCGAAAGCTCGGTGGTCTAGTGGAGATGACGCCTGTCCGGTGATCAGGAGGTCATAGGTTAGAATCCTGCTCGAGTATGTACGCCATTGATTTTTTTTTTTTTATCATGGCTATATACTACTAAAACACTGATCAATTCAGTGCTTATTTACGTCGATGTATGGCAATTTGTCAATCAGTTGCAATGAAAACATCTCAACGGAAGAATTTCATGAATTTGAATAATGTACTCTTAAATGAATCCCACAAGGATGGGAACAATCTCCCCCAAGCATTCCCACTGACTCCCAATGATCAATTACTAGTCATCCCCTTTAAGCCATTCGTTGTTGAAGTCTGGGACTTCCTTCCCCTTCTTCCACTTCTCCTTCTCCTTCTTCTTCTTCTTCTTCTTCTTCTTCTTTTTCTCTCTCTCTCGCTTTCTACATTTGCACATACGTACATTATCGTTAACCTGTGTTTTAATGTGATATACAGTACACTATGCATAAAAAATACAGGCATTATTTGGAACAACTCCGCAAGAAATATTCAAAACACTCTCCTCTCTGTTTCGTGCAAATCATGGTGCCGTTTAAATGTACACCCTCAAGCATTGCCATTTTTAATGAAACTTGTGAATACCTGTGTGACAAATGTGTGTTTCGTGAACTGCCATTTCTGCTGTTGAGCAAAATCCTGGTAGTACCAATTAAATCAAATCCGTTATGTCCTTGTAAAAATTGTTCTAAGCAAAGATAATCCAGCACAATTCATGCTGTTCTCCATGTACAGCAGTATAATTCTGGAATGTTTTTATATAACCATGTATAAAAGCAATGATCAATTCGTATGGTCATAACTTCACTTTTTAGTAGAATTAAATTGTTGATGAAGAAAGAAATTCTCCCTTTAAGTGAAAACCAATCTACATGAGTAAGTTTAGTACAGTTATTTTAGATTCTAAACGCCAAAATGAGTGTTGGCGACACTATTAGCTGTTTGTTCTGTGAAGATTTTCTTCCAAAAACTAAAATAACATCTGATCATTTTGTGATTCTTGCTCAAAATCATGAATGATTGCAACTATTATTGCTGGCTGTAGACTACCAGTCATTGCCATAGGTACTAGGTGTTTCAAAAAACATTTCCCACTTTTGATCATTAATAGTTCAAAAATAATCATCATTCGATAAAACTGTCATTGATATGAGTTATAGCTGCATAGTGTACAATTTTGTTGGGGGTAATTTGAATGTGAAAGCATAAATCAGTTTCATTAAATCTAAGATTGATTTTGAAGTCAGGTTTCAGATTTTGGTCAAATTTTAACCCTCTGTACAAAAACTGAACTTAAAGGCAGCCGGTCGTCACAGGCGATTCGCAGCTCAGTAGAAAAGCACGACAAGCTGCTCCTCCCGTTATTGTACCCTCGTACGTACCGAATGCCGAACACGACGCTACGCAGCGCACCAGCGAAAACCAGATGGGGCACGAGAGCCGTGCGAGCTGTCCACTGTAATTTCAACATGGACGCCCGAATACCTACCGAATGGGGCCGAATGGGTGCATGCACAAAACCGCACAACAGCCATGCGCATGAAAATCTCTCCCGGTCCGCGACACAAGTAGTGAGAGCTGTCGGGTGTACGTACGTACGTAATGTATCTGGCTCCAGTCTCTGTTTATATGCACTATGGTGCCAATTTCAGCAATCTAAGCAATGATATTTCAAAATGTCTGAAAATATGATACTACAATATCATAAATTATTCATATATTACGTTGTTTAATATTTGGTATTTATAAATATGCTTTGATGAAGAAATATTAAAACTCTAAGCTTCATGTATAGCAAGTTGCAATGCATATGGCCATATGGCAGGTTGTTATGATCTCATCGTGCAATGTTGTCTGCTGCGTCAGCTGCATGTGTTATACGTACAGCTTACAGTACGTTGGGCCGGATCGTAACATAACAAAGTTGATAGAAAGTCGTCGGTACCGGTATGTCAATATCAATATTGTGTGTGGTATGCGTGTACTGTTTGCAATAAAAAGTGCTGTACTGTTTCGGCTTAGCCTTGGCTTTGGTTTAATGAAACCTCACAATGGAGATCAAACAGCCGTCCAACTCGAGGCAACGTATCTACTTGTTTGACGCTATCGACGAGTGGAGAACGCAGAGAGACGTGTTCTTAGCTGGAGGACAAGTAAGAGACCAGAGGGGGAGGCTTCAGCGTCAGCGTGCCGATGAAAAATTTGCTTTCCACTTGCTGGAGTTGCATGAACAGTTTTGCAGGAATTTTTATTTAGAATGTGCAAATTCGTGTTACGACATGCACGGTGGAATTGTGTTGCCACGGCTTACGCCAATCAAGCAACCCCAGCTGGCCAAGTCAACAACTTCAAGGAATCCAGATCCAGATGATGTGTAAGTAGAAGTCTACACATGAATCAATGATTGAAGTGGAATGACTTTTTCTAATCTAGTATCAGTAACTTTAGGGCATTTGCGTTTGATCGACAAGTAGGCCTATTTTTCTATGTATAATTCCGCGAAAAACTTCTCTAAGTTCTCATTTATGTCAAATTATGATAATGCCGTAATTGAAATGACATTTGCTGAGTCAGTTTAATGTCATTAGTCCCATTAAATGAGAAGTTTTTCATATCAATCATGTTATGCAAATTCCCCAAGAATATTATGATTTAGGATTTGCAAATAAATAAAAAAAAATGAATAGATCTATCGCAAGCTCCATCATACATGTAGTCTAACCCAATAGATCTGGTAGAACTCTAACGTTTAAACAGGGGAACTATGTTCAAAGATGATAGATCTAACAATAATAGATCCTAGTTTAGGCCCTACTTCGACTTGAAGGTATGTCGGTTGGTGCACGGCCCCCTTCTACCACGGCCACAGGTACACTGTGCAGTGCAACTGTGGCCGTAGGATTGGCCCTGCACGGGCACAGTCGCTTCCCCGTCCTGAATTTACACACGCCAGGGCAAGTATGGTTGGACCTACTACTAATCGACCGCCTAATGTTTATCTGCTTGATAAGAATATTTAACACTGAAATTCACGTAAAAAAACTTGACCTACGTGATTGAGAAAATCCAGCTCTATCAAATGCCGTTGTTCCGTTTTCGATTCGAAGTTTCAGTGCAAAAATATCGCCGACGAACTTGCGTGGCCTCGTTTTACGTAGCTCCCCGCGGTAAATGTTTTTGCATTGACAATGCACGCAAACCGAGTTGTATTGAACACCGTGTTGTACGAAGCTTTTTAGAAGCCTTTTAGAAACTTCCATAGACATTACATTGTGCTGTCATTACGATTCGGTGAAAATATTCATTCGAAATTTTGTCCTTGATTAAAAACCATTAATGAACAATGAATTATCGCGTTTTCCCACACCATCCTCATCTACATTCAAAGCCAATCCATTTTTATGTGCTTTGCGCGCAGAGAAGTGCGTACTAAGTGTTCAGTGCGCGAATTATACGCGGTCGGTTTCAAAGGGTGGTCGATATGTAATAGGGCTACCATACAAGACACAGGGTCTCCGACCCAATCGTCCGCGTTCAGAATGGACAACTGGGCGGTAATATCCGCTACCCATGACGATGTGTCATCGTCCATGATGGCAACCCTATATACCTATATATAATCTGATCTGACGATTACAGTGTACTTAACGAGTGACGACGATCGACGGTGCGATGAAGAGAAGGCGTACACTGTAGTCGTACGAAGTATAGGCAGCTAGCTACTATAGCTCATGCGAACATTGCATCACACAGTACATACAGTTTACCATACATTCAATTCACATTACACAAAACGTACTCCCCGCGCTCAGATCAATCAAGCGAGCAAACGAGATACTATAGCGCGATGCATTGCTTTAGGGATGTCTTGCGCACACACACATTTCGCTTCGTAGCAACTTCGGAAGCGAGTTTACGTGCTGCCGCCCGCGGCTGAAATATGTCCATGTATCCTCGCGACTGGGTGTCTTTAAATAATTTGCACAGGAACCAGTGATGTGTATGTGAGTGTGTGCTGACAATGGCCCTGAACAATGGGCATGCCTGAACCACCTGTTGACTAGGCGTCAGTTTCGCGCTCCCAGGCACATGAATGCTTATCAATAATTCATGTGGATTGCCCTGGGCACTGCTAGTCTGAATTCATGTACGGTAAAGGGTAAAATGCATGCACATTGAAAAAGTAAGCACATGTTTCCATGTGCTTGCAAACACCACATTTCATTCCAGCTGGCAATCATTTTCAAATTTTGCTTCACATATCACTAAATTTGGGATATGAATAAGCATAGATGAGCTAAAGTTCTTCATTTTAATACAACTGTCTACTAATAGTCTGACAAATTTTTCGCTTTTTTGATAAAAAGAGATAATTTTTGGTAAAGAGTTCAGCAGCATTTTTTTTTTTTTCATTGAGGCGATTTGTTTCACAGTAGATTTATTTAAGGCTCCATACACAAGTGTATACTCTATAATTAATTTTTCTTTGCTTCCTGTTACCATGTTTTCGACAGAACAGAAGGCATTTATTGTAATTTCGTTTTTCAGAAGTAGGGAGAGCACTGTCGCGACTCAACGACAGTATCGGCAGGCGTTCGACTTTACACAGATACTGCCAGAGGCTGAATAAAGACTAGTTGTGATAGTGGAATTTCTCATGAATAAATAATGAAGCATTCAAACCCTGGCCATTGTTCAGGACCATTGTCAGGGTGTTAACCACACACTCCCGTACACACCCATTGACCCCTGTGCAAAGTGAAAGTTTTGTACAGAGGGTTAAAACTAGAGCAAAATCTGGAACCTAAATGTGAAATTAATCATGGATTTCATGAAACTGATTTATGGTTTCATATTCAAACCACCTTCAACAAATTTGTACACTATTCAGCTATCACTCATATCAATGACAGTGTTATGCGATATATAGTTTTTGAATTATTAAGAAGCAAAAGTGGGAAATGTTTTTTGAAACACCTAGTATTTCAGAAAGCTGGTTTCGCAACAATGCATCAATTAAAGGGGCATTCCAGACGAATTTCATAATTGCACATCATGTAGTACATAAATCAACAGCTCCATATTTAGACTTGTGGAATTAATTGTGGTTCTTGAGCAGAGAAACAATACTTTGATAAACCTTAAAGAAATTACACTGAACAAGGATGGTGACATAAATGAGGCTCACATATTCTAGAAATGTAGCAGTGTAATTCCATTGCCATAACGCTTGCTTGCGAGTTCACCTGGGTATACTCTATGCATGCTTTCTATTTTTATTCTGCTTTCTTGAGCCCCAACTCATGCATTCTTAGGGTGAACCTGCCTTGTAATCATCCTTGCTCATTGCAATTTGTTATTAATTTCGAGAATATTCTTATTATTCATCCCAATCACTATAAAGTCTGAAACCTGTCCTCAATAATTTATCTATAGTTGTTCAAATGGAAAAATTTGAAAACCATCCAGAGGTATGCTTTAAAGGTAGGGAATCCCATTTGCATGCCTTAAATGAAGAGTTGTATAAATACAGTGGTATGTTGAAGAGAGTATCATTTTAGAAAATCCCATAAAGTATTGAAAGTGGAAGGTAACATTTAGTACATTTTTATTAACCGTTAGATTTTGAATTGAAATTTTTTCGGGGCTCACCGTAAATTCCAGTACATTACTAGGCTACCTTTGCAGACCCATGCGCTGCATGTGTGTCCATCATGTATATTTTGTGAAGAAAGTTCATCAAAACTTGCAAACATTTCTATAATATACATTCTTGCCACACACTCTATATGTTATTACATCAGCTCTTATACTTTTAGATTTGTGTTTATAGATAAAAAATACAGAAGACTGCAACAAAAAGGCTAAGTGTGGCTGACACAGAGAACTACTGAGTAGTTGAGTTTTGTGTATTATTGAAATTGTAGATAACTGTTGACTTTCAAATTTCTCAGCAGTGGCCTAAACAAGTCCCCTGAGGTTCATATTTAATGTTTTGCTGCATTTTGGGAGGTCTGTAAAAGGTATCCCCCACCTTTAAGTATCTAGCAGTGGCTTCACAACAAAGAGATTTTTCTCCTCAAAATCTCTTTGCTTCACAATCGTTCATGTCGACACACCGAGGAGGCAAGATGGCGATTTCGCCCTCTACGTGAAAAATGGTGTGGAATTCACACTCTGTTCTAAAATACCAGCCAGTGAGTCAGTGTTTATTGAAATAACCCAAACAAATAAATCCATTATAGTAGGTTGGTACTACAGGGCACCCAATTTTTTTTCACGCAGATTCTCTCCGAGTACCTTGTTGCGGCACATTTTGGTAAATTGCACATTTTGGTAAATTTACGTGCAGGACATTAAGGGCACATTTTGGTAACTTTTTAATCCTCCACAATCAACAAAAAGTGCAGTTGGTTTTTGTCCCCACGGAATGAGTTCGGTAGCCTAAGGGGACTATGAAACGTGTGTTTTTTGTGTGTTTGCATGTGTGTATGTGTATGTGTGCTTGAATGATAAGATTTGCTTTGGGGATAGGGTTTGGTTGGGACTACCAAAGTTCAATAAAAAGTTCTAAAATTTATACATTATGGAAGTTTATGCAAACGTATGCACATTTTTGTTTTTTTTTTTCAAAAAAATGCTACTTCTGCATTTTACAGTGAATTTTTATTCTGTTTGTTTTATCTGATAAAACTTAGATGGGACTACCAAACCTCAACACAGAATTCTGCAAATCATTTATTATGCAAACTTATGCAAATGTATGCATTTTTTCAAAGATTTTAACAAAAATACTACTTCTACCTTTAACAGTGCATTTTGATTCTGCTTGTTCAATCTGATAGGGCTTGATTGAGTCAACTACCCCCTAAGAATGATCCTCACCAAGAATGATTGTCTGAAATCCGCCCACTGGTGTTTAATTTAAGATGATGAAAATGTGTTTTCCCCCTTGCCCCCCCCCCCCGTCTTCAAGGGAGATACCCTAGGTATTCCCATAAACAAATTATATTCTTCTGCTCTAAAGATATCCACATACAACATATCTTGAGCGTAATGCTTTTTGGTCTGGAACACAAATTTCTACCTATTTCCCCTAAGGATGATCTCCACCAAGTTTGATTGAAATTCGCCACAGGTTCTGAAGAAGAAGATGAAAATGTGTCCCCCCCCCCCCCCGGCCCCCACCCCTCAAACTTTCACCCCCATCTAGAGGCCCAAGGGGGTCATCTTGGGTCTTGGCATGTACAAACTATATTCTTCACATAGGTATCTACACACAACATACCTAGACTGTATTGCTCTTGGGTCTGGAAAGAAGATTTTTAAAATTTACTCCTTTTTTCCCTTGAGGGCTCTCTCCCTGGGCCCCTGGGGCCCCTGGGGGCCAGAACAACTTTTGGTCTCTACCCCGTTAGGATGATTCCCACCAAGTTTGAAATTTTTGAAAGTTTGATTGACATTCGCCCACTGGTTCTGAAGGAGAAAATGAAAATGTTTGTTTCCCCCTTGGTCCCCACCCCTCAAACTTTCACCCCCTCTAGGGCACAAGGGGGCCATCTTTGGTCTTGCCATAAACAAACTACATTATTCATAATATAAAGGTATCTACATACAACATACACGTATCTAGACTGTACTGCTTTTGGGTTTGGAGAAGAAGATTTATTCCTTTTCCCTTGGGGGCCCTCCCCTTTGCCCCCTCCTCGGGGCCACATACTCCACATGAACAACTTTGGGTTCTTACCCCCTAAGGATGATTCCCACCAAGTTTGGTTGAAATCTGCCCACCAGTTCTTGAAGAGAAGATGATAATGTAAAACAGTTTATGCACGACGCACGACGCACGACAGACGACAGACGACAGACGAAAAGCGATCGCAATAGCTCACTCGAGCCTTCGGCTCGGATGAGCTAAAAAAAGTGTCTTGCCTGTCTTTACTGCAGGACCATATCACCTTAACTCCTTGACCTTATAATAACTCTCAAGCCCATCCATGGGTTTTTAGTTCAGTTACCAAAATGTGCAGATTGTCGAAAATGTGCAGGCAAATCCACTTTTAACTATGTTGGTAACAGTTGATCTCACATGCATAGGTGCACTATCGGCGCATTTTTGATAACATTTTTTTTCTTTTTTTTTAAAACCAAAATGTGCAGTTACCAAAATGCACATTATGGTAAATTTACCAAAATGTGCCGTAACATACCTCAATGATATCAATCTTTGGCGATAGAGATGTCAGTTTGATGGAAGACTTCAACATCAATTTTTTTCTTAATCGTCAAACAGATAACAAAAGTAATAGTTTTCGCGAATAACTCTTTCAATTGGGTTTGTATCATTACATGCAAAACCTACAAGAATTTTATGCAACTACCTTGATTAATAACATATTTTGTAACTGTATTAACATCAATTGCAAGAACGGCCTTACTTTAACTGATAATTCAGATCACTCCAGATAGTGCGCAAAACAAAAATCGTGTGTCTAACAAAAAATGCATAGATATAAGACTAATGACCAGTTATGAGATAGGGGGCATCCCACGAGACCGACACCCACGAGTCATACGGTCCACGAGACCGACATCAATAATAGGTCCATGAGTCATACAGCTCACGAGTTATACGGCTCAGGAGTCATACAGCCCATGAGTTCGACACTACGCACAAAAGGCTCAAGAGACCGACACTAAGCAAACATAGCCCACGAGACCGACACTAAGCAATAAAGGCTCATAAGACCGACACTAAGCAAAGAAAGCCCACGAGACCGACAGTAGGCAAAGAAGGCCCACGAGACCGACATGAAATTGCAACTCTTCTTTTCCATCTCTCATAGTATTACAGGTATCAGGACACCCTATACAATTTATTGGTCGATAGGTGGCGCTGTTCATCCTGTCGGTCTCGTGGGCCTTCTTTGCTTAGATGTCTCGTGAACCTCTTTTGCGTAATGTCGGTCTCGTGAGCCTTGTATGCGTAGCGTCGGTCTCGTGGACCTTTTAAGTGTAGTGTCGGTCTTGTGGGTTTTGTTTGCTTACTGTCGGTCTCATGAGCCTTTTGTGCGTAGTGTCGGTCTCGTGAGCCGTATAACTCCTGGGCTTATTTTACTTGATGTCGAACTCGTGGGCTGTATAACTCGTGGGCTGTATGACTTGTGAGCTGTATGACTCGTGGGCTGTATGACTTGTGAGCTGTATAACTTGTGGGCTTTATGACTCGTGGGTGTCGGTCTCGTGACGTGCACCCATGAGATAGATCATTTTATTTAGCAGCTACATTCTATTGATTGGTCTGACATTTATGATATTGACAATGTTATCAATCTTATCATGTACTACGAATTCGCAAATTCTGCCACCTATGTGGGATATGTTTTCCATTCGTTTGAGTCACCGTGAAGACTATGTCAAACCCATGGACAGCTCAGAGAATTTTGAAATCGATAAAAACGAAAGCAGATATTGCATAGAATATATTTCAGAAAGCAAACTGATGAAACAAGCTCTCATATGAAGCCGTCAGAGAAACTTAGTACGACAACCAAAGGTGCGCACAACATAAGTCCCTGGATATAAGTATATAATATATATGATATGAGTATATGATATAAGTAAAATAATTCCCTGAATTATTTAGGGCTCTTCCAGAGAAAAGGAAACAAAGGTCCACTTTATCACGAGTAAAGAGATTGTGCTTTAACCCGCTCCTCTTCAGCAAAGTGCCGGGGAACTTGACAAATTTATCATCATTGTCACTTTCTTACATGCACATGGCGAATAAAAGTTGTTTATCGTCAATTCGTCAAGTTCAAGTTCAAGTTGATTTATTTCATTTCCAACAAACAAATAGTAAGGAATACAATGAAATGTTCGTAAATACAGATGTCAGGAAATCAGTACAACAATGCGATGAACATGATAACATGTAATAAAGACACAGGTAAATTATCAACAGAGATACAAATAAATGTAATATCATTATGGTAAAGGCAGAAACAAAATTGCAGGAAATGAAAGGGACTGCTAAAAAGCGGAGCTTGTAGTATGCAGTCCCCTCATGAGAGAAAAAAAAAGTAAAATGCTTACACGAGGCTATCTGGATTCCAACTCTTCGGACTCTTGACTAAGACATTTCTAGACTCTGTTTTTTTTTTTTTTTTTTTAAACTCAACCTGCTTCCTACTCTCTTCTCTTTTCTCCCAGATATCCCAGTTGTAAGTGAGTGCATGTTATGATACACTCACCAAGAAAAAAAAATAGTACAAACTTTTTTCGAATTCATAAGTTTCAGAGAAGATTGTGATGAAAACCAGTGTATCAGATACACTATTATAGGTAATTTAATTGGCTGTCAACCTGGTAGGTCAATATAAAGGGAAACTTTACGCATGAGTGAACACATTTTTTTTTTTGGCCCCCAAGGTATAAAAGTAAAAAGTGCAAAAATTGACATATCATTTCTTTTTTCTTCTTTTTTTGGCTTGTTGTTGTTGTTTTTTTTTTTTGCTTGTTTTATCGTTTATTAATGTGAATAAACGTACGGGTATACTTTTCGGGGCCAAATATGTAAATATATATGTTGCAAATGATTTGGTAGCGTAAAGGCAATGAATTGTAAGAGTGTGGGAAACCCCAACACTGCATTATTTACTGCTTGTTTTTCACACTGACTTTTCTTATTTCAAGAAACGATGAACATGCCTGTTGTGTAATATCGGTGATACATTTCTTTTTGTAGATTTAGGTTAACGCAACTAAGGAGCAACGTTACCAAAGTAGTGGTTGTTGATCGGACACAGATGGTTATAGAGTCTGAGATGTAGTTTGTATAGGAATGTACATACCATGCACTTTGGGGAACGACACGTCACGCTGGTGCCGTAATAAACGTATGCTTATGCAACTAATAAGAATGTCAGTGCGCGATATCTACCACCACCATGCAAACTAAAAAGCGATAGTGCAGAACTGAAGTATGATAGACAGAAGGGGGGGGGGGAGGCAAAAAAGGAGGGGAAGAAGAGAGAGGTAGATAGAGAGAGAGAGAAGGTGGGGGGAAAGTAAGTGTGTGTGTGTGTGTGTGTGTGTGTGTCATCAACAACTGTAAATAAAAATTCATTGTCACGCACTTCTTACCGAATACTAGTCTGCTATTAAAGACACCCAGTCGCGAGGATACATGGACATATTTCAGCCGCGGGCGGCAGCACGTAAACTCGCTTCCGAAGTTGCTACGAAGCGAAATGTGTGTGTGCGCAAGACATCCCTAAAGCAATGCATCGCGCTATAGTATCTCGTTTGCTCGCTTGATTGATCTGAGCGCGGGGAGTACGTTTTGTGTAATGTGAATTGAATGTATGGTAAACTGTATGTACTGTGTGATGCAATGTTCGCATGAGCTATAGTAGCTAGCTGCCTATACTTCGTACGACTACAGTGTACGCCTTCTCTTCATCGCACCGTCGATCGTCGTCACTCGTTAAGTACACTGTAATCGTCAGATCAGATTATATATAGGTATATAGGGTTGCCATCATGGACGATGACACATCGTCATGGGTAGCGGATATTACCGCCCAGTTGTCCATTCTGAACGCGGACGATTGGGTCGGAGACCCTGTGTCTTGTATGGTAGCCCTATTACATATCGACCACCCTTTGAAACCGACCGCGTATAATTCGCGCACTGAACACTTAGTACGCACTTCTCTGCGCGCAAAGCACATAAAAATGGATTGGCTTTGAATGTAGATGAGGATGGTGTGGGAAAACGCGATAATTCATTGTTCATTAATGGTTTTTAATCAAGGACAAAATTTCGAATGAATATTTTCACCGAATCGTAATGACAGCACAATGTAATGTCTATGGAAGTTTCTAAAAGGCTTCTAAAAAGCTTCGTACAACACGGTGTTCAATACAACTCGGTTTGCGTGCATTGTCAATGCAAAAACATTTACCGCGGGGAGCTACGTAAAACGAGGCCACGCAAGTTCGTCGGCGATATTTTTGCACTGAAACTTCGAATCGAAAACGGAACAACGGCATTTGATAGAGCTGGATTTTCTCAATCACGTAGGTCAAGTTTTTTTACGTGAATTTCAGTGTTAAATATTCTTATCAAGCAGATAAACATTAGGCGGTCGATTAGTAGTAGGTCCAACCATACTTGCCCTGGCGTGTGTAAATTCAGGACGGGGAAGCGACTGTGCCCGTGCAGGGCCAATCCTACGGCCACAGTTGCACTGCACAGTGTACCTGTGGCCGTGGTAGAAGGGGGCCGTGCACCAACCGACATACCTTCAAGTCGAAGTAGGGCCTAAACTAGGATCTATTATTGTTAGATCTATCATCTTTGAACATAGTTCCCCTGTTTAAACGTTAGAGTTCTACCAGATCTATTGGGTTAGACTACATGTATGATGGAGCTTGCGATAGATCTATTCATTTTTTTTTATTTATTTGCAAATCCTAAATCATAATATTCTTGGGGAATTTGCATAACATGATTGATATGAAAAACTTCTCATTTAATGGGACTAATGACATTAAACTGACTCAGCAAATGTCATTTCAATTACGGCATTATCATAATTTGACATAAATGAGAACTTAGAGAAGTTTTTCGCGGAATTATACATAGAAAAATAGGCCTACTTGTCGATCAAACGCAAATGCCCTAAAGTTACTGATACTAGATTAGAAAAAGTCATTCCACTTCAATCATTGATTCATGTGTAGACTTCTACTTACACATCATCTGGATCTGGATTCCTTGAAGTTGTTGACTTGGCCAGCTGGGGTTGCTTGATTGGCGTAAGCCGTGGCAACACAATTCCACCGTGCATGTCGTAACACGAATTTGCACATTCTAAATAAAAATTCCTGCAAAACTGTTCATGCAACTCCAGCAAGTGGAAAGCAAATTTTTCATCGGCACGCTGACGCTGAAGCCTCCCCCTCTGGTCTCTTACTTGTCCTCCAGCTAAGAACACGTCTCTCTGCGTTCTCCACTCGTCGATAGCGTCAAACAAGTAGATACGTTGCCTCGAGTTGGACGGCTGTTTGATCTCCATTGTGAGGTTTCATTAAACCAAAGCCAAGGCTAAGCCGAAACAGTACAGCACTTTTTATTGCAAACAGTACACGCATACCACACACAATATTGATATTGACATACCGGTACCGACGACTTTCTATCAACTTTGTTATGTTACGATCCGGCCCAACGTACTGTAAGCTGTACGTATAACACATGCAGCTGACGCAGCAGACAACATTGCACGATGAGATCATAACAACCTGCCATATGGCCATATGCATTGCAACTTGCTATACATGAAGCTTAGAGTTTTAATATTTCTTCATCAAAGCATATTTATAAATACCAAATATTAAACAACGTAATATATGAATAATTTATGATATTGTAGTATCATATTTTCAGACATTTTGAAATATCATTGCTTAGATTGCTGAAATTGGCACCATAGTGCATATAAACAGAGACTGGAGCCAGATACATTACGTACGTACGTACACCCGACAGCTCTCACTACTTGTGTCGCGGACCGGGAGAGATTTTCATGCGCATGGCTGTTGTGCGGTTTTGTGCATGCACCCATTCGGCCCCATTCGGTAGGTATTCGGGCGTCCATGTTGAAATTACAGTGGACAGCTCGCACGGCTCTCGTGCCCCATCTGGTTTTCGCTGGTGCGCTGCGTAGCGTCGTGTTCGGCATTCGGTACGTACGAGGGTACAATAACGGGAGGAGCAGCTTGTCGTGCTTTTCTACTGAGCTGCGAATCGCCTGTGACGACCGGCTGCCTTTAACCAGAAGAAAAGGAAGTGCATTTCATTCGGCCAATTTCAATAAGCCAGAATTCAGATCACCTCTGATTGCATCGGATTATTGGTATAAAATGGCTTGTCTTAGTATGTGGATTGTGGTCTTAACCTGGGCTATTCATCTAACTGCAGGGATAACAGGTAAGACTGTCATCTTTATTTGAATTCATGAGCGTTATGATATTCTAACCTGATGTGTCATGTTTTGTAAAGTAATTTCTAGAATATGACATTGGCTGGAAATGCCTGAACGTGGGGTAGTTATAATTGTGACCGTGCATCACAAAATTAACAAAAAGTCGCACCCCTTGATTTTACATGAGGACTCAGAAAAGGTGAAATGGTTCAACCAAGTCAATCTTAAGTTGTTCATATTTTCTGAAAGAGCTATCCTTCTTCTACATTATTCTTCAGTTTGGGATCTTAACAAGAATGGGAAAGTGTGTTTTTACCAGTTTTTCTACAACTCTTTTTAGGGGAAGAGTAGAATGATCAGGTATGTCTTAGAGGCCACTTTTCATGGCTTGAAATCCTTTGCACACTCTTCACTTTCAAGTCTAATAATTTTTGAAAAGATGACGCTATTGCTTTGAAAGTTAGCATTAATCCTTGGCAGAATGTGTTTATAAAACATGGTAAATTCCAGCTTAATTTGATAATCCCTTCATTGTTGTTGCTCCGGTGGTTTATATCCTGTGTTTTGTTCCTTTCATGACACAGCTAGCACGGCTTGGTAACGATTAAGCGCTTGAATAGACTGTGTACTTCACAGCCTCTTTTCTCAGTTCACACTTTTCCAGAATGTGTGTTTTCTTTCCAGTATCTAGGTAGGTTAGGGGAGTCTGCTCTTTCAGAATCTGCCCTTAACTTAAAATCCATGTCTGGCGACTTTTTGTTGGTTTTGTGGTGCATGGTCACAATTGCTGGTAATAATTATTAAAACATCATATCAAAATCTCTCGAAACCCGAAGAAATATGATGTCGAGAGGCACAAATACCGATATCTTATCCGTATTGTAATGAAAGAATTATGTTGAAATTCTATCAAATGTTATTATTATTATTATTATTATTATTATTATTATTATTATTATCATTATGATTATTATTAGTATAATAATAATAATAATAATAATAATAATAATAATTATTATTATTATGATTATTATTATTACTATTAGTATTATTATTATCATTATTATAATTATCATTATTATTTCGTTTTATTTATACAGGGTGGCCCCGTCAGTCATCAAAAAATACTGTTTTCCAGGGGGCCCTGTAAACACATACATGCAAGGTAACAATCACAACAAAAAACATGAACATTACCAATAGGTCGTACATCATACAGAACAGAACTGTTCATAAAAATGAGAGATAAGGAATGAGATATCAGTTTGCAACCAGACTGAGTTTATAAAGAAAAATGAACCTTCTATAATAAGTATATATGTGACCGTGCACCTCAAAACGAACATAAAGTCGCACACACTGATTTTGCGTGAGGACTGAAAATAAGTGAAATGGGTTAACCTAGCCGATCTTGACTTTTTCATATTTTCTGAAAGAGCAAGTCTTCTTTTACATTATGCTAAAATTTGGGATCATAAAACGGGCAGGAAAGTGTGTTTTTTTTAAGGAGTTTATCTCGAACATTTTTGATAGAACAGTGTGATTAGGTGTGTCTTTAGAATCCCTTTTTCATTTCTGAAAAACCTTGTCCACACTCTTCACTTTCAACTCTAATAACTTTTGAAAGAATAGTGCTACTGCTTTGAAAGTTGGCATTAATTATGGACAGAATGTGTTAAAGAGGCAGGCTTGATTTCACTTTAATCTGATAATCCCTTCATTGTTGTTACTCTGGTGGTTTACTTCCTGTTTTTTGTCCCATTCATCTCACAGCCAGCATGGTTTGGTAAAGATTAAGCGCTTGAATAAACACTGTGCTTCAGAGCCTCTTTTCTCAGTTCACACTTTTCCTGAGTTTGTGCTTTCTTTCCAATAATTAGATAGGTTAGGAGAGTCCATTTGATTTGAGTTATACATCATTTTAAAGCTTAAAGTCTGCTCTTTCAGAACATGGTATCAACTAAAAATTCATGTCTGGCGACTTTTTGTTTGTTTTGAGGTGCAGGGTCACATATGTATCAAAATATACGTGCCTGAAAAAAACAAAAACAAACAAACATCAACACAACCACTGATTTTTTTTTCTATCAATATACCAAATAAAAATTATTATCTAATGTTAAAAGCAGAGATAAACTTTTCATTAATCTCTACGAGATTACCCGAGGACTATAATTGTATTGACAATGTACTCCCAACTTTAATATGTTAACACGAATTACAAAAGAAAAAGAAACGGTGTTGAGACATTCATTCCACGTTTTTGTGTGAAGACGGTCGTGCCTTATTTTAAATGATCACTCAGGAATTTGTCTTGAATATCTGTACGTTTAGGCTAAAGTGACGCAAATATCAAGCTATATGCTGCATATCAGAGAATTGAATAGTTTTCATCATGCACGTATTTTTCGGTTACAGTTCGCTATTCCGAAAGTTCGTTATTTCGAAAGTTTGTATTCCGAGTAAATTGAATAAAGATCCTTTATCAGGAATGTCTAATGGTTCGTTCTTCCGCAGTTCGTTAATCCGAAATCAAATAAAGTTCAGTCATCCGAAAATAGAATAAGCCTCATGATTCCAAAAATGAAATTTGGATTTACGAGCCTTAGGACAAACGAGTTTCTGGAATAGCGACCTTTAGTTTTAAATTTCAGATTAACGAACATTCGGAAAAAGAAACCTTCGGAAAAAAAAAACAACAAAAAACATGAACCATGAACCATGTTCATTTTTGGATCAACGAAACCTCGAAATAACGCCAAAAATGTTTGGACCAACAAATCCTTTTTCATTTTCGGATTTAACAACCTCTAGATACAGGGTATTTGTGTGTTTCGAAAATTTAGATAAACCCTCGGAATAACATACCTTATGTTCGTTTTGAATATTAAAGCGAACCTTCGGAATAACAGGAATCACACTTATTTCTCTCTTATACTTCACGATCGTATCACATGTACACATTGTTAAAAGCGTTGAAATTCCAATCAATGCATTCAACGTACGTAGCTTTCAGTTGAGGCATTCTTTTGTGACCTCTCAATTGAACTTTTTTGAATACAGTTTCTTTGCCTTTTTGTTTTGTTTTAGGATCATTGAATGTAACTGTAAGCAAATCAATGATAGCAATGAACGTCAGTGAAACCAAAACGTTGGAAATAACTACCACTGCGGAGACGAAATTTTAGGTTTCGTTTGATTCACATTGGCTACGTGCCGGATATGACTTTCTTTATATTGAAGGTTTTTGTGGCGTTAATGAGCGCTGGCAATTTTCAGTATCGGCGAAGTTCCTGAACATGTCACCACTATAAGTAATACCAGGGAGGTGATACTGTGCGGATAAGATATCAGTTGTCCTTCAGAAGGTAATCAAAAGAGTAATGCATGCGGGATTGACTGTGACATACAGAAACATACAGTCGAGTCCGGGTGGGACTCGAACCAGAGATCTCTTAAAACAAGTGTCAAACCGCGGCCAAGGAGTAAGCTTAAGTGTGCAAAACCATGGATTTAGTTATTGAAACTGATTTATGGTTTCATATTCAAACCACCTTCAACAAATTTGTACACTATTCAGCTATCACTCATATCAATGACAGTGTTATGCGATATATAGTTTTTGTATTATTAAGAAGCAAAAGTGGGAAATGTTTTTTGAAACACCTAGTATTTCAGAAAGCTGGTTTCGCAACAATGCATCAATTAAAGGGGCATTCCAGACGAATTTCATAATTGCACATCATGTAGTACATAAATCAACAGCTCCATATTTAGGCTTGTGGAATTAATTGTGGTTCTTGAGCAGAGAAACAATACTTTGATAAACCTTAAAGAAATTACACTGAACAAGGATGGTGACATAAATGAGGCTCACATATTCTAGAAATGTAGCAGTGTAATTCCATTGCCATAACGCTTGCTTGCGAGTTCACCTGGGTATACTCTATGCATGCTTTCTATTTTTATTCTGCTTTCTTGAGCCCCAACTCATGCATTCTTAGGGTGAACCTGCCTTGTAATCATCCTTGCTCATTGCAATTTGTTATTAATTTCGAGAATATTCTTATTATTCATCCCAATCACTATAAAGTCTGAAACCTGTCCTCAATAATTTATCTATAGTTGTTCAAATGGAAAAATTTGAAAACCATCCAGAGGTATGCTTTAAAGGTAGGGAATCCCATTTGCATGCCTTAAATGAAGAGTTGTATAAATACAGTGGTATGTTGAAGAGAGTATCATTTTAGAAAATCCCATAAAGTATTGAAAGTGGAAGGTAACATTTAGTACATTTTTATTAACCGTTAGATTTTGAATTGAAATTTTTTCGGGGCTCACCGTAAATTCCAGTACATTACTAGGCTACCTTTGCAGACCCATGCGCTGCATGTGTGTCCATCATGTATATTTTGTGAAGAAAGTTCATCAAAACTTGCAAACATTTCTATAATATACATTCTTGCCACACACTCTATATGTTATTACATCAGCTCTTATACTTTTAGATTTGTGTTTATAGATAAAAAATACAGAAGACTGCAACAAAAAGGCTAAGTGTGGCTGACACAGAGAACTACTGAGTAGTTGAGTTTTGTGTATTATTGAAATTGTAGATAACTGTTGACTTTCAAATTTCTCAGCAGTGGCCTAAACAAGTCCCCTGAGGTTCATATTTAATGTTTTGCTGCATTTTGGGAGGTCTGTAAAAGGTATCCCCCACCTTTAAGTATCTAGCAGTGGCTTCACAACAAAGAGATTTTTCTCCTCAAAATCTCTTTGCTTCACAATCGTTCATGTCGACACACCGAGGAGGCAAGATGGCGATTTCGCCCTCTACGTGAAAAATGGTGTGGAATTCACACTCTGTTCTAAAATACCAGCCAGTGAGTCAGTGTTTATTGAAATAACCCAAACAAATAAATCCATTATAGTAGGTTGGTACTACAGGGCACCCAATTTTTTTTCACGCAGATTCTCTCCGAGTACCTTGTTGCGGCACATTTTGGTAAATTGCACATTTTGGTAAATTTACGTGCAGGACATTAAGGGCACATTTTGGTAACTTTTTAATCCTCCACAATCAACAAAAAGTGCAGTTGGTTTTTGTCCCCACGGAATGAGTTCGGTAGCCTAAGGGGACTATGAAACGTGTGTTTTTTGTGTGTTTGCATGTGTGTATGTGTATGTGTGCTTGAATGATAAGATTTGCTTTGGGGATAGGGTTTGGTTGGGACTACCAAAGTTCAATAAAAAGTTCTAAAATTTATACATTATGGAAGTTTATGCAAACGTATGCACATTTTTGTTTTTTTTTTTTCAAAAAAATGCTACTTCTGCATTTTACAGTGAATTTTTATTCTGTTTGTTTTATCTGATAAAACTTAGATGGGACTACCAAACCTCAACACAGAATTCTGCAAATCATTTATTATGCAAACTTATGCAAATGTATGCATTTTTTCAAAGATTTTAACAAAAATACTACTTCTACCTTTAACAGTGCATTTTGATTCTGCTTGTTCAATCTGATAGGGCTTGATTGAGTCAACTACCCCCTAAGAATGATCCTCACCAAGAATGATTGTCTGAAATCCGCCCACTGGTGTTTAATTTAAGATGATGAAAATGTGTTTTCCCCCTTGCCCCCCCCCCCCCCCCCCCCCGTCTTCAAGGGAGATACCCTAGGTATTCCCATAAACAAATTATATTCTTCTGCTCTAAAGATATCCACATACAACATATCTTGAGCGTAATGCTTTTTGGTCTGGAACACAAATTTCTACCTATTTCCCCTAAGGATGATCTCCACCAAGTTTGATTGAAATTCGCCACAGGTTCTGAAGAAGAAGATGAAAATGTGTCCCCCCCCCCCGGCCCCCACCCCTCAAACTTTCACCCCCATCTAGAGGCCCAAGGGGGTCATCTTGGGTCTTGGCATGTACAAACTATATTCTTCACATAGGTATCTACACACAACATACCTAGACTGTATTGCTCTTGGGTCTGGAAAGAAGATTTTTAAAATTTACTCCTTTTTTCCCTTGAGGGCTCTCTCCCTGGGCCCCTGGGGCCCCTGGGGGCCAGAACAACTTTTGGTCTCTACCCCGTTAGGATGATTCCCACCAAGTTTGAAATTTTTGAAAGTTTGATTGACATTCGCCCACTGGTTCTGAAGGAGAAAATGAAAATGTTTGTTTCCCCCTTGGTCCCCACCCCTCAAACTTTCACCCCCTCTAGGGCACAAGGGGGCCATCTTTGGTCTTGCCATAAACAAACTACATTATTCATAATATAAAGGTATCTACATACAACATACACGTATCTAGACTGTACTGCTTTTGGGTTTGGAGAAGAAGATTTATTCCTTTTCCCTTGGGGGCCCTCCCCTTTGCCCCCTCCTCGGGGCCACATACTCCACATGAACAACTTTGGGTTCTTACCCCCTAAGGATGATTCCCACCAAGTTTGGTTGAAATCTGCCCACCAGTTCTTGAAGAGAAGATGATAATGTAAAACAGTTTATGCACGACGCACGACGCACGACAGACGACAGACGACAGACGAAAAGCGATCGCAATAGCTCACTCGAGCCTTCGGCTCGGATGAGCTAAAAAAGTGTCTTGCCTGTCTTTACTGCAGGACCATATCACCTTAACTCCTTGACCTTATAATAACTCTCAAGCCCATCCATGGGTTTTTAGTTCAGTTACCAAAATGTGCAGATTGTCGAAAATGTGCAGGCAAATCCACTTTTAACTATGTTGGTAACAGTTGATCTCACATGCATAGGTGCACTATCGGCGCATTTTTGATAACATTTTTTTTCTTTTTTTTTAAAACCAAAATGTGCAGTTACCAAAATGCACATTATGGTAAATTTACCAAAATGTGCCGTAACATACCTCAATGATATCAATCTTTGGCGATAGAGATGTCAGTTTGATGGAAGACTTCAACATCAATTTTTTTCTTAATCGTCAAACAGATAACAAAAGTAATAGTTTTCGCGAATAACTCTTTCAATTGGGTTTGTATCATTACATGCAAAACCTACAAGAATTTTATGCAACTACCTTGATTAATAACATATTTTGTAACTGTATTAACATCAATTGCAAGAACGGCCTTACTTTAACTGATAATTCAGATCACTCCAGATAGTGCGCAAAACAAAAATCGTGTGTCTAACAAAAAATGCATAGATATAAGACTAATGACCAGTTATGAGATAGGGGGCATCCCACGAGACCGACACCCACGAGTCATACGGTCCACGAGACCGACATCAATAATAGGTCCATGAGTCATACAGCTCACGAGTTATACGGCTCAGGAGTCATACAGCCCATGAGTTCGACACTACGCACAAAAGGCTCAAGAGACCGACACTAAGCAAACATAGCCCACGAGACCGACACTAAGCAATAAAGGCTCATAAGACCGACACTAAGCAAAGAAAGCCCACGAGACCGACAGTAGGCAAAGAAGGCCCACGAGACCGACATGAAATTGCAACTCTTCTTTTCCATCTCTCATAGTATTACAGGTATCAGGACACCCTATACAATTTATTGGTCGATAGGTGGCGCTGTTCATCCTGTCGGTCTCGTGGGCCTTCTTTGCTTAGATGTCTCGTGAACCTCTTTTGCGTAATGTCGGTCTCGTGAGCCTTGTATGCGTAGCGTCGGTCTCGTGGACCTTTTAAGTGTAGTGTCGGTCTTGTGGGTTTTGTTTGCTTACTGTCGGTCTCATGAGCCTTTTGTGCGTAGTGTCGGTCTCGTGAGCCGTATAACTCCTGGGCTTATTTTACTTGATGTCGAACTCGTGGGCTGTATAACTCGTGGGCTGTATGACTTGTGAGCTGTATGACTCGTGGGCTGTATGACTTGTGAGCTGTATAACTTGTGGGCTTTATGACTCGTGGGTGTCGGTCTCGTGACGTGCACCCATGAGATAGATCATTTTATTTAGCAGCTACATTCTATTGATTGGTCTGACATTTATGATATTGACAATGTTATCAATCTTATCATGTACTACGAATTCGCAAATTCTGCCACCTATGTGGGATATGTTTTCCATTCGTTTGAGTCACCGTGAAGACTATGTCAAACCCATGGACAGCTCAGAGAATTTTGAAATCGATAAAAACGAAAGCAGATATTGCATAGAATATATTTCAGAAAGCAAACTGATGAAACAAGCTCTCATATGAAGCCGTCAGAGAAACTTAGTACGACAACCAAAGGTGCGCACAACATAAGTCCCTGGATATAAGTATATAATATATATGATATGAGTATATGATATAAGTAAAATAATTCCCTGAATTATTTAGGGCTCTTCCAGAGAAAAGGAAACAAAGGTCCACTTTATCACGAGTAAAGAGATTGTGCTTTAACCCGCTCCTCTTCAGCAAAGTGCCGGGGAACTTGACAAATTTATCATCATTGTCACTTTCTTACATGCACATGGCGAATAAAAGTTGTTTATCGTCAATTCGTCAAGTTCAAGTTCAAGTTGATTTATTTCATTTCCAACAAACAAATAGTAAGGAATACAATGAAATGTTCGTAAATACAGATGTCAGGAAATCAGTACAACAATGCGATGAACATGATAACATGTAATAAAGACACAGGTAAATTATCAACAGAGATACAAATAAATGTAATATCATTATGGTAAAGGCAGAAACAAAATTGCAGGAAATGAAAGGGACTGCTAAAAAGCGGAGCTTGTAGCATGCAGTCCCCTCATGAGAGAAAAAAAAGTAAAATGCTTACACGAGGCTATCTGGATTCCAACTCTTCGGACTCTTGACTAAGACATTTCTAGACTCTGTTTTTTTTTTTTTTTTTAAACTCAACCTGCTTCCTACTCTCTTCTCTTTTCTCCCAGATATCCCAGTTGTAAGTGAGTGCATGTTATGATACACTCACCAAGAAAAAAAAATAGTACAAACTTTTTTCGAATTCATAAGTTTCAGAGAAGATTGTGATGAAAACCAGTGTATCAGATACACTATTATAGGTAATTTAATTGGCTGTCAACCTGGTAGGTCAATATAAAGGGAAACTTTACGCATGAGTGAACACATTTTTTTTTTTGGCCCCCAAGGTATAAAAGTAAAAAGTGCAAAAATTGACATATCATTTCTTTTTTCTTCTTTTTTTGGCTTGTTGTTGTTGTTTTTTTTTTTTTTTTGCTTGTTTTATCGTTTATTAATGTGAATAAACGTACGGGTATACTTTTCGGGGCCAAATATGTAAATATATATGTTGCAATGAATTGTAAGAGTGTGGGAAACCCCAACACTGCATTATTTACTGCTTGTTTTTCACACTGACTTTTCTTATTTCAAGAAACAATGAACATGCCTGTTGTGTAATATCGGTGATACATTTCTTTTTGTAGATTTAGGTTAACGCAACTAAGGAGCAACGTTACCAAAGTAGTGGTTGTTGATCGGACACAGATGGTTATAGAGTCTGAGATGTAGTTTGTATAGGAATGTACATACCATGCACTTTGGGGAACGACACGTCACGCTGGTGCCGTAATAAACGTATGCTTATGCAACTAATAAGAATGTCAGTGCGCGATATCTACCACCACCATGCAAACTAAAAAGCGATAGTGCAGAACTGAAGTATGATAGACAGAAGGGGGGGGGGGGGAGGCAAAAAAGGAGGGGAAGAAGAGAGAGGTAGATAGAGAGAGAGAGAAGGTGGGGGGAAAGTAAGTGTGTGTGTGTGTGTGTGTGTGTGTGTCATCAACAACTGTAAATAAAAATTCATTGTCACGCACTTCTTACCGAATACTAGTCTGCTATTAACCAGAAGAAAAGGAAGTGCATTTCATTCGGCCAATTTCAATAAGCCAGAATTCAGATCACCTCTGATTGCATCGGATTATTGGTATAAAATGGCTTGTCTTAGTATGTGGATTGTGGTCTTAACCTGGGCTATTCATCTAACTGCAGGGATAACAGGTAAGACTGTCATCTTTATTTGAATTCATGAGCGTTATGATATTCTAACCTGATGTGTCATGTTTTGTAAAGTAATTTCTAGAATATGACATTGGCTGGAAATGCCTGAACGTGGGGTAGTTATAATTGTGACCGTGCATCACAAAATTAACAAAAAGTCGCACCCCTTGATTTTACATGAGGACTCAGAAAAGGTGAAATGGTTCAACCAAGTCAATCTTAAGTTGTTCATATTTTCTGAAAGAGCTATCCTTCTTCTACATTATTCTTCAGTTTGGGATCTTAACAAGAATGGGAAAGTGTGTTTTTACCAGTTTTTCTACAACTCTTTTTAGGGGAAGAGTAGAATGATCAGGTATGTCTTAGAGGCCACTTTTCATGGCTTGAAATCCTTTGCACACTCTTCACTTTCAAGTCTAATAATTTTTGAAAAGATGACGCTATTGCTTTGAAAGTTAGCATTAATCCTTGGCAGAATGTGTTTATAAAACATGGTAAATTCCAGCTTAATTTGATAATCCCTTCATTGTTGTTGCTCCGGTGGTTTATATCCTGTGTTTTGTTCCTTTCATGACACAGCTAGCACGGCTTGGTAACGATTAAGCGCTTGAATAGACTGTGTACTTCACAGCCTCTTTTCTCAGTTCACACTTTTCCAGAATGTGTGTTTTCTTTCCAGTATCTAGGTAGGTTAGGGGAGTCTGCTCTTTCAGAATCTGCCCTTAACTTAAAATCCATGTCTGGCGACTTTTTGTTGGTTTTGTGGTGCATGGTCACAATTGCTGGTAATAATTATTAAAACATCATATCAAAATCTCTCGAAACCCGAAGAAATATGATGTCGAGAGGCACAAATACCGATATCTTATCCGTATTGTAATGAAAGAATTATGTTGAAATTCTATCAAATGTTATTATTATTATTATTATTATTATTATTATTATTATTATTATTATTATCATTATGATTATTATTAGTATAATAATAATAATAATAATAATAATAATAATAATAATTATTATTATTATGATTATTATTATTACTATTAGTATTATTATTATCATTATTATAATTATCATTATTATTTCGTTTTATTTATACAGGGTGGCCCCGTCAGTCATCAAAAAATACTGTTTTCCAGGGGGCCCTGTAAACACATACATGCAAGGTAACAATCACAACAAAAAACATGAACATTACCAATAGGTCGTACATCATACAGAACAGAACTGTTCATAAAAATGAGAGATAAGGAATGAGATATCAGTTTGCAACCAGACTGAGTTTATAAAGAAAAATGAACCTTCTATAATAAGTATATATGTGACCGTGCACCTCAAAACGAACATAAAGTCGCACACACTGATTTTGCGTGAGGACTGAAAATAAGTGAAATGGGTTAACCTAGCCGATCTTGACTTTTTCATATTTTCTGAAAGAGCAAGTCTTCTTTTACATTATGCTAAAATTTGGGATCATAAAACGGGCAGGAAAGTGTGTTTTTTTTAAGGAGTTTATCTCGAACATTTTTGATAGAACAGTGTGATTAGGTGTGTCTTTAGAATCCCTTTTTCATTTCTGAAAAACCTTGTCCACACTCTTCACTTTCAACTCTAATAACTTTTGAAAGAATAGTGCTACTGCTTTGAAAGTTGGCATTAATTATGGACAGAATGTGTTAAAGAGGCAGGCTTGATTTCACTTTAATCTGATAATCCCTTCATTGTTGTTACTCTGGTGGTTTACTTCCTGTTTTTTGTCCCATTCATCTCACAGCCAGCATGGTTTGGTAAAGATTAAGCGCTTGAATAAACACTGTGCTTCAGAGCCTCTTTTCTCAGTTCACACTTTTCCTGAGTTTGTGCTTTCTTTCCAATAATTAGATAGGTTAGGAGAGTCCATTTGATTTGAGTTATACATCATTTTAAAGCTTAAAGTCTGCTCTTTCAGAACATGGTATCAACTAAAAATTCATGTCTGGCGACTTTTTGTTTGTTTTGAGGTGCAGGGTCACATATGTATCAAAATATACGTGCCTGAAAAAAACAAAAACAAACAAACATCAACACAACCACTGATTTTTTTTTCTATCAATATACCAAATAAAAATTATTATCTAATGTTAAAAGCAGAGATAAACTTTTCATTAATCTCTACGAGATTACCCGAGGACTATAATTGTATTGACAATGTACTCCCAACTTTAATATGTTAACACGAATTACAAAAGAAAAAGAAACGGTGTTGAGACATTCATTCCACGTTTTTGTGTGAAGACGGTCGTGCCTTATTTTAAATGATCACTCAGGAATTTGTCTTGAATATCTGTACGTTTAGGCTAAAGTGACGCAAATATCAAGCTATATGCTGCATATCAGAGAATTGAATAGTTTTCATCATGCACGTATTTTTCGGTTACAGTTCGCTATTCCGAAAGTTCGTTATTTCGAAAGTTTGTATTCCGAGTAAATTGAATAAAGATCCTTTATCAGGAATGTCTAATGGTTCGTTCTTCCGCAGTTCGTTAATCCGAAATCAAATAAAGTTCAGTCATCCGAAAATAGAATAAGCCTCATGATTCCAAAAATGAAATTTGGATTTACGAGCCTTAGGACAAACGAGTTTCTGGAATAGCGACCTTTAGTTTTAAATTTCAGATTAACGAACATTCGGAAAAAGAAACCTTCGGAAAAAAAAACAACAAAAAACATGAACCATGAACCATGTTCATTTTTGGATCAACGAAACCTCGAAATAACGCCAAAAATGTTTGGACCAACAAATCCTTTTTCATTTTCGGATTTAACAACCTCTAGATACAGGGTATTTGTGTGTTTCGAAAATTTAGATAAACCCTCGGAATAACATACCTTATGTTCGTTTTGAATATTAAAGCGAACCTTCGGAATAACAGGAATCACACTTATTTCTCTCTTATACTTCACGATCGTATCACATGTACACATTGTTAAAAGCGTTGAAATTCCAATCAATGCATTCAACGTACGTAGCTTTCAGTTGAGGCATTCTTTTGTGACCTCTCAATTGAACTTTTTTGAATACAGTTTCTTTGCCTTTTTGTTTTGTTTTAGGATCATTGAATGTAACTGTAAGCAAATCAATGATAGCAATGAACGTCAGTGAAACCAAAACGTTGGAAATAACTACCACTGCGGAGACGAAATTTTAGGTTTCGTTTGATTCACATTGGCTACGTGCCGGATATGACTTTCTTTATATTGAAGGTTTTTGTGGCGTTAATGAGCGCTGGCAATTTTCAGTATCGGCGAAGTTCCTGAACATGTCACCACTATAAGTAATACCAGGGAGGTGATACTGTGCGGATAAGATATCAGTTGTCCTTCAGAAGGTAATCAAAAGAGTAATGCATGCGGGATTGACTGTGACATACAGAAACATACAGTCGAGTCCGGGTGGGACTCGAACCAGAGATCTCTTAAAACAAGTGTCAAACCGCGGCCAAGGAGTAAGCTTAAGTGTGCAAAACCATGGATTTAGTTATTGAAACCAAAATGCATTTTTTTGTCACATTCTAAGCCGATATTACTACATCTAGAATACCACTGCGCAATATTCAGTGTTGAAAATAATTCTAAGCTGTTCATTTTTCTTTAAAAAGGCCCAACATTTTGAGCGTTTGGTACACAATGCATATGAAATGCAACATCGCATTTCTATGGCATTTGTTTTACCAAACTAGTAATTTGATTCATTTTGAATTAAAACAAGCGTATTCAAAATAAAGCTCTTGTTGTTGTTGTTGTTTTTTTTTTAAGATAAGAAAAGAATGTACAGTCAAACTCTTCTTTCTCTAGAAAGTAGTTCTGGATAAAACAAAAAAGAAATTCCATAAGGGAAAATGAAATTTCATTTTTCATTTCAAAAATGGTCAATATTACCGTTGATTTTCCAAAACAAAAATATTGCTGATCTATGAAAATATGAATATTTGTTATAAACAAAAATGCATTGAAAGTATCTTGGTCATCTAAAGTTTGCAATGTCTCCATACCACATATGTAGACATAGGTCTAGAAGGATAATCACTATACGAAGTAAGGTGTCGTGAAGCCCATAAAAAAATGGGGGGGGGGGATTTGTGCATATGTCATTCATTTATCTGTACAACACAGTATTAGATACCAGCTTAGATGTGAAGAATGCCAAATATCTTTGGATTGAAGCATTATTTGTAAAGTATACATTTCATTTTGACATCTATGATGATATATAATAGAAGACCTCATACGGACATGATTATAAGAATTTCAAGATAGTTTACTTGATACACTTGAGAATTTGAAAGCAGATAAATGCAATGTGATTTAATGGGTGAGTTTAACATTGATGTTATTAATCAAGGTAGTAAACATGATTTTTTGTTAAAGCTTTACGGTGTATGCAATTTCAACAATTTATTCAGGTTCTGAAAAGGTGAATAATATTTATCAAGTGTTTTGATCGATCATGCTGGATGTATACACGAACTTTCTTTGAAAATGTGTTTATTCTGATAAATAGATATAGATATTTGCGATCATTTTCCTATCTATGCTATAGTTCAGGATGAAGTTATAATCACAAGATATTTAAAAGAAATTATAATTGTATTATTATCATATTGATACTTATTTTTAATCTCACATTTCTCGGAGGAAAAGTTTCAAATTCATAGAAAGTGGCAAAAGTATAACACCTTTGAAACTTCTCTTTCATCTTATGCATAAATGCGTTTGGAGGGGTTATTAAAATTTGACTTTAATTCCTTACCTCACGTGTCCCAGCAGAATACCCTGGATATCATTTCTACAGCACAACGGAAGCCTCTCCTGGGGTGAGGGTACAAGGCACACATGACGAGGACATCCACAACACACTCTATCCCGGTGAGTCGTTGCTCATTAACAATATCGTGCTCTTGTCTTTGTGTGGAAAATTCAAATGTTAAAAACATTCACGTAAGGAACCACAATTTTTTTTTTTTTTAAGTCTAGTCACCCCACACGCAGACATACACACCCGCACACACACGCACACTTACGCACACACACATTTCTATCATCTTTCTGAATGGTTGTTGGTCGTCTCAGAATACACAGTCATGAAAATGACACAACAAAGAAATAAATACATGCATATACTATCTAAATGATATGAACGTGTTTCTATACAACTAATTTGATAACTGTGCGCATCATCAACTGGTGCGGTTGAATCATTTTCTTCGACACTCGTTATGTTCATTTACTGGTGTTAGTGTCATGGTATTTAATCTTTAAGAAAACAAAGCTGAAAACTGACTTGACAAAAAAAGTAAAACATATTGTCATTAAATCAGAGATAAGTCTTCTACAGGAACTGCAGGAAATTAATCGAGCTGTCATTATTATCTACTACCTTTCCTGTCATCTACAATGCTACTGGGAAGTAGATTGACATGTTCGAATAAAACTGGTTCGATTTCTTCTTCTTTGACATGTTTGTTAAAAATATAAACTAGCAGTTTCGGTCAAAAAATGAATGGGAGGCATTTGATCGAGTCACAGCTCATCTTTTCCCTTCTTCATGAATAGTATCCTTCCTTCCTCCACAAACATCTTTAAAAAATGAAAAAAAAAATATATTTTCTTTAGTTTATAAGAACAAACTTATATTCCACTAGAAAATCAGTACAATGCGACTTTTGGTAGATTGGTGGTCCAGGGTCGCGTTTATCATATCTACGTATAGAAGCTGCTTGACGTTACATAGAGAATGGGAAAAATAATTTTTCTTCAATTACTTATCAATCTAGAGTAAATTTAATATGACCGCAAAATTGAACCTCAATTGGGGAAAATTGATACAATTTGTGCGGGAATCAAATCTTTTTTTTTTTTTTTTTTGTACCGATGTGACTGTTCTTGTTGGTTGTTGTGAAAGTTTTGTGCTCATGTTGGTGCTATTGATATCCACATTATCACTCTAATCATTATTTTGGTCCTACTCTTTTCCTTTGTCATATTTCTTCTTCTTGATTGTGGGTGAAATAAAAGGAGTTATGAGAAAACTCATATTACAATTGTGCAGCAATTTTAGGATTCGTTTTAAGCACCAAGGTGTGGCACTATCAATTTTCAAGGCTAAAAGTCAACATTTTCAATGAATATAACACATATTTTAAATTTTGATTCCGGACGAATTTGCTGAGAAACATGACTTACCCTAAAACGTTAAACTTGAAATCATGACGCAACGTATATTCACCAGGAATTAGATTCGTAGACTAATATTTTTTCCCCTATTATGAATAATGTAATACACCTTGCGATATAATCTAATCTGTTTATGTTGAAGGAAAAAAGAGAGGAAATTTACATGTTACCAACATATTCATAGATGTGATTCCAGTGTACAATGTATAACAAGGAAATCCCAAACTTTCATCTCGTCATGGTATTAGGACCATTTGCTACTGTCGTGGTGGGTCTTACCGTCGCTGTTATCGTCTACATCTGCATCATCGTCTTGGTCTTCAAGACGAAAAAGCGGTATTGACAAGAACTAAACTTATCTTCACTTGCAGTCATATAGGGTATATTTTGTTTTTCAGTGCTATCGCCAATTTATTTCTGCACATAATTTTTAGGTGTGCTTTTCAATCATTTCCCAACTTTTTATGATGCATTCACTATCAATTTTGAAGGGTTCAAAGGTTGTATTTTTTCAATCCTTCTGAAGTGTGCCATGAGGAAGAACAGCCGTCTGGCTGAATCATGTGCCGTGCTGAAATAAATAAATAAAAATGAAATGAAGTGCGAATGTGTGTCCGTGTGTAACATAATTCACTGTACACAATGTGTCGTGTTTCTCTCCCTGGTTTTGTATGTTACGGTACTTTTGCCTGTGAGTTTGGTATGTCTATGCTTGCCCTCACTGCGTGTGCAGCGAGTACTGACGGTATTTATTTTGACGCAAAACCAAACAAAAATGTGATTCACTTTGTCCTGTGTTATGCACGATATTGCTTTTTATGTTCGCTTTGAATCATTACGAAGATTTGATCTTTCTGCGACAAGCGATGTCTTTTCTACTTCCTATTTTTTCATTCTGTGTATACGTGTCTATGTGTGTCTCTGGTGTAGACATTTGGAGAGACATCAAGTTTGTTTGTGTGACCTAAATGTGTTTGCGAATCTTTGAGGACAGCTACATGTATTTTGATTAGAAATAATTATGCCCAAATATAAATTTCAGTCAGTTATCATGGTACTTCTGGATGTCATAACTGAAACACATCTTTTTATTATTATTATTATTATTATCCATTTACACATTCCTCCTTGCACGTAGTAAATCTATATGGTATGTATTACAGTTAAAGAAGTGTACTTTCCAAGGTATTTTTGTTACATAGGGAAATGAATACGTCATTGAGTCATGTACGCAGTTCAGATCTTGATTGTTTTACACTAAAATGCATTCATATCGTACTATTTCATCTCTAATGATAAACTATCACAAAGCTCTCTTTCCCATTGATAAAAAAATTGATTATCGTCAAAGATGGACAGAAAAGTTAAATTCTAATTGAATATTAGAAGCAATTGAAATTCTTCAAACAGTGTCACAATCGATCCCACTATTTGAGTTACCATTATACCTCTTAATGCCGAATATCATTTAATTCCATTTTCATTGACCATATTTCAGTCATAACGGGTCGTCTCAGAAATCGTCCGTCGATGAGTCTGTAACATCACTCCAGCTTGCAGCAGACAGGACACCCTCCGACTACATGGACCTTGATCCAGTAACTCGTCATCAGTCTAAATACTCGTCTCTACATGACATAACGACAACTCAGCCCAAGGGAACTGATCACGCATTTGAAGACGACATCAATCATGAACTCGACCTCAATCACGACTACGAGACGAGAATCACATTGATGCCTGATGATGGAGAGTATGCAGGCTATAATGATCATGTGGATAACGGGGTCAACAAGCAGTCGCTTGACAAAAGACAAATCGTCGTCAATCACGACTACGAGACGATGTGCGTGATCTCTGACGCGGCCTCTTATGAAAAGGAGTATGCAGGCTATGATGTTCCTGTCAGCAGTCAGAGCAATGATCAGTCGTCTAATGAAGGACCAATGGACGATTCTGATTATGTCATCGTTGAATGACTTGAGAAATTTCATGTTTTAAAAAAGATTTGCAGTAAAAGGGGGTGAAATATTTGAAAACGGTGACGCCCAATACGCACTAATTGATTTCTGCACAATGACAAAAATAATTTGCCTGATAGTCCCAAAGTAGCTCCTACAAGAATGTATTTGTAGGTTTGGGGTTTGGGAAATGCATCTTTTCTTAAACTAACAGAAGATCAAAATTTAAAATATATTTTACTACAGAGGGCGGTATGATGACACATAACATAATTTGCTCAGTTAGACTCGGGAATCGAACTATAATAAATGCATTTTTTTAATCATAATTCGATATAATATGCACAATATGTAATTTGTGAATGTATCATCATTACATGCTCTTTCAGGTTTTTTTTTTTTTCTTTTTAATGAAAATGTGTTCAATAACTAAAAGATGTGGAATCCATTCGGTAAGAAATGAATGGACCTTTTGTTATGTCATGTTCTTTTTTGTAAATTGTGTGCCAAGCTTTTATTATGTTTGCAGTTCTGTTGTGAAAAACTACGCGAACACTGGCCACATTATACTAGAGTAGTTGACTTTAATAGATGCACTCGACGAGATGACCATGAGTGGACCTATAAACGGAGGTGACAATGTTACGATTGTGGTTACATGTTCATAATGTTGCCGTATGATTGTGTCATGTTTCTTTTTTTATTATTTTAAAGAAAACAAGAAACTGTGATATAATTCTGTTATAGAGTACTAAGAGTATATGTTTTAAATACGAGAAAACAAAGATAACCGGAAGTACTATGTACAAGTAAACTACATTAAGCAAATAAGAGCAAAACTCTAGACATGATTATCAAAACACACACACCGCCCGGCCCCGGAAGCCAGGCAAGGGCGTTGTTTCTCACACGTGTATAATATGACAGTTACTTTTATTTTAAATATATATTACAATAGATATATTGTACCGCTCATTTACTTCTATACCTACCTTTCACTTCACTGTTCCTAATACTAGAACAATAGTTTTCCACCTATCCAGCTGTAAATAAAAAAAAACATTTTGGTCCCACTGATAATTAGGCCTACAGCAGCCTCTTAGATGATTGCATTTTTTTCATCTCCCTCTGCTGTACTCTTACGCAGATTGTTCACCCTATTTTTGGTTACTTTTCTAGAAATTATATGAATGGAATATACACAGTGAAACAAACACTCATGCAGACAACAATAAAATCCACATATTCCATTTGTAAAGTAGTTTCCATACTACACTGATTGATAAATTGCCATTCATCGACGTAAATAAGCACCTATTATTCAATGTTTTAATAGTAGAAATGATAAAATTCATGGACATGTTTTTACAATATTATGCGAATTACTGAAGAATCAGGAGACACTTAATACATTATTTTGCACACAGTTTCAATTTACATATTTTAATGTAACGTCCAAGTACCATGCTAGATTTCACGGGTATCCATGCATAAGTTACAAGCTATGGAATGAATGAACTAAGATGTACTTTGAGATAAACATAATTATCAGCGGTTTGAAACGCACTATAGTAAATTGCAATAAATAGCAAATTACATTTATATGACTGGCTGGCTTTCGTCAATTAGTGATTAGTGTGGACTTTCTCTATCAACAGCGGACTGACCGGAATACTAGTAGTTAAAGTCTAAATCGCTATTTCTTTTTTTTTTCTGTCTTTGACAGACTTCCCAGTAGCTCCAAAGTATAGGTCGTATCATAATTACTGCATCAGAATCGAGATGTAGCTGAGCACGACGCTTGCAATATATCCACATAAATGACTATAGTAAACCGATTTTTGGACAAGGAAGATCAAAGAAGCGATCTGGATCAGGATGACGTATACCATGGTTGAAATAAGGACTCTGGATGAGTACTGTCACCTGTATGGGCTCCACCCATCACAAAGCATCACCAGACAGGAAGAAAGTACTCCGTAAAGCAATAAAAGCTAGCATGTCAAATATGTTTTATTATATAAAAGTTGGTGGAAGCTTCAATTTGTTTACCTTAAACATTTTCCAAAACCATTGAAGTTTTCAGTGTTGCAACAAGAATCCATGATCAAAGAGCAATTGTATAAAGATGAAAAGTTTAGATGAATGTCTAATGAAGTGCTTATCAATTTGAATTCTGTTATCGATTTCGTTTGAGATCTTATGAGATAAAGGGAATGTGCTGCAAAAAATAATGTTATACGTGCATGATGAATATGGTCTGCATTCAATTGTAGCAGATCCTTTAAAAACAGATGTTCTAAAAAACTTCTTATCCGTGAGACACAGCCCCTGCCCAGCTCTCACGCAGAATATGCCTTGTGCTTGAGTAATTATGATTAAAACCAATTATGGCTGGCAGTCAAAACTTCTTGTACCAGCTCAATAGAAAGTTATTAATATGGTTATATGTAGGCCTATAGCTCTCAGTGTATATTATGAAGGCAACCGCTGGAGAATTAAACTGTCATGTACGTTTATGATTGCTCCCATCTGTCAACGACTATAGGCTATAAGTATGGTACTTGTGAATCAGTGGTGAGCAGTTCTTCCTTTTACGACTACAAGTCCTCAATAAAGCTTGACAGACATAATAACAATGCACTTAACGTATATATATGTCATAATTTATGTTATGCTTGTATACCTCTATTGATGTCATATGCAGCATTTAATCGCCCTTACAGATCATTATTCACACTTATAGACCAACGCGTCAAGAGCATCAATAATTGCGAAGTCATTTCTTCAACCTTAAGATTAATACTAATGTCTAAATGGATAATTCTTTTCAACATTGTACTTTTTTTTTTTACTTAAGGAAACTTAAAGAATTTCTATTTGATCACCATATTCTAACCCTTACTTAGTCTGTCATACAGCGCATAACTATATTCAATTCGCTATATACACCATTTGATAACGTTCCAAAAAGTAACGTCAAAAAGTTATAAATATTTCGGAAGATCGCTCAGCTGCTAATAAGTTCAAATCTTTCCATAAATAGATCTTCTAAGAATTTACATATTACTAGTAATGAATGACGCAATACACCTTCTTCCGTACCTACTACATTTACTTCAACGGTATTTTCCTTTGTGGTATTATAATCTTTTTAGTGGGTCCCTCCATTTTTCGATGTTTTGCCTATTGTTATATCGTCTTTATCACTTCAGTCAGTCAGTTTTCATGACAATGTATTGTTACTCCAAGGTTCCATAATCAAATTTTTCTCAATTTACTTCTCTGTTACCGAAGAAAGTGAAAATAATGTTAATGTTCTTTTCGAAAAATGAAATAAAATTTGAATTGAATTGAACTGAATTGAACTGAATTGAACTGAATTGAACTGAATTGAACTGAACTGAATTGAATTGAATTGAACTGAACTGAATTGAATTGATTTGAAATATCCAAAGTCCACTGGAATTCGTTTCAGGCTTATTTTGATCCCGACTCAATTTTAAATAGGGATGTCAATCGGGCATTATTTGCCTAATGTCGAGCCAATGCCACAGTGGCCTGCATTATTCATGAGCTGTATGACTCGTAGGCTGGACTTTATTTGTTGTAATGTCGAGCTCGTGTACCGTGCTACTTGCGGCCGTTCCATGGTAAAAGGGTCTATCTTGAGAAATGTTACTTCGGAGAAAAACGGGTTTAAAGTTTGGTGTATTTTTCATATTTCATTGTTTATATTTACATAATACATAACACTCACAAGCCATTCTTTTTACGAACACAAGAGGCAGACATACAAATACACCAAACTTTAAACCCGTTTTTCTCCGAAGTAACATTTCTTAAGATAGACCCTTTTACAGTGGAACGGCCGTTTGTTGGTGTCAGGCACGTGGAATAACGCCGTTCTTTGCTCTTTTCCAACTTAATTTGTTCGTGTTTTTTATTTCTCACTTGACTGCTAAGAAAAAGTCATTGGAGTTGATCTTTTTCTCTTTTTTTTTTGTTCAATTGTTAAATTTGATGCATGTATAATAATGTACAACCTTTCTTGTATTATCTCCTTATTTCACAAAGCCTTCCATAGTATTTATGGTCAGTAATTCCTTTTCATCAAATGGAGGCTGTTTATGTATTTTCTGTCATGGACGAATAATCATGAAATGACATGGACAGAAATTGCAAGATTAACTTTGTATAAGAATATTATTCAAATTGACGAGTTTTTGCGCCGAGTTGATTATGTCGCAACTTTTTAAGTAGTAGCCAAATTATGGCTACTAAAACTCTGAAAAATCGGTGATTATTTGTGACCCTGCACCTCAAAACAAACAAAAAGTCGCCAGACATGAATTTCTAGTTAAGACCATATTCTGAAAGAACAGACTTTAAGCTTTAAAATGATGTATAACTCAAATCAAATGGACTCTGCTAACCTATCTAAATATTGGAAAGAAAGCACAAACTCAGGAAAAGTGTGAACTGAGAAAAGAGGCTCTGAAGTACAGTGCCTATTCAAGCGCTTAATCTTTAACCAAACCGTGCCGGCTGTGCGATGAATGGAACAAAAAACAGGAAGTAAACCACCAGAGTAACAACAATGAAGGGATTATCAGATTAAACTGAAATTAAACATGCCTCATTAAGATATTCTGTCCATAATTAATGCCAACTTTCAAAGCAGTAGCACTATCCTTTCAAAAGTTATTAGAGTTGAAAGTGAAGAGTGTGGACAAGGTTTTTCAGAAATGAAAAAGGGATTCTAAAGACACACCTAATCACACTATTCTACCAAAAATGTTCGAGATAAATTGCTAAAAAGCACACTTTCCTGCCCGTTTTATGATACCAAATTTGAGCATAATGTAAAAGAAGACCCGCTCTTTCAGAAAATATGAAAAAGTCAAGTTCGGCTAGGTTGACCCATTTCACTTATTTTCAATCCTCACGCAAAATCAATGTGTGCGACTTTATGTTCGTTTTGAGGTGCACGGTCACATTTATGTTGTTAATGTCAACGAAGGGCAAGTTATCTAACAGTTGCTATGTAGGATATTACTTTTGTCACTGCGAAGAAAGAACAGTAATAATAGGAAATGTTACTTTTGTTTATAAGAAGCTACGTGTACAGCGTGATATTTAGAAGTAAACGCTCTGTGTGTATGTGTACAATATACATGCAAAATATGCTTGTTATTTTCAACTGATTGATGAATTGCATTATAATTCGACGTAAATGTAACACGTTAACGTCGATGCTGGGAAATTGGTCAATCAGTTTTAATAAAAACAAGAATTTCATTAATTTATATATTCTTCTTTATTAAAATTTTACCTTGTACAATAAGTATGATAGTGCAAATATAAACCAAACTTGGGATAATAATCGATTTCTGTTTCCAACTCAGATTTGACCAATAGACCTTATAAACCTCAACGTTTTGCTGTCAAAAGGAAACAGATCTTGGTATTGACCGGTTCTGTGACGCGCTATGTGTATTTTTGGCATGGGCGCAGCCATAGTGGGTGTATCAGCCGACCCCCCCTCCGCACTCCCCCACCCCTCTCCCTACATTAGCACGCGCGCAGAATGAAAAACTGCTTTAGCCAATAGGCGTCTCGTACTGAGTGCGCGAATGCTTGCTTAGTGCGCGAACCTTTGTTACAAGTGCGTGTAAACATGTTGCCCCGGGGTGGGGGAGAGCAGGGGGTGTCGGCTGATACACCCACTATGTCTGCGCCCTGTGCCGTAAAATGTCTGCTGCCCTCAACGAACCCGAATCGGTCAATAGGATTCTGTCACATTTTACGAGCAGTTAGTGATTTCTCATTTTGAAGAGCTTGGGGCGACATGTTGTTAGTTGGTGGTACATGATCACAGCTGGATAAATGAAACAAGTTATTTCTAATTTAGATTAAAGGGGAACGAGTGACTGCCATAAACGGCTCCACAGTTGAAAACAGTAATAAATATTAATGGTAATAATAAGGATAATGATAATAATAATAATAATAATAATAATAATAATAATAATAATAGTGATAATAGATACATGTAATATCATATTATTATTATTATTATTGTCATCATCATTATTATTATTATTATTATTATTATTATTATTATTATTATTATATTATCATTATTTGATAATGATAATATAATAATAATAATAATAATAATAATAATAATAATAATAATGATAATAACCCGTCAGAACTGGGTCCTACAGAACAGGGATTAATTTGATCAGGAGTGTGGTTACGGCTCCCAGCTGATCCATGTACTAGGGAAGACTATTGGTAGTTAAAACAATGAATTGGCAACCATGTTGCTGGTCCTCTCGACAAAAAACACAAGGCTTCTGTCTAATCGACTTTTGTTTTATGGTTTGAATTCACGTTAATACATTCTGCATGACATCTATGTGGAAAGGAATTACATATGTGGGATATTTGGGTAAGAATTCTCTCCGCGTTAGTGTGTGTGTGTGCGTGTGTGTGTGTGCGTGTGTGTGTGTGGGTGGGTGTAAGTGAGTGTGTTTGCTTTAAGGAGAAATGATGAGGATCTCGATGTTGACATGCGCGTTTCATAGCTCTGAATGAGCCAATATAGAGATGTAGGCCCCCTGTTGCCGACAAGTTGAACAACGCCCACAGAAAGGCACTGACGAGACCTACGAGCAATGGCGACCCGCAGTGACGTGACTGGCGCCATTTTGATAGTCCCTGGGACATTGAATTGCATTCTAGCCTTTTGACAAGGCCCTCTCCCTATATGGTATTGGGCGAACGCAATGCCCTTTTTGATATTAAACCATCCTACTGGTGAACGAGAATGCTGACAAGAAAACAAAAACAAAACACACACACATGCTGACTATTTATTGACAATGTCGTATTTTGTTCATGGAAGCAATAAGTAATGTGTGTGTTAGGATGTGTTGTGTGTGTGCGCGTTTTGTTTCGATTTATGTGGTGGCAGACCTCCTTATGCGCAGCTTATTAGTTGCAAAGTGCGATTGTGTATGAAAAGCAGGAAAATCTATTGCAACTGCGTTGCAGAATAGTTGTCACGAACATGTGCACGAGGGTTCGTAGATACTTGTAGAACGCGTGTGTGTGTGTGTGTGTCCGACAATACACGCATGTACTAGGTTTTACAAAAACATTTCCCACTTTAAAAAATGGTATATCAGATAGCACTGACATTAATATGAGCAATAGCTGAATAGTGTACAATTTTGTTGGAGGTAATCTAAGAATGATAACATAAATCAGTCTCGTTAAATTCAAGATTTATTTTGAAGTTAGGTTTCAGATTTTTGCTCTGATTTCAACCCTCTGTACAAAATTCTAATTTTGCGCAGGGGTCAATTGGTGTGTATTGCAGTGTGTGGTAAACACCCTGACAATGGTGCTGAACAATGGCCAGGATTGAAATGCTGTATTACATGTTCGTGAGAAATCCCATTGTCACAGCTAGTCTTTATTCATCCTGAAATGTGTATGCAAGCATATGAAAACATGTGCTTATATTTTTTCATTTGCATGCATTTCTCCCTTTACCATGAATTCAGACTAACAGTGCCCTAGAAAATCCATCATGAATTATTGATAAAGCATTCATGTGCCTTGGAGCAAGAGTCAAGAAGCCTAGTCAGCAGAGCTCTGAAAAGGTGGTATTCGTGATATTCATTTCTGTTGCTCGGGGTCATTGTAAACACACACTTACATACACATCATTGGTTCTTGTGTAAAGTTCAATTTTGTACAGAGGGTTAGAATTTGACCAAAATCCGGAACTTAATTTAAAAATTAATCGTTAATTTAACGAAACTTATTCATGCTTTCAAAATCAGAGCACCTCCAACTAAACTGTTCACTATTCAACTATTACTCATATTAATGGCAATGTTATCTTATGTATAGTTTTTTGAACTATTGATGTTCAAAAGTGGGAAATGTTTTTTGTAACACCTAGTATCTACAGAAAATTCAACGCAGTGTGAGGGGGAACCTCGGGGAAATGCACTTCAGTGTTTCCGTAATTGTGATATTTTGTTGGTTTTGAATTTACGAAAAAAAAAATCACCAAATATTGATTTGATGAACAGACTAAATTTTTATTACCGAGGATTCACAAAATTTCAAATTTTTACCATTTTCGGTTATTCAGGTCAGTCAGATCACCATCAGGCAATGCTGAGTAAACTTTCCACAATCCTCGATGGGGAATACTGTTGACAGCGTGGAGATGGGTCCGCTGAGCGCGCGTGGCATATTGTTATGCATTTTCTTGTTTCCAATTCTCTGTTACATTCCATCAACATGATCAAGTCAATGAGACCGAGATTGAGGGCATCCTACCAAGATTGTTTAAGACGGCATTAACAACACGAAGCACCCTTTCTTGCGGGTAGACTTTTGGTGTGTGTTTTTTTTTTCAACAAAGGTGATAAGGAGATCGAAAACACGTTTTGTCCATTTCCTGATTATGTCACACATACAGGTGCTATAAATGCTCGGAGCAAGTAAATGATCAACAGAGTAAAACTAAATTAGCTGTAAGGCAAAACCGCTGTGTAACTATCAAAGTTGAACATAGCGTAACGAAAGTCGGGGGATAATTCCTCTGCTTCTGGCCGGCGTGAATGCAGGGAATCAACCGGGAACATTAGTTATCAGTTAATTAGTGTATAGATGTACTGCAAAGCATGGCATCACACACAGCATTCAGTTCAGTCGAACATTCAGTTGAGAGCTAAACAGCTAGTATGAAGTAAAACGGACACGATCTCTTCCGAGCATGACAGCAAGTTTATTGTCTAATCCCATCTCGCAGCTAGTGTCACAACTCAGAATCTCAACTCGCAATGTTACACTTCAGAACAGACTGTCTCTGCTGAATCCCAAATCGCAGTCTCTACTCTAGACTCGCGGTAGTCTAGCTTCTGGACTCTTTTTACTCGTAGCCGTTATTCAGTGTACGCGACAAGCCGTATGAGGGCGTGACACCCGAGGATTGCGATACGTCGAGAACTGCGATACCCGAGAAAAAATTTAACTCTCAATAGGGGGCAATCAGAAAATTTGCGCCCTCTCTTGGTTTATCGCACCAAGGAAAAGGGGACGGAGCCCAGACTAGACTCGCGGACAAGTAGTCTCTCTGCTCTGCTCTCTTTTTTAATGATCATGATTTAGTGATAACAGCAGTATTTATAACGGTGGGTTGACCTTGGTAAGGTCGGCGACTAAATTCACTCTAGTTCGTGTGGCCGATCGAGAGTCCTCGGTCTTACGTAACTCAGGGTCGCACATTACAGCAACGACCCTGGGCGACGTATGACGAAGGTCACACGCTGCCGGACCACGCCAGAAGGCCGAGAGTCAAGCCACTATTCAAGGCCGCAAAACACGTGTTTCATTTCAGAGCTCGCTTGGACAGCTGGAACAGCTTAGAGCAGAAGTGCACACGAAGCAGTGTAAGGAGATATGCAAGGACGGAGCGAGGGCGGAAGAAAGGATAGAGACGCAAGGTCGAAAGCAAGGCCGGAAGAAAGGACAGAGAGGCAAGGTCGAAAGCAAGGATAGAGCGAGGACGGAGCAAGGCCGTAAGCAAGGATGAAGCGAGGACAGAAGCAAGGACAGGAGGAAAGTTACGCAATATGAGCAAGCCAAGGACGAGTATTTTTGCTTAAGCAGCAGTTACAAGAGAGAGGAGAGCGCAGCAATTTCGCTAGGGCAGCAGTTCTGAAAGTGAAGAGAGCACAGCAGTGGTATACATTCGTAACAATAGCATAGAGGAAGGGAGTCTATACTTATCTATGTGTATTGATGATCCAGTAATTATAAACAAAGATACAAGACGGTACGAACGAACCTACACACTCACATGATCACAGGAAAGTACATGCAGTTTCTTCACAGCCTGCCCGAAGAGGGTAAACAAGTAAACCTGCATGTACATGCACGTACTTTTGTATAGGAGAGTATACATTTTGTACACAATGTGTCTATAGACACAGGATATAGAAAACGCGTTACAGTTAATGTTAACATACATAGTGTAAGTATAACCTCAGTCATGCTAAGATGCAAAGAGAGAGAGAGAGAGAGAGAGAGAGAGAGAGAGAAAGATATGATAGAGAGGTGTTGGGAACTGTAACTTTCATGTTCCTTCGCCTTGTCTTTTGTTTGTCACATTAATATCACAGAAACAAGCACATTATGTTGAGTCAAGGGGTAGGTGCATTCCAACGTCTTACAGGCTTGGCTTTTTAGTGGAACACTGTTTTCCATCATTATGATTATTTACTATTTTTGCTGCCATGACAAAGTGCATTGTTTCTTTCTGATGACATCATTCGTGCATATACTTTATATTGTATTTGAAAAAAAAAATGCCCATATCAGACGAATGAAAGACAAATCGTCAACCTCTACCGCTTTGAATCATGATTTTTTTTCTCTTTTTTGATGATGGAAATAAATAAACTATTGAATTAAATTGAATTGAATTGAATTGAATTGAATGTCTCTTGTTAAACATTCCAGTACTTTAGCAATGATTGACAGATGAGGTCACAAAAGGAATATTGGTTTGGGAGGATTTTTTTTTTTTTTTGTGGGCGTATCCAAGTAATCTGAAGAATAATAGAAAAAAAAGTAGTTAAAAATATATGGAATGTTTCTAGATATTCGTTCCACGGCAAAAGTGAGGTTGAGGGTATTATAAATCAACACAAATCAACATGCATTCGTATTTCAGAGAACCTTTAACGTTACACTAAAGTTAACAAAGTAGTCGTTGTTCGGACTCACTCAATTAGAACTTTGGTTGGAAGGAAAGGGGCTACCATGTAGATTTGTCACGCTAGTGACCAGCGATTTGGAACGTAAATCCTTACATTATTATTTTTATATACAAATGCAATTGTTCTTGACGTGATCAAAACGAGAGTGAAATAAAAGTGATTAATGATAGACAAGGAGCGAGAGATAAAAACAAAAGTAGGAAACAAGAATATTTGACTATAGTCAGGAGAGAGAGAGAGAGAGAGAGAGAGAGAGGGGGGGGGGGGGGGAGAGACCGATAGTAACCGTAAACGACGACGTTGATAGAGTGACATACACCCCTCACATAGTCTCCAGTACGAAAATGCGATTAACCTGAGGCGAAGGAAGTGTATACATACCATTTTTGATGGCCTGAAATTCCGACCTGATCGTATTGGACTTTTGGTAACATGGCTTGTCTCAGTGTGTGGATTCTGGTTTTCACCTGGTCTATTCATCCGAGCGTAGGGATAACAAGTAAGACTGTGATCATTATTTGACTCCATGAGTCCTACGATATTCCAAACGCATGTGCCATGTTTTGCAAAGTATTGATCGAATATGAGATCGCATGTACGTATTACAACTAGTAACTGTGATAATGTCATCATCTCGCGAAACACGAACAAATGTGACCCTGCATCACAAAACCAACAAAAAGTCGCCAGATATGGATTTTTAGCTAAGGACAGATTCTGAAAGAGCAGACTCTAAGCTTTAAAATTATGTAAAGGTCAATTGAAATGGACTCTCCTAACCTAAATATTGGAAAGAAAGCACACACTCTGGAAAAGTGTGAACTGACAAAAGAGGTTCTGAAGTACAGGGTCTATCTGTCTATTCAAGCGTTTAATCTTTACCAAACTGTGCTAGCTGTGTGATGAATGGGACAAAAAACAGGATGTAAAACCACTGGAGCAATAACAATGAAGGGATTATTAGATTAAGTTGAAATTGAGCATGATCTATTAACACATTAAGTCCATGATGAATGCCAACTTTTAAAGCAGTTGCATCATTCCTTCATAAGTTATCAGACTTCAAAGTGAAGAGTGTGCAAAGGATTATCAAGAAATGAAAAGGGGCCTCTAAGACATACCTGATCTTAACACTACAAAAAAGGCTTGTAGAAAAACTGCTGAAAATGCACTTTCTCATCCATTTTATGATCCCAAACTTAAGAATAATGCAGAAGAAGGGTAGCTCTTTCAGAAAGTATGAAAAACTTGATATTGACTTGGTTGACCCGTTTCACCTTTTTTGAGTCCTCACGTAAAATCAAGGGGTGCGACTTTTTGTTCGTTTTGTGATGCACGGTCACAAATACAGAAATATGATATCGTGGTCTATAGATACCTATATTTTATCAGCATTCTCAATAAAGCCAACATTCTGCCGAACTGGCAAAGACATACATTAACATTTTAATTCAGCTCTATGAGATTCCCCGATGCCTATCGAAAATGCCTTCCGAACTTATGTTGACAATAACATATAAGAAACAAAAATGACTTTGCATCATTCAGTCATTCATCTTCTGTACAAAGGTGATGTACACTGACATTTTGAAAGATTAAACACTCGGGTATTAACACTATTTACAGATCAATATGGAAAATTGTAAAGAAAGTTACACAAATTTCAACGTTAACATAATATGCTGACTAGGTTGAAACTATACGCTTATGTTTCTATAAATCCTTTGATCGAACCATATGTATAATTTGGTGTAAGCTCTGAATTTCCTTTCATTTAATCTCAATGTTTGTTTTGTGTTCCATTTTCGGTTGACAGTTCCTCTGTGAACTCTTTATTGAACTTTCTTCGTAATAATTAATGCTTTATTTGCTTTTTTGCTTTGTTTGTGTTTTTTAAGCGCCGTTACATGTGACGGGAAGCAAATCAATACTGATCAGGAGTAACTCTGAACCAGAAACGTGGGACATAACTACCAACAAAGAGAAGAGCATTCAGATTTCATTCAACTCATTTCGGCTACGAGCTGGATATGACTTCCTTGATATAGAAGATCTCAGTGGCGACAAAACGGACTTTATAAAGCTGGCTATTTTCAGTGGAAACAAAGTTCCCAATACTGTTACCACTATAAGTAATAGTGTGAGGATAAGATATCGGCCCTCTTCCAGTACATATCATAGGAACGTAGAAATCATCGTGACTGCAGTAAAGATACCAGGTGAGTTTGATGACCATAACTTAAACACATTAAAGTAAGGAGCGTTTTTTACGTTCTCAGAGTGAATTACAGTGAATTAAGGCATTATTTACCATTATTGCAGATGAAACAAAAAACCCAGCGTTAGTGCTTCAAAATAATTTAATAATGTGAATTAGTGGTTGAAACAACCAATAAAAAACAGTAAATCAGTATAATCAATGTTAAGTATTTTTAAATGTACAAAATGTGAACAATAGATATGATGATTTTTTTTCTAGAATAAATTGTCTACAGTTACGATTTAGTGAGAAAAATGCTGATATCTCCTTATATCTTAGGCTTTATTGCGAAATTCTTATATGGTGGGATGTTTTGTAATACAACTGACCTACACATATACGCATTGATTAAATGTGATAACTCGAACATTGTTTAAATCACTGCTCCCAATGGTAAACAATACCTCTACGAAAGTAAAAACTTTCATAGAGTAAAAACTTCTTAGTAACAAACTTTCTTAGACTCTGAAATCTATTGGAAGGTAGGCCATTCACATCAACAACTGACAAATTTAATCCTTAAAGTCGGTATAAGCCATCGATCACACTGTTGAAAACAGAGAATAAGTTTTGTACCATTGCAAGTTTTGATTTATTTCATCATCATAACAAATTTGTGATAATTTCATTGTATTATTCAGTAAGAAGTGATGTACATAAATTTTGCGGAAAAAATAAAATCAATCGATCAATCAGCATAACAAATTCATATTCCATCAACTTTAGTCATTCGTCTCAAGACCTCTTTTATGCAAGCAGGAAACTGCAAGAAGGATATGCAAGTCGACAGTACTTCGACGATTTTATCGTTAATATTGTGGGTCGATTTTGACAGTATTTATATGACTATCGATTATGGACAACAAACATCACGCCAATGGCGTGAGTGGTGAAGCTGTGACTTTAGCTTGATTTTACATTTGTCCCGAGTTGGCCCCAAATGATTGAGCAAAGTCACATAAAAAGAATGGTATGGTAGATGTTTAATCAAAATCGAACATGGAAGAAGAAATTGCGAAATTTCTAATTCAACCTGTGTTGCTGGAAAGAGTGGTATTGACCGCAATAAGACACAAGCATATAAGTGCACAAAAACAAATGAAAAGAAAGTAATTCAAATTCAAATTCAAACTTTATTTTCACTGTTTTTCCAACAGAATGTACAAGAAACAATTATTATAAATTTGGCATGCGAGTTATAAAATATACATAACCAGATAGGATTAACAACATGTTCATGTCTACATGATCAGTACAAAAAAGATACATGCACTCTATATGTGACCCTGCACCTCAAAACAAACAAAAAGTCGCCAGATATGAATTTTTAGTTAAGACCATATTCTGAAAGAACAGACTTTAAGCTTTAAAATGATGTATAACTCAAATAAAATGGACTCTCCTAACCTATCTAAATATTGGAAAGAAAGCACAAACTCAGGAAAAAATGCAAAATGTTAACTGAGAAAAGAGGCTCTGAAGTACAGTGTCTATTCAAGCGCTTAATCTTTACCAAACCGTGCTGGCTGTGCGATGAATGGGACAAAAAAAAAAAAAAAAAAAAACAGGAAGTAAACCACCAGAGTAACAACAATGAAGGTATTATTACATTCAACTGAAATTAAGCATGCCTCTTTAACACATTCTGTCCATAATTAATGCCAACTTTCAAAGCAGTAGCACTATCCTTTCAAAAGTTATTAGAGTTGAAAGTGAAGAGTGTGGACAAGGTTTTTCAGAAATGAAAAAGGGATTCTAAAGACACACCTAATCACACTATTCTACCAAAAATGTTCGAGATAAACTGCTAAAAAAAAACACTTTCCTGCCCGTTTTATGATACCAAATTTTAGCAAAATGTAAAAGAAGACCCGCTCTTTCAGAAAATATGAAAAAGTCAAGTTCGGCTCGGTTGACCCATTTCACTTATTTTCAGTCCTCACGCAAAATCAGCGTGTGCGACTTTATGTTCGTTTTGAGGTGCACGGTCACATATACACTATGTGTTTTGTCGACAATTAAAGAACAGGATTCTCCCTCCCGATAAAAAACAAAAACATAAAAACCATTCAAACAAAAAAACAAAAACAAAAGACAAACATGGTTTACATTAATCTGAAGTTTAATACATAACTATGATGATAATTATGACTGTCAGTGTGAACATGTACTAATGTCACTGCCACTTCAGTGGTTTATTACTTTCTTTCTCTTCGATTTTGATAAAACCCCTACAATTGTTTTTAGTTGCCTGGCTGTACACATTTAATTTTCCCACGATTTAATCGACTGATTTCACTCTTTGAAACAGAAAATGCCACTCGACTATTCCCTTGGCCTATGGACTTCCTCCTGTGTAAATTTCACCTGCGAAAAAAATATGTTTTAATGTGCTTTTGTCATTTAGTTGATTGTTCACGTTAAAAACTTAAAAAGTTCCAAAGTATTGCCAATGGACATTCAAAAGATGTAGGTTATGAAGATTAAGAACCCTCTCCAAAAAATTGTCAACACGGTCATAGTAATTAGTGTGAATTTCATGTCCATCACAGAGGAGACATGGCTGGAAGAGGAGGAATCGTTCAACCTGACCACACCAAATTATCCTTCAAACTACCCACATAACTTTTACTATCTTTGGAAATTTCGAGTTCCAAATGGAGAGCTAATTTCCGTCGAGTTTAAATCGTTTTTCCTGGAAAACGGCGCTGATTTTCTCTACTTCTTCGAAGAGAACGGTGAAGATGAATTTGACAATTCCACAGGATCCGTTAAGAAGTTAACTGGTAGAAGGTCGGGTCCTTTACTGCTGATAATGAACTTTATAACTTCGGCGTCATCTCTCACAGCCATTTTCACCAGTGACTATAGCAGGAACAAGACGGGTTTCTGGATACAGCTTCGAGTGATTAAAGGTATACATTCTTCGTGTGATGAACTTTTCCTATACACGATCTTATAACCATGTATGTGGTAATGTCATCACCAAGAGAAAAAAAAAAAACCACAGCAGTGGCAATATTGGTCGCAATAATCTGGTAATAGTATTAGTTCTCTATCAGTACTTTATAATCGAGCAGTAGTAGAAAAATTCAAACATTAAACACGTTGATTTATGGCAGAATTGGTTGTAGTAATTTAGGAAAATGTTTATATCCTGTGGTCTTCTCGTTTCCTTTCGATGAATTTGTGGCAGCACAATCATATCAATATTTGAAATAATATTTGTCATTATATATGTGTATAATTATATGTGTGTATTTGTCGTCTTTTCGATATATTCTATTTCAATGGTAAACATTTTCTTTACACTTTCTAGTTTCGGCCATTTCAACACAAAAGACGTAAAGACTTGTAGTATTCGAGGTGCGATAATAAGGAGCACAGCTTGCCTTTGCCCTGGATGGGTAACTGATGGATACATTATAGTTCCGATTTTCAACATATCACAGTAACGGAAGTTAGTAATGTCACAGTAACGGAAGTTAGATGTAAGTGAATATATACAAAAAGCTTCGTGTATATACACTTCGAAATATATAAATGTAAAAGTATTTTAATGCTTAAACTTCGATGGGTGTAACTACCTATATTTTGAATGTGTATGAGCAGTGCACAACTTTGTCCAATTAAAAAAGAAAATAAAAGTACGTAAAGTATCACATGCAACATATACAGATTAGATTAATAGTGTGCATTACCCACCTGAAATTAAAGCTCTCTGAATCGACAGTCACTTTGAAGGAATTTATAGGAATCTATTCTGAAATAACTGATTTTTCCTCGAAGAGATTATAAGTGGTAATGCGACTGGGCAGTATTGTGACGTTCTTCTCCCGTGTGCAAAATTAACAGATTTTTCTTTAGACAAGTAGGTCTCTTTTTTTCGCATTTTAGTGCTGAATAATGTCAGGATTACATTGTTTGGACAGCGGGCCTTCTTTTTCCCTCAATAGCACTGTTGAATATCTATACCATCAGGATCAGGTTGTCTTTCTCAAGCACTGAATGCACTTGATTGCGCAAAGGGAACAGTGCCTTTATCTTCTTGACTTGGTCAACTGATGTCATCAGTTTATATATACCATACTCCAGGAAATTATTTTGCAGCCGCGAACAACAGTTCCTTATACACGGTCAAGACAAGACTATTAAAGTCATTGGATCCATTTCAGGATCATTAAATTCTCGATTCCTGCGAATCCCTAAACCATACTTTATCACAATGATCATCTCATAGTTATCAATGTGCTTGAGAGCGTTATTTGATCTTCATAATATCTTACCTCAGGTGTGCCGGCAAATGAAACAACAACCCATTTCTACAGCACAACGGAAACTTCTTCAGGGACGTGTGAGGTAGGAATCACATATGACGAGGGCATCCAAAACACACTTCATCCCGGTGAGTCTTTGCATGCTTCACGCTTTGCCCTTGTGCTATTACATATGAAATTCAAATGTAACAATCATTCACGTAATAAGCCTAAAATCTTATCAGTCTATTCCCTTAATCACCCGACGTACGCACACTCGCTACTATCATGTTCATGAATGATTATCAGTCATCTCTTAATACACAGTATGTTAATGACTTAACGATGAGAAATGAATGCATAAATATGAGTAAATGAATATATATTTAAGTTTAAAAAGTCCGAAAACTTGATGAATAGCTGTGTGTATCATCAACCAGTGTAGTCAAGGGAATCAATTTCTTCCTCTCTTTTTATATACTCGTTTAACGGTGTCAGTGGCATTGTGTTTATTTTCATGGAGGCCTACAAGCTTTGAATAAATAAAGAGAGTGTATAACATCACATTGTCCTGAAATCAAACACAAGCTTAATAGTTCAGTTTTCAATTTAGTGAGATATCATTTTATTCCTTCGTAGGGAAGGGGAAAACAAGACAGGAAATATTGCAAGATTGATTGATAAATGTCGCAATCTGTGCAGATACTTGCTTGAGTGCGAGCTGCATCTAAACATAAATTAATCATTCCGTTAATGGCAAGTCTTATCTATGCATGAAGATACTGTCCTCAGTGCATCTCCTATTTGTTTAATATTTCTTACTTCAAACTGTAGAATTGTTTATGGCCTTTACAGAATAAACAGGTGTGCATAATATTAATTTGTGCGTGCGTGTCTCGCTTTTTAGTGGGGTGCACGTCACTAGCTCAGCACTAAGTGAGCAGTGTCCACGAGCTCGACAAGACGTTATAATAATGATAATAATGATAATAATAAGAAGAATAAGAATAATAATAATAATTATGATACATTTATTTAGCGCATTTCCCATAAACGTTCATGTTCAAATGCGCTTTGCCGGTGGATTATTAATTTTAATGAAACAAGTGAGTTTTTAGATTTTTTTTTGTTTTTGTTTTGTTTTGAAGGTGATGAGAGATTGCTGGTTGCGGAGAGTTTTAGGTAGTTGATTCCACAGTTTGGGAGCAGCAGATAAAAATGCTTTATCACCAAGTGCGGCCAGCATCTTGAAAGTTGGATGATTCAGTGTGATGCCTTGTGAGGAGCGAAGGTGTACCGGGATGGGTGACAAATGGTTATGAGTTCGGATAAGCAAGGAGGGTCGAGATCATGGATACATTTGAAAGTGTGCAGAAGTATCTTGTAGTGGATCCTGGACCTAATGGGAAGCCAATTAATAGTTGACAGAGGACAGGTTGCATGTGGAAAAATTTGGATGTGCCTGTAGCAAGTCATTTTGAACACGCCGTAATTTTTCAATCTGCGGAATGGGTAGCAGTGGCACCGCGTAGAGCAGACCATTACAGTAGTCGAGGCGGCTGGTGATGAAGGCATGAATGATGGTGCGTAATGATCTCTGTTCCAGATATCTGTGAATTCTACGGGTGTTGTGCAGATGGTAGAAGGCTGGCTTGCATGTTATTAGGACATTCTGATCCATGTTCAAGGTTGAATCAAAGATGTAACCTAAATTCTTGACATGAGATGCAGGAACAATGTTACCGTTGCCAATCCTAATGTTGGGAATGTTGATCTTTTGGAGTTGTCGTTGTTTGCCAATGATGAGGAACTCTGTCTTATCATTGTTGATTAGCAGTCTGTTTGTTACCATCCAAGTTCGAATATCCCTGACACAGCTCTCCGTCACTTCTTCAGCTTCTCTTTCACTAACATTACCACCAGGCTTGAATGGAAAGTAAAGTTGAATATCATCAGCTGAATATCATCAGAGGTGTTTTTCTAGGACATCAAACAGGTCAGATTTATAGATAGAGAACAACAGAGGACTCAAACAGGGTCCTTGTGAGACACCACAGTGCATGTCAAACCTCCCAGGCTGAGAGCCACAGTTGGTTTATACCCGCTGACTCCTACCAAGTAGGTATGACTGAAACCAGTTCAGTGTAAGTCCGGAAAGCCCTGTCTTGGTGTACAAACGTCCGCGAAGGGTTTTGTGGTCAACAGTGTCAAAAGCGGATCTCTGGTCCAACAACACTAATAGAGTGAACTGCTGCGAGTTTATGTTGAGGAGAATGTCATTCTTGATTTTCAGCAAAGCAGTTTCAGTGCTATGATTGTTTTATGTAAGCAAACTGGAAGAGAGGAAACAGAGAATGCTTACCAATGTGATGCTAAAGTTGATCACAAACAACACTCCCGATCAGTTTGGATAGGAAGCCCAGATTGCTAATGGGACGGAAGTTCTTGAAGTCACACTCCAATCCATGTCTCTGAAACAGTGGTGTAATGAAGGCCTCTTTCCAGTCTTCAGTGAATGTTCCAGACTGTGGGGATAAGTTGATGACATCTGTCAAGACTGGAAGAAGCGGGTCCAGACAACTTACAAGAAGTTGAGAAGGCATTGACACTGGCAAGACTTCTTTCCACACCTCACCACAAGGGCCTTGACATCTGTGACCGATAAGGTGGAAAAGTGGTCAAGCAAAATATCATCAGGAGGACACGAAGAGACAGAACTGGAGGTGGAGGGAAATGTAGTGGAACATCCATCTGGAGTGAGTTCATCAATTTTCGGGCGAATTGATTCAATTTTCTGCATGAAGAAACTCCCAAAGTCGTTTGCAAGAGATACAGTGTCAGGATTGGGAGGAAGAGGAACATCTTGTTTACGTCCAAGTAGCAAATTTGTGCACTGGAATAGTTCATGGGTTGGACTTGTGCTTGTCAATGAGTGATGTTTAGAAGTCGAGCCGTGCAGCGGTCATCACATTATTTGCGCATGTTCTATTTGCGCATGTTCTAAATAAGTAGAATAGGCGCAAGATCTGTAAACGGTCCACCAGTTCGGCACTTAGCATAAAAAGGCTCGCGAGACTTTACTTTACGGCTAAAATGTACGCATGCTGTGTCGGTCTCGCGGGCAGTGTCCGTGTCGTGGGTCTTAAGTTACTCGACTAGCATGATGAGCTTCTGGGCCTCATTTGCCTAGTGTCGAAACTTTTGGAACTTTTTTTTAACCTAGTGTCGAGCTTATGGGCTGTTTGACTCGTGGGTGTCGAGCTCTTGGGATGATCCTTTTTTTTTTTGATAACTGAAGGATCATATCTCTCGAGAGACAGGGATTTGGCAAACTTTCAATTTGTGACGAATTTTATATGATTATGATAAGATAAATATTACTGCTTATGCATTTTCTTTTCCGTGTTCACTTTTGCTAGGATTGTTTTGACTGACGTTTGCAATAACTAACTGTGATTCTACTAGACTTATTACTGCCACATCACTCACTATTCTTTGCACTCTTCGGATGCTCTCGAGAAGCAATTTTAGCAAAATGTGGTTCAACACCTTCCCTTAGGAACGAGATATTTCGCAATGAATTCCAATTTATATGTGATTATTATATATATATATACATATATATATATATATACATACATCAAGCTTTCTACTTGTCAGGAAAAGCATTTCCTATCAATGCATGTGAGCGATTTGAATTAGTTCTCAGTTCACTTCAAGTAATAGTCGATTCTGATTGATTGCGTGATTTTCACATTTGCGTTTATGTATCATATTCTTTTACTGGTAATTATATACACAGTTATGCGCGTTTCGCAAGACTGTTCCATGGATACATTGTTTTTTAAAACATCTTGTGAACGTTGTTTCTGTTTCCATTTCAGTTTTCATTTCTGATCCGAATAATCTCTACTACATGGGATCTGCGATCATCTTCATCGCAGTTCTCATCTTACTCCTGTTCAGTGCTCGGAAGGGGTGTCAGAATCGTTGATGAAATGGAAGCACTCTGTTGGACGAATGCATAGAAAAGAGATCATTAATTGAGTGCCTTCTCATCCCATTCACCTCTTGCCTTTAATGATACACACTTTGTACACACATGAAACGCTCACTCGAAATAAACCTACACACATACATGGGAACACTCGGTGGCTCAGCCAGTTTTATGAAATGACAGTTATGATGCAATTTTCCAGAGTCTTATTCGCAATACATCACTATAAACGTAAAGTTTTGTAAAACATTTTTTTTTTCTTGTTTCTTTATGCTCTCCCATAAGTCATGGCACACTCTGATATACCTGCTTGAATGTTTTCAACCAAGATGAACCCTTCTTTTGAGGCTATTGTGCTCTGGGTATCACATGGTATTAGGATTATGTTTCATTATGTATCATATTATTATGATAATCAATATAATACCATCATTGATATGCGATATCAGACTTTTATCAAATTCAACATCAGGATGAAAGAAAGGTTCCTATTTGTAAATAAAGGCTTTTATATAAATTCATATCTAAATGATCGGAATATCTCATGATTACAATTATTTCAGAGACCGGCGGATATGAATTCGAAACAGCATGATTCCCTTGTATCCAGGATGATTTCACTTTTTGTTTTGTTATTGCATGGTCAGTGCAGCAACGTATCAGCTAATAAGAATGAAGACCTCTTGTTGGAAAAAAAAAAATCTTACTTGCATCATTTTACAACTTAAGGAGGGCATAATTATGTCAAATCTTACGTTAATTACTGCTGTCAGCACTAATAATAAAAACCATACTTCAGAAGGTGTGTGTATTATAGATATATATCTTTTGAAATCAATATTGATTATGTTACTAGTCCCTACCATAAAATGACAAGCATTTCTTAATACCCGGCACCATTTATATGCTATTATGGCAGACAACTGAAGTATGATACATGCAATATAGACATGCCAGCCATGGTGTGTGCCGATAGTCAAAACTGCGAGCAATGGCTTCAATTGCGTATACGATTAAAATTGGTGATTGAATGTAATCGAAACCCCTCAGAAACTTCTTCAAATTGTATCGCTTGGCCGTTCCCACGGTGCTCATAACATTTGTGTATTAAGGTAGCCTGCATTTGGTGTGACAAAAGAGAAGATATACGCATGCATAACCAATAACAAGATAAGTACTAGTAATTCAAAATGATAAATTGTAATACTGTGATGGGTTGTTCTTTCCATTCTAACTACAAAATTCCCTGGAGGAAATAAGTCAATTGGAAACTAAATTTTTCAAGACTTACTTCTGAAATATCAACTCAAGCCAATTACTTTACTTCGCTTAATAAGTGAAGAACCCAACAGATTTCACACGGAATAACAAATTTCCTTCCTTTCCTTCCTCAGCCTTGGAATGTGATTCAAATCACTACAGAAAATAAGTTGTTAGGCATTTGAACCTTATGCTTTAGGCTATGATAATCCCATACCAAGCTTGACTTCCTAGCAAAATTTGTGAAGCACACTTTCTATCTATGTAGCCAAGCATACGCATAAAGCCATGAGCATATAACGTGACAGAATACAAGGTTCTTTACTAATGGTACACATCAATAGATGTTGAACTTCTATAAGCTCCATTTTCTGCAAAGTTTTTTATATTCATTGATCTTTTTTTTTTCAATAGGTGTACCTAATAAACGTTGATAAGATGTACACTATAAACGATGCCAAGCGTGTACCTTCTCCTGTCAAAACTTGTCCACAACAAGACCTTTTTTTTTTTGGACAATTTTTTTAGGGCTCCATTTGATATGCCATGGATATTGTGGGAGATGTGAAGGAGCAAATATAATGTAGTTCCCTATAGATGATATAAATGAGTGACTCCTTCGGTACAAAACATAGATCAGTATATTGACCTCATAGGAAGAAATACACTAAGTGTTATGGGCTATATATGCACTGTTATTACTACTATCATTATTTTCTCTGTACGTTAGGGATTATCATGCAGGAATTGGTTCAATCTTTTATAGCCATCTTATGTACTGCGATTCTTAGCACCTGCAAACTCGTACTGAAGAACAGAAATACAGTGTAGTTTACATGGCAATTACATGTGAGGGAATTGACGAAAATGTGCTGACCTCCGACACAATTGATGAGATATTTATTATCTTTTTATTTCTTCGATATCCTTCATCATGGCCTTGTATCTTTTTTTAAAGGGATAGTACATTATTGGTGGAGATGAGAATTGGGCGTTTAACTTTTTGCGAGATACCAAGAAAACACTTATGATATAGTACAGAACATACCATTTAAGAGGAATTCAAAGTTTATTTGATGAAAATCGGGTTTGGAATGACTGAAACATCCAAAAACAAAGTAAAACAAAGCGATCGTAATAAAGTGTGGGTCCCACACTTTCCTAGAATCGCTCTTTTTTGGATATCTCAGCCATTTCAAAACCAATTTTCATCAAATAAAGGTTAAATTCCTCATAAAATTACATGCTCATTCATATTTCTTAAGAGGTTTCTCATTATCTCACCAAAAAAAAAAAAAAAATGTTAGAAACCTGAAATTAGGTCTCAACCAAAACTGTATGATCCCTTTAAACTGTACATGACATCTAGAGGGTATACGAAATTCACGTGTGCGAGACACTTAACCCTGTGTGTGTGTGTGTGTGTGTGTGTGTGTGTGTGTGTGTGTGTAGGGGAGGGGGAGGGACATGTGGAGGTGATGTATGTGTGTCTGTGTGTAACATCAGTACTTGGTCAGTCTATTATTTGTCAGTTCATTGATATTCTTTTCAAGAAATGACCAGTAACGAACTGTTCAGTTTTCTTCTTGTAAGCCTATTCCGAAACCCAGAGGCATGTTTGCACGATTTAGTCGGCCAAACCTCTGTCTAGGGCAACCTTTGGTATGCGTGTAATCTTATATAGAACATGAGTGAGAAACCAGTTGACTCATTTTTTAAGGGTTGTAATAGGTTATTGAATCTACAGCGGAGCAGGCTGGGTGGGGAACGCTGTCTCGTCATAACAGTATGTTGGTGGCTCAGCTTGAATATGACATGCCCAGCCAGTGCAACAACACACTTCATAATAAGAAACATAAAACAGGGAGGGAGGGAGAGAGGGAGGGAGAGAGCAAAAGAACCTCATGCAATTATCGAGGGAGGGATGGAGAGAGAGAGAGGCAGAGAGAAGAAGGAAAACAAATTGCATGATCGTTTATTTACGACTGGGATTAAAAACCTTGATTTAAAAAAAAAATTGTCAAAATTGTCACGAAATAAAGGTAAGTCATGAAAGAAGATGGCAACTTAAATAATTCGCAAGAAAGACCTGAATTAGAATGTAAATTTTCAAACACAAATTTATGAAGGCAGATACAACTTGTTACTGAGATTGGATATGGATCAGGATTAGGCATACTTCTATTATCCAAAAGACTAAAGATTTCATTGGTGACTTAAAAGTGACACTCGTTTTCCATGTGGTATGATAACCGTACCAACGTCAAGTGGCATCCCTATTGAGGAGATATTAGACGAAAGTGCAAGAATGATGCTAACAAAGTATTCGTTTAATTCCTTCCTTGAAGAAAATGTAAATGTTGCGTTACACAACTAGGGGAAGGTGGGGCAAGATGGAACACCGGGGCAGGATGGGACAATGCGATAACTATTTAAGTAAGCACCAGAGGGCACTATAATCTGCAATGATAAAAAGCACGCTGTCAGGAGGCAATCTTTACGCTCTGTGAAGCTGAGATTCTCTTGAGCTTTGGTGGACAAACGCAAAAAAAAAAAAATGATATTGATGACGGCAGAATTTCTGCAGTTAAAAAAATGTATAGTATCCCTGGCAAAATATGAAGAAAGGTAGAACGTTGATATCGTGTGGTTTTTTATAGTATATACATCAAGTTTATTTCACAAAATGTAGGCAGACTGTATGTTATTGCATGCATTGTATTATAGCTTAGAAGTGTATAGTGTGTGTGTGCATGGGGCAGGATGGGACATCCACCTCGGGGCAGGATGGGCGGATGTCCCATCTTGCCCCATCATATTTGATGTGGTTGATACATATGTTTTATTCTTTTTTCAGTTTCAGAATGGTCCGGAATTACAAAACAAAGAACGACCATTTCAAGTGGAACACGGAAATATTATGCGTCTTCATTGTTTGTCCCATCGTGCCCCACGTATGTGGGGCAGGATGGGACAGATTTTGCTATTTTGAGATGGCTATTACGTAAAATAAAAAAAAAAGGCAATTAAGATGATATTACGTGTGATTGTGTTGCCTTACACAATCTTTGCAAATCCTGTTTCATGTGGTAGTTTGTGACATAGTATTTGAAATAAAGCACATTTAGTGAAATGTGGCCCATCCTGCCCCACGTTCCCCTACTCAGACATAATTAGAACTTAAGCTATGAATAGAAACGGGACTAATGTGCAAATAATGAGCTGTCGAATGCTTCATCGCGCTTGCCTTCGCAGCGTTTATGCACCCAAAGTGGCTATTGTCATAATGACTTTACATCAATGAGATCGTAAATCACGTGATGACAAGAATTATCTAGCTGATTACGAAGAATGGGTATAATGGCGCTTTATGACAGAGAGAGAGAAAAAAACAGAGAAGAAAAATAACTTTGGAAGGAAGGAGGCAAGATTGCGGCAACGACAAGCGAGAACTTTTGATTGGATGCCGAGGAGCATTGTTCGACTGATACGCGATCAACTGCTTTGGCATCAGACACCACTGAACGAACTGCACATCATATGGGTATTATCATCGATTGGAATTCAGACCTTTCGTGATCGCATCAGACGTTTTGTAAAATGGCATGCTTATTTGTCTGGATTCTTGTTTTGACCTGGTCGATTCATCCAAGTGTAGAGTTAACGAGTAAGACTATACTATTTTCATTAATGTGTATCACGAGATTCTAAGTAACTGACAAGTTTTGCAGGAAAGTGAGGCAAATATCAAAGTATATGATGTTATTACTGAAAAGTTGAACAGTTTTTATTTTCTTTTTCAGCAGGTAAACTTGCACAAGATCGATTTGCATTGAATTTTTCATGATAGTGATTTCAACGTCTTTTACTTTCAGATGATGTGCGTAGAGTGATAATTTGATGAAATGTGATGATAATAATGATAATCCTAATCATTATAATAATAATGATAAAGATGACAACATTGTCTTTTACTTTTTGACCTTTCATACGGATGTTTATCTAATTTCATAACTTTGTTTTGTTCTAGGCTTTCTACGTCTGACTGAAAGTGAACTACTAACATTCTGGAATGTCAGCGAACATCAAACGTGGAACATATTTACCAGCGAAGAGAAGAGAATTCGAGTTTCGTTCAATTCATTTCACCTACGTACGGGGCGTGAATTTCTTGATATAGAAGATATCAGATTCGATGATCAACGCAAAGCATATATCATAAAGCTCGCCACTTTCAGTGCGAACACAGTTCCTGAACCAGTCACCTCTCTTAATAATAATGTCCAGTAACATATAAGCCATCTACCAGAGAGAATCTTAGGATACTAGAAATAAATCTGACAGCGATACAAATACCAGGTGAGTTTCAATACTCATGATTGATTTTGATTGATTGATTCAAAATGTTTAGGTAAAAAGCCTTTCCTCTACCGAGTGATTCTGGCTGCAAGAAAGATGATCTTGTTTGTCCTTATGAAATAGAAGTAAAGTGCGTCATTTAAAGAAAAACTGCTATAATAAAGATGGAAATGATATATTCTTTTATGATGTCATCGAAGTAACTGAAATTAAATTGATTTTTTTTTTTCATATCACAGAGGACATACGGCTGGAAGAAGAGGACAAATACAACCTGACAACACCAAATTATCCTTCTGACTACACAAATAACTTTTACTCTTTGCGGAAATTCCGAGTTCCAAATGGAAAGTTAATTTCCGTCGAGGTTATATCGTTTTCCCTGGAAGACGGAAGAGATTATCTCTACTTCGTCCAGGAAAACCGGAAAGATGAAAACAACAACTGCACAGAACCACTAGTAGTTAAGAATTTGACTGGTGAGAGGAAAGATGCTTCACTGCGAAACTTGAACTTCACAACTTCGACGTCATTTCTCACAGCCGTTTTCACCAGTGACTTTAGCAGAAACAAGACGGGTTTCTGGATCCAACTTCGAGCTGTTAAAAGTAGATAGACCTCGTGTTCCTCAAATTTCTACAAACCTTTATCAGCTCACATAGAATAATCTTCCAGTCATGACATTTTCACCCTTCGTTTTTATTGCATAGGGTCCTATTTACAGTTCTGGTCTACAATACGTTCTAAAAACTTCATATTCGAACGATTCTGGTGGGAATGGAAAATGAAATAGATAAATAAATAGGCAAATTTGACAGATGAATTACACAAGAAAAATGAATAGCCCGAGCGTTAATAGTCAAGAAAAAATATTTAAGAATGATATGAAGATTTGGATATGAAATAGAAACCCGTAAGCTCTTTGATATTTGGACAAGAATACAATTTCTTATAGTCTATTCATCCCATTTGACGTACTCATAATAGGTCGTACTAATTTCACCATTCCATGAAAATGTTGTGATTCGTAGAGCTGGCTATTTCAAGTCATTCTCATTGAATCTAAGCTTGTTTAGTATACCATTGCTTAAAATTTAGGAGAAACTGCTTCATGTCCACCGGCAACGCACTCACCCACACAGCCTTCAGCAAATTCAAAAGGCCCAGCTAGACTTACTGGTAAAACAGCGTAAGACATTCAGTATTCTAAGTATATATCATGAACATGCCTATAGATGAGTGTCAAAAATAAAAACTTTTTTTTTTCGTACCATAACTTCTGAATCTAAAACACTCTGATATGGAAGGTTTCAGGTGCGACCTACGCTCTAATTTGAGATTTAGACTTTTTTCTTATCACAGTCATTCATCGCAGTGTAAGTTCTGTCAGTGTCCTTCTCATCATGATACTGTCAGTCTCAGTCTTTTCGATCTTCTTCATGTTGTTTTTCTCTCTTTTTTTTTGTCAATTACTCTTTATCTTCCCATCTCCTTGGTCATCCTTTCAAGGGAATATTGTGATAACTATGGCACATGGCCTGGATATTAGGAGTTTAAATTCACTTTCATTTTTGTTGATAGTCGAGTGTCAAGAGCAAACGCAACATATTTCAGGTGCATTATTATTCTCTATCCGAAATCTAGAAAGGGATTTAAGACAGCTTAGCAACGTTAGCACAATTAATAAGTATATTAAGTCACTTGTTTGCTCCAAATGTCGTGTGTAGGTGACTCAAGCATAAATATCAGCTATTTCAATTAGCTTTCTTACTTTGGGTATTTATAAGATTTTATGTTATAATGGCTAGCGATGATCATTGTGGCAGTAGATTTCTTCTCTCTATACATTACTCTACTTTTTTTTTATCAAATGAGGTGTAAGGGAAAGTTATTAGGTCTCATTTGATGCTGACTGATATGATAAGGAAATGTTACAGGTGGAATTCGCAATCGTGTACATCGTCATTCAATGTCGAAATTGCGTAAACCTTTATCCCTTCGTGAAAGTGTGACGACAGTAATGGACAATGCTTGCGGTATGGTGCTAAGAAAACTATGTAGTACTTGTTCTGGAGTTCCCTTCTGAAGGTGTTATAGCAAATGATTCAAACACCCAGTGTAATATCAGCACAACGGGAACTTTTCAAGGGGCAAATGAGATACAACCTACACGGGACAGCTGCAACGTACGGCATTCTGGTGAGTCTTCACTGGTTCCTTATAAAGGTCTTTCATCACTGCTACGAATTTATTTATTTTATTTTATTTTTGCAAATTCAGTTTGTTGAACTGCAGCTGAGCACGTCGTCGAATAGTGCAGATTTGTTCTGTTGATATTTCATCTTTTTTTTTCTTCTGTTTTTGTACCAAGAGAGTATGCTTGGCAACTGCTAAACTTTAGTCTCAGTTTTTTTTTTCAACGTCCTTGCTTATTTGTCACGTTTGTGCTTCTCAGATATATCTTTAGGGGGGGGGGGGGATCCCACGATATCGACATCCACGAGTCACGAGTTCGGCATTGAAAAAACAGGTCCGTGAGTCATATAGCGCACGAGTCATACAGCCCATGAGTTCGACACTAGGTAAATAAAGCCCACGAGTTCGACAGAAACAACACGGTGCTCTTTGTGTCGGGCTATAGGGTGCATTGAATTGAATTGAATTGAATTGGATTGGATTGAATCCCCCATAAAACAAATCGAAAAGAATTCAAAGACTTTGCATTTCGCATCTAGGCTTCGGAAAAGCAATGCATATCTGAAGTGAATACATTATAATGAATACATAAGCAATATTAATTATTGGTCTCAGGAAACAAATACAAAAACAAATGTATTTGTGCATGCACTATGTAAAACGAAGAACGCTAGACATACGAAAACATATGAACAATTTTCACCAATTTATTCAAACTCCTAACCTAGGCAATATCATGAAAATGGTTTGGTCTGTCAGAGAATATCCAAAACACAAAAAGCCCGAACAATTTCTGGGTAGAGTTTAATATTGGAGTTCACATTTGTCATTAAACAGGAAAAACAATCAAGCGGGCAGTTTTTTTGGTCATTTCTTAAATGTAAGTAACTAAAACTATTGTGAAAAGCCACTTTATACACAATCATCCCTTAAATACCCCTGTGGGTTTGTGGAGGGGGAAAATTTTGATTTAATTTTTCCGAGCTCTCTGAAGGAGTCATACTGGTACCACTCCTATATAGCAGGCATGATATAAATAACAAATATTGCTTGCATAAAAGCCAATGTTTATTCCATCGGGCTTTCTTTTTCTTACCTCTCTTTTCACCATTGTCAAGTCATTCGAAAGGTGTACATGACAGACTTATACAGGAATCAGCCAGAGTCTGCGTTGACTGGGAGGTAGGAATGCGAATGTGTTCAGTTTCATAACTAAATCGCAATGAACAAGGACATACCAGCTTCACATCAAAATGCATGATTGGATTCATGCATAACTTGAGAATATTGTTTTGCCTTATCCAGATCACTGTAAATTATTACGAAATTCTGTACCTAGTATGAGCAAATATAGATGTTTAAGTCCCAAACACAAATAAATACTCGGGTAATATGGGGTTTTCAGACATGTGTCTTAAGCAGACGGTTTTTAATAGAATACACACAGGACAATACACATACAATAGCCAATAGACTGTCACAAACATGGTGAACACATACTTGCTTGAATGAGGAGAGGAGAGTAGATTGAGAGATTGAGATAGACAGCCAGAGAAAAGCATGACATTATCAATGTTCAAAGTTCAAAGTTCAAATTCATTTTCATTTTCAACAATAAACAGAAAACTTATATACAATGAATAAGTGGAACATATTTGTAATAATTGCAAAAATAGAATTACAAAGTACATGTAAAAATGAGTTACAAAATGAAGTTAACAATTATATATTTTTTTAAAATATGCATTATAGTACACGTTAAATAAGGATGGGAATGGAAATGGATGGTCTCACTAAAAAGCAAATGGTCCCACTAAAAGCAATATGCGACCCTCAGAAAATGCATAAGAAAGAATGAGAGAGGAAAGAAAATAACATACTTACATGATCAACACTACAAATAGTGATTATGAACTTTACATCATGAAACCAAATTGTCACCAGATACGATTATTCACTTTAAGGAAGGCATAGAAGATACCCCTTAAATTGATAGGACAGACGTGAATTTGAATTTAGATGTTCAAGTATATGAAGACAGATAACACTTGGTGCTAAGAGGGGATATGGATAAAAATGTTGAACTGTTATCTAAGAGACTGACAATTTTATTACTAAATGATATGTAATCCTGGTTTTCCATTTTTTGTGGCCTGTATTCTTCGTTATAAGCTCGTCTTTTAGACCTAACGATCTTAAAAAAGAAATGACGAACTGACGACCAGTCGAATAATGAACATAAGATATACGACATCATAAAGGTAGTAGAGAAGAAAGTGGAGTTTTCTTAGCAGAGTGGTCTATTGTCATAGCCTTACATATTAAAGAGATCGTAAATCACGTCATGTTGATTACGGAAGATGAGTATAATGACGCTTTGAGACAGACAAAGGGAAAACAAAAGAAAGAAAATAACAAGAACGAAGGAAACAAGATTGAGGCAACGGGAAACTAGAACTCTTGCTTGAATACCGAGTAGCACTGATCAACTCACAACATGCAGTCAACTACTTTCGGCACCAGACACAAACGAAGCGCTTATCATTCGAGCATTTTTGTCGGCTGGAATTCAGGTCTCTTGTGATTGCATCAGACTTTTTGTAAAATGGCTAGCCTATTTGCATGGATTCTGGTTTCTGCTTGGTCTATTCATCCAAGTGTAGCGTTACCAAGTAAGACTTTTATCATTACTTGCATCAATGAATATCATGAGATTTGATATGATAGAGTCCATAATGTTTCGAGCATAAAATTTGTAGATAGTCTGTGTGTAGCACAACAACTAAGAGGTAATATCACACCACTTATTTCTACACCTTGCGAATTATGAGGGAAAAAATTATGATATCAATATGTTTAGAAACTGATATCACATTTGGATTTCCATTTTCTAATTTTACTTTCTCATTACTTGACAAAGATATAGATAAACACAGCCAGTGTTTGTTGAACTTTTTAAGAAAAACAAATATTCAAATACGCCTGTTGAGAATGTACTTCCAACTTATGCTGATTAATATGAGAGATAGAGTTATGAAAGAGATTCAAGAAAAAAAAAACTTCAAATACGCCTGTTGAGAATGTATTTCCAACTTATGCTGATTAACATGAGAGACAGAGAGATGAAAGAGATTTATGATTAAGCGATTTAAGATTTTTCATGTTTTCATGTTTTGTTTTTTCACGTTAACTCAACCTTTTTAGTGTGGACATATACATCTTTACATTTGCATTTGAACTGTACACTTAACACTTATTTGCTTACTCCTGCATTATGTAATTATAAAAAAGAAAAGTGGGCAAATATAGACGAATATACTGGCGTTATAAAATTTAATGTTATGTTAATGAATGTATGCCCTAAATAATTTACAATAGTATCAAATGTAAGAATCGCAGAAAACCCTGGATTTCCTGCCTCTCATGTTTATTTCTTTTTCTTTTCAGTAAAAAGTGGCGAAAGGTTGGCCTTTCGTTCAAATTGATAATATCATATACCTCATGTTCCTAATTTTCCCCCTTTTTAGCATTTCTAAACGTGAATGAAACTTTGAGACTAACTATAAGCAATGACTCTATATCAACATCGTGGTATATAACTACTGACGAAGAGATGAGAATTCAGGTGTCCTTTGAGTCATTTTCGCTACCTGCTGGGCGTGACTCTCTTGATATAGAAGATTTCAGTGGGAACTATCAGGAACTCACAAAACTAGCTACTTTCAGTGGAAGCACAGTTCCTACACCTGTGACATCTTTAAGTAATACTGTACGGATAACTTATCGGCAGCCATCCAATGGACGTGGGCCGTCTCTCAGAAGATATCATAGGAACGTATTAACAGATGTGGCAGCAGTACAAATACCAGGTGAGCTTGATGACCGTATCATCTTGATTTTCACTGAAAAAAAAATAATAAATCGCTTAAAAATTTTTGTTTCCTCATAGTAGTATTTTTTAGTTTTTTGAAAGAAAAAGTGACGTAGAAACATAATTAGTATGACTATTTGAGTACAACAAGTCATTTATTAGCTGGAATTAAGTTTTTTTTTGTAATATTATAATGAACTGAAATTTAAGCAAGAATAATAATATTTACTTTAAATCAATACGAGCTCTCAATCGATTAAAAAAAAAAACATCGCTTCCGAAAGAATGTACGTGGACCACAGCCTATTATTCAGTAATCTATGTACAGCGTAACCGAATTTGACCATTTAGACAAACCACTTTAATAATGATTGGTAATCAATTTGACAATGGCGAAGATGAGCAGAAGATTTATTTCACATCGATTCAAAGTTGCCTTTTAAAAATAGAAGCAAACCAGGCGATCGTAATAGACTTTTCATCAAAATTCCATGCAGATTTGCAAATTCAAGGAGCGTTTCACAATTCATTTGTGCGCATTTCACTTCGAAATGATATTGTACTCGTCATTGCTCGTTAAGGAAGTAAAGAAAAGATAGGTAAAATTGAATTCTTTTTTAAGCTTTGAATAAGATATATTATGGAATAAACATAACCATACTTTAAATTTCCTTTCCATCACAGGAGTAATGTGGTTTGGAGAAGAGCACTCATTCAACCTGACATCACCCAATTATCCTTCTAACTACCCAGACAACTTTTATCGTCTTTGGATATTCCAAGTTCCAAACGGAAGTGTCATTTCCGTTGAGTTTAAGTCTTTCTTCCTGGAGAACGGTGGGGATTTTCTCTACTTCTTCCAAGAGAAGGGGAAGAATGGACATGATAACATTAAAAGATTTACTGGTAACAGGCAGCGTGCAGTATTGCAGGAGTCAAGTTTTGTATCTTCGACGACATCTCTCACAGTCATATTTACCAGTGACTATAGCAGGAATATGACGGGTGTCTGGATCAAGCTACGACCCTTTAAAGGTACATATTTCCCTTTGACATATTGCATAGTCACACGATGGGATAGAAGAACCCATGGCATTTGCACAGGGGGAAAAAAAAGAGAAAGTTGCTGCCTGATCAACAATTTTATCAGTGCTCGTACGTTGAGTGATGATGCAGCATTCATTAAAATGGATAATCAACAGCAAAAACTTTAATGGCGATGTCAGATCGTATTCTCGTTTCCATCACAAGTATAATGAATTATGCAGAATCATTCAGTATCAAAAATGCCTTTTTGAAAGTTTCCCCTAAATGCCCTTTTGATAGTTTTATGACAGCATGATTACATGACTTATTTACGAAGTGCGTATGCACATTGTGAGCCAATATGCGTATAATGCGAGTTTATTGTGTAAATGTAATTTCTACTGATAAGATGGTAACTATTTTGTTGTTTGCGTTTCTAGAGGCATTGATATCAACTGGTATAGCTAGAAGGACTTTGTACTGTATTAATCTTATACCTAAATTGTCAAGTTCTGATTTCCATTTTGATATCGTAAAGACAACTATGCAAAGGAACGACTCTTATGACAAACAAAGTAACTGATTTTATATTTTTATTACAATGCCATTATGAAAAGCAAATCCTTGCAGTATGTGTCTCTGAAAATCATTTGTTCGATCAGTCTTGCACTCAGTAGATGTATATTCTAGCTTATATACTTAAAAGAGCATATAAAAACCCAATACCTTGTTACGCGAAGTGACAGGGAAAGTAAATAACTAGCATGACTAGTGTTTCATCTACTTGAAAGAGGGTATCATGAAAGAGGGTCTCAAGTGCGAACCACTCTCAACATCGATATTTTCGTTTTTTCGACATCAGTTTATTGTCTGATCATTTTACAGTGATGACGCTCATGCAGTGGTGCCTTTTCTTTTAACTTGTCTTCACTATTGTCATTATTTTTGGTTGACACCATACAAACATTAAATTCCTTTTTTTTTTCCTTGACCATATTTTTTTCAGTTTATTCAGATTCCTATTCAAGTTTCGACAAAAAAGAACACTCCCTCCACTTTGTTTTGTAATAAAAAGTGATGTACACAAGACAATGAGAAATGAACAGAGTATACAGCAAAAGTGAACCAAAATCAATCAAAGAGAACAATGTGTAATTGACGAAAAGCAGAGACAGAAATGATAATGCTTTCTGTATATGGGACCCTCTTGGGATGAATGTCAGTGGGAAAAAAAAGTTGAAAGAAAAAAAAAACGGATGTAAAAAAAAACAAAAAAACAAAACACCATGAAACAAGACCTGGACAATAAGACTACATGAGAAAATTAAAAGCTGACGTGAGAAGACAAAACGAGACAAGACGAACATCAGAGTGGAATCATAAAAGTGAAAAAAAGAGAAAACATCATTATATCTTCCTTCTCGATGCAGTGTATGAAACCTGTAGATTTTTCAGCTTGAATTCACCCATGATTAACAAGACAATATAAAAGTCTAGTGTAAATTGTAGGCTCCAATATATTCAAGTAGAAACAGTGCTTACATCAAAATCTCTAAACGGTTTTACGAGGAGAGGAAATCTACACAACGTGACATACACTTAAACGATTTCTAGTTTCCCTGATTTGGCTATTTATATTGAATGTTAAGGTGTTATATTTTATAACATTACAATATTAGTAAGTTTTTCTTCCTGATATAAGGCCGCCTTTCTTAATCAAGGAGCTACATCATGGAAAATTGTCAAATCGTTCCCGAACCCGACTAGTGTCATCAGTTGAAGATTAGTAGATCTCGCAAGCAATTCTGTCGTGATACGCGGTCCATTTTATATAGGCCCTATATCCTTCTACTCTAACAACGTATTGATATCGGTGGACAGTTCGGCACAGTTCTTTGTTTCCTCTTTTTATGTGCCACAGAAGATGACTCAAGAACAAACCTCAACAGTACAACGGGATATTATCAAGAGACGAGTGAGATACAACCTACACAGGACAGGTACAATCCACAACGTCCAGGTGAGTGTATCATGCCATCGAAAATTGTAATGATTTAAATCATGGGAAGTGATACAGTAACTTGCCATGAATAAATCTCACTTTTCTCTTCCCCCTCACTACTACCCCTTGTCAATATTTTCATCATTGGTTGATTAAGTCAAAATTGCTTCCTAGCTGGGATTTGGTGTTTCTCTGCTGGTTTTGTTTTTGTCTGTACGTCCGCTTCATATTGTTGAACTGTTCAACAACTCGTCAAAAGTGTTTGTTTCCTTTGGCTTAGGGTTCCACTTCATTTTCTTTTTGTTTCCACACCACAATGCTCATTTGACATGTGCAGAATTAGAGCTAAACAAGACAATTACCACGTGTTGCTTTATAATATATGGTATGTATTAATATATATTTATCTGATGGAAATGAAAATAAATCTAAACTTGAAACTCTGAACTTTGAACATTTCATAAAAAAACTGTAGAATTTCAGTCGTTTGTTTATTGGTTTGTTTGTTTGTTTGTTTGTAGCCGTTTGCAGGGGCTAACACAAAATTAAGTTTAAAAGCGTGCGTGGCAAAGCTGGAGAAACCATACAAAGAAATGGAAAGCAATTTCTTCTCTGAATTGAGCCGGTGTCAAGTAGGTGCCACTACCCAAACTATGACCAATAGGAGAGCCTATAAATTGCAGTTATGCTGTTTTTTTTTTTTTTTTACATGAACATTATTTTTGATTTAAATTATTGCAATTTTGTTTCAATGTGACGATATGGTATAGAACAAGGTAAACGTTCGTAGTTGCTTCTCACTAACATACGTATCATGTGATGTGGATGCATTTAGTGAGTCTTTATGAACCTGTTTGTTGAGAAGGCATGTCAAATGCAACTTTCGTCCTTCAAAGCGTAGTTAGATTCTATTCTGTCATTGTGCTATTCCTTTCCGGATAAAGCCAAGCTTCAAATTTCGATGAAACGACGGCAGCTTTGTGTCTGGCCAAGCAACCGATTATTGTTTAGTCGCCTTGAACTTCATCAGACATTGAGTACTCGATGTATTCAATTTGATGTATTTATGGATGCATGCTTTCCGTTAGAAGCTATGAACGAACCATTAAATTTTATAACCCTTTTCGATTCTGCGTTGAACACGTTGACTTTTGCTATGTTGTGTAGTTTCATGAAACATTTCGGTTTTGTTAGAAACAACCATTGTTATAAAGGTGAATATGTTACTAATGTTATCTGGACTGCAAACAATAGTGACGGTTTGCATAATGCCATGACAAATGAACACATGTAGTCAAACAGGATCGATACAAATGAATCGTGCATTCGTGTGTGTGTATCACCTGCCTTCTGCAAGTACAGTGCGTGTGTGTGGTATTTTTTTTTTATTTCCTTTTCAAACCAGACAATTTCTTCTACGTAGGATCTTCAATCGCCATTGCCATTCTTCTCATCTTGCTGATCTTTAGTACTGCGAAGTGGTTTCAGCTTCGTCGGTAAGAGAGATGGCGACTCTTCATGCATGAGTTTACAAAAAAAAAAGACGCACTTTATGGAATCACTCTATGATAATCTTATAATGATATATGGACGTCCAAGCACACGCACACTAATGCATCAACTCGAGGGAGGAGGAACGAATTTTCATGGGGCCGAAACCAAAAAAGAATAACATTCACACGCAATATCTTGCAAGTGGGAAATAGTGTTGTTATTAAACCACTACACGTACACACATGTTACATGTATAAACTAGGACTTCAGAAAGGGAAAAATGATGGCACGCAAACACAACTTCGGAAATGTAACCTTTACAGTGCTGTGATTTTTATTGATTTATTTTTTGCTTCAGTATTTTGCTTTCAATGAGGTATTACTGGAAAGGATTAACTTTCGCTCTCTCTGATTAAAGACTTATTTTGAAATGTTTAAAAATGGCTCTTAGCTCATTTTGCAATAAACTCTTCATATTATTATATACATACATAATTGTATATATACATGTATTATAATAGGTCGATAAAGGCTAAAATAGTAGAGTAAAATAAAGAAACTTCTGCCAAATCGAAATTCAAATGAATCGAGAGAAGAAGCAATATGAAAAAAAAAATGAAAGGAATTTTAATTGATATCTCAATTATAATGACGACAATTGCAAATTATATCCAGTTCTTGAATTTGTCTAATGAATTCTTACTTTTCTAAATTAAAATATCTCAAGAAGATAGAGAAAGAATTATAGGAACATTTGATGATCAAAACCTTCACTTCTTGGAACTGGCCGATATTTGTCTATCTCCACCGTTCCCTTACCCCGCACATCCAAACGCACCTCTTATGCTGATTAAGTAAATAAAGATTAGGTCTTTCAAGGTTTCAGTTACTCATTTTTGCGAAACGCCTGTAACCAAAATAGATATTCCGCAATAGCAGACAGTTAGAATCTGTATTTGATATTCATTAATTTTAATCAGCCTGTTTCTTGCGTTAGCTTTCATTTTATCTTGAAAATGTATTGTCCTGAAGTCTGTTTGTACGAAAAAAAACCTAACAAACAAACAAAAAACAACAAATGTAGGAGCCTAGAAATGATATGAAGTGAAAATGGAATATTTTCCGTGAAAACAGAATAAAATAAAATCAGTTGTATCTTGAAAATGTATTGACATGAAGTCTGTTTACACAAAAAACTAACAAACAAACAAACAAACAAAAATGTATATAGGAGCCTAGAAATGATATGAATTGGAATGGAATATTTTCTGTGAAAATAGAATAAAATAAAATCAGCTGAAAGGAAAGAGGATACTAGTAGAGGTTTGAGTTTCATCGTATTGCTATACAGGTTGATTGAGAGATACACATACGCTATTCAGAAGATTGTAAATGCATGAGACTCTTAACATCCGAGTGCCATGTATTATGTATGATATGTTTAATCATACATGGCAATGTAGATGTATATGAATATAAAAATATACTTATTTATTTATGAAATAATTATATACAGTTTTTTGTATATATGGATGCGTGTGCATGTGTGTATTTCTTCTAGGAGTCAGAGCAGTCAATTCGCCAATGATCAAATCGGTGCAGGCAGCACACCCTTCAACTACGTGAATTTTGATACAACCACGCGTGGACATTCCGAATACGCGTCCCTAGATGACACAGCGCCCAATCATCCCGCGCAAACTGGTCTCGCACAACCCGACGATGTCATCCACGAAATCGTCCTGGATCACAACTACGAGAATAGGACCCCAGTAACACACGGTGACGGAGAGTATGTAGTATACGAAGATCCTGTCGACATCCAGATAAATGAGTATTCGATGGAGGAAAGGCCAATGGACATTCCTAATTACATCGACATCATTGAATAGAATGACGGAGAGAAAAAAAAAATGATATATGATAATATTCAACATCACAACATCAGAGGCAAACAATGATTGATTTCTGTGTGATTGTAGAAACATCACCTAAAACAACAATTGAGTGATGGATCATAGTACGTAGTGTGTTAATGTAAAATATTTGTAATACATGCACACAGTGCACATACAAAAGTATTCCAACTTTAGAGAGCTACTGTTTCATCGTTGTCACCTATGGAGTTGTTGGTTGTAAAAAAAGGAGAACTCATCTTCTTTCTATCGAACGGTACGTGTGTTGACAATGTCATGCATGACTGAGCACATTAACTTTAAAGACAATAACAAGTTGCTCTGTTTCAAAGTTTAACTGTTATGAAGATGCATGGGGGTTGGGGACAATTTTGATAAAAGAAATGATATTTCTGTCTCACATTCCAAATCTGACTATTTTTAAACGTGTTTCATACTATCTGATATGTCTTTGTGTATCAATTCTTTAAATAAAACTAGATCTAAATTAACATCCAAATTGGCTAAACATGGCATGTTTAACTACAAGTTTCTAAATTGCAAATATACATGATATCTCAGAAAGAAAGCAAATAGGGTATATAGTGATGACCGTTTCAGAAAATTATCCCACTTATGAGACCTCATTTCTATACTAACAGGGTTCGTTTGTGTGTGTATGTGTGTGTGTGTATGTATGTTTCAATAGTCAGACGGAGATTAATGGGTGACGTTGTTCAGATGTGTTTTGTATGCTTACCATAATATCCCTGCATTGTACGTGCAAAGCTGTGACCATAAGCTGATTTACTCCTGTGATTTTGTTGTATTTTGGTCCATTTTCACTGATTATACACTGTTGTAGTTATGGCACAGGTTTACACTCACAAAATGTAACATATGTATAATAATATGCAAGCAATACTCACTGACATTTATAAAGATTATTGATACTCGATGTCACCCCGCTCGACACAAACAACTGCTATGTCACTAGAATACATGTGGAGTATAGATTGTTATCACTTATGCTGATAGAGTTCTAATAAAAAGGAATTAAATGAAGGACGTGGACAAGTATTTGCATGGTTAGGCATTACAAAAAGTATAACAAACGTAATGAATTGAAAAAAAATATCTTAAGTGCGTCACCATCAACTTCTGTTTCATTTGTCGAATATATCAATGATGGATGAAAGAATGTATTCCAAGGCCTTGGAGAGTTGTCAAATAATCAAAAGGATACCATAGAAGTGTTATTTTAACGTGGATATAAGGCAAGGCTGTCAATTTTCTGGCTTAAGGTATTGGTGTGTGAATTAATGGCAATAGAAATGAAACTAGTGAGATAAATTACATTACTGTTTTGCTCTCGTAAATCAGGAAATCTCCAATGCGAAATGTTCTGTTAATTCGTGCTCTGATGAAAAAGTTTTGTTGTTTGTATGAATTTAGATAAGAGAGAAGGTGCATGATATACTAATATTCTCTTAACTACAATCGAACGAGACAGTTGAGCTTTTTATTACCGCGAAAATTCAACCAATTTATTTGTTATGGTTCCAAATCTTCTTGAGTTGCCGTTTGAAAAGAATTCAGATCCATAAAACCTCATGTCAAAAAAAAAAAATTATCTATTCCACATATGTTGCACTATTCACAGAAATTAAGTTGACTTTTTTTAAGAACATAAAACGTCTTTTTTTTTTTTGCATCCATGGTCGACAATCTTGTTGTTAAACCGAGATCCCTTGCCCTCGCGAAAAATACTGACATGCTGATAGAAATACCATGGTACAGGGTGAACAATGAATTTTCAAAACTCTAAGGTCTACTCTTCAATATCCCATGGCAAGTTAATAATGTTGATCTAAATAGTTCAGAAATCATCTTTATTTTGGAATTCATAACATAATTTTATATATCATAATTATACTCAGTATAATTTCAGATGGTTTCCAAGAAAAAAAAAAATCAATTCTTCCAAATGCAAATATCACAATGCAGTTAATTATGAAATCCGCCAGCAATATAATGTTATTCTCAATTTGTTCCAGAGGGTAGATTCATTCAATTGCTACAACATACTGTCCTTTGATTACTCTCAGAAGTAAGCTATCTGATAGATACTGCTCCAGATGTCATGTCAAAACATACTAAAAATGCATTGTCATTTAGATATTATGATTGTATGACCTGATTTACTCGTTTTTCATGTTTATAGGTTCAAATCACGGTAGCAAGGTAGTATCTTTCAATATGGATGAACAAAGCACCGCATGTTGGTAAAATGTTAAACATATGCAGAAAAGTTAGTTTTTTATCTGTTATTTTGAACGTGGTGAAGTTTCACTGTCTGTAGAATTACTTCGGGAAGCCCCTATAAAGTTCCCCTGTTAATGTCTTGTCCGTGCCTGGATCTTTTATCAAGCATGTCTATGATATCACTGCCGTTTGGCAATATAACCGGGTTGTACACACTGTCTAAATTTCTGGGCATATTACAGAAGGGATAACATATCAATGAGGAGGAACACATCCTTCGCGTTGAATAGTTATAGATAATTAGCCCATGCTTCCTATAGAAGCAAAACATCTTGGAACTACTCTAGCAATCAGCTCACTTTAAGATTCTATATAGAAACGAATACAAAAGAAAATCAAATGATACTTGTCTTTGTTTGTATTGAACACCAACGAAACCAATTTCGTGCTACTTTTTCATTTTCAATTTCAACAGCATATTACCCTTATATTAATGATAGGTAAAATATCAATTACAGTCTTAGGCAAAGATATAGGCAATAGCATTAAAAGGCACGTCTTATAGCATTACATTAGAGTATCTATAATGTGAAATCAGGTCCACAAATTTTACTTAAACTTACCTGACATCCGATTCTGATTTACCAAACGAATTTGGATAAAGCTGCATAAGATATTCCTGTCACTAGTCGTTAACTGTGGTATTAACAAGGGAGAATCATATGGGAGCTGTGCCATTACCTTGGAGTGAGTAGATTATGTTCAAAGATAATTATCTCCACAGGCACACAGAATGTGTCGTGATTTGTCATTAAATAGCAAGAGCAAGAAAAAATACATTCAGAAAGTGGTTTGATCAGTTCTATGTGTGTAACTCAAACTCTTGTGAAAGCAGTGGAGTCAGTTCTGAGATCGTTTTAAAACTCATATTACAGCAATTATGTAGCTCAAAGCTGCATAAGATATTCTTGTCACTAGTCGTTAATTGTGGTATTAACAAGGGAGAATCACATCGGAGCTGTGTCATTACCTATATGTAGCTCTCTGGTATATCACAGTACATATCTAAAGGCAGACAAAAAGCATAATTTATGGCACACACATCCCATTCCTGTAAGAAGAAGGCATGCTTCTAGTAACCCATACAACATAACACTCTGAGACTGAGGCCGCACACTGACAAATTACTTACATAGTTAGCCATTGAACATGGGTTGTCACGGTAGTGTACGGCAAAAATGTTGATGCATCTTTCGGAGTTGTCTCACAGAGTCATTTTTTTTTTCTAACGCAAAGATGATAAATACAGTAAGAATATCGCTTAAAAAACTTTTTTTTTATTTTACCATTATCCATTCAGTCATGTACGAAAAATTGTACATGAAAACCCAGTAAAGGAATTAGGCAACTATTCATCAATTCATTCATTCATTTTGAAATAATCATGAATAAATCTCATGGGTAGAAAATACCGAAACATAAAATTGTCCCCTCACAAGGGTTGTCATGGAGAGTTACGCCTTGGTATGCTCTGAACCAATAATAAGTCAGTTTGCATCCGTGGACCATGAACTTCAACCTGGTTTTTTTTTTTTTTTTTTTTCCTCAATAGTATCGTTCAATAAACGAATATAATTATTCTGGTACTTTTTTTAAAACAGCAAAAAAAAAAAAAATAAAAAAGATAAAAAATTTACATTTTTGACTATAATTATTATCTTCCAGAAAATTTGTCAGCAAATTGGACCTTTTTCTCCCGACGACTTTTTGCGGCTTTGCTATCCAAGGGCAAAGTCGGATAAGTTTAAAAGAGAGGGACTAGGATATGTGCTACCCTTTATGAACACGTCTACGGGTGACGCTGCGCTTCTTGGGCATAACGCCCTCTGTCGTCGCCGCTGTATCAGCGTTGCGTCGTATAGCTCTGTGTTAGTGACGTATTAACCACTTTACTAAAGTTCACTGTTGACCAATAAATCACTCAAGTAGACCCGTGTGTTGATACCAACTGGCATCTGTAGATGATGATCATGATAATGATGGTTCAACCTTTAATGAAACAAAATGAAACGGTCATGTCATTGAGCAATAGCACTTGCCAATGAACATACACAAATATGTCAACACGAATGGACACATGAACATTCGATCTCCATACATATTGTACATACAGATCTGTAAAATGTACATTCGCCTTGTGAATGTATCTTCATTCCATCAATAAATCCAACGGACTATTAAGGCAATTGCGTTATTTGTGTAATCCTTTGTGTCTTCCACACCTCATTCCACAGCTGGTAACATTGCAAAAGGTGCAATACAATATACATATATACATAAACCCCCTTTGAGATTGCATAAATACCAATTTGTATTTTGCTACATGAGTGAATAGGTCATAATGATACTCTTAACCCAATATCATTTATCATAACCTTGCATACTGTTCATCTTATACACATGACTTCCATTATCGATAATCTGTCCGAGCCTACATCTCAACAGTCGCCCAGCTCACAGCTAGAGCCTGTATCAATTGACCCCACATGGCCTGACCTACTTTCTCTATCACCAACACGCTGTCAGTTTCACACATACATTTCTACTGTTCATCTGGCTCCTTTCAGCATTATAAAACACCAACTTCATCAATTCTTATTTCCACACTATCTTCATAATTCTACTCAGCCTGTTATAGTCCAGGCATAACCATTCTCAATTTTCACTTCATTTGCGTTGTATTTTCTTTGATACCTAAACGCAGACGATCGTGCGAAGTTTCACCACACAACATTCAGTGGCAACACGCGTCACAATCTCGTACTCAAACGATAACATTTTAAACTCTGGTTTACCACTTCCACCATTTCTTCACTCAAATGCATCATAGCTCAAACAAAAG